>NC_041387.1:11175324-11191523 GCF_002162155.2 Triticum dicoccoides
ATATTTATTCAATAGTTGTTTTTTAGTCAGCACTGTTAAGATAGCTGGCATAACCAGAAGTATAGAACCTTCGTTTCACAAGAAGGAGGGACTTGTGATCGGTTTTCTATAGGGAAGAGAGATACCAAGCCGGTTCATCAATGGACTCTTGAAGTCTACGAAGGAGTGTGGTTCGTTCGACAAATTCCTACCTTTATATCTGTCTCTGAGGTGTTTGGGTTTGCAAAACTACATAGACATGCAGAAGAGAAATGTTATCCCCACTCCGACCACCCACGAATCGAATTAACTCGATAATCCGTAGTTGGCAACCTAGATGGTTGGGCTATCCAAACCAGATTCGTATCCGCTCATGGCGATAGCTCGATCCGCTCAAGCATGTGATTGATTTCTCCCCTCTCTTTCGAAAATCTTCCATTCGAACAGGAAGATTCCCTTCTCGCTGTGTATCCAGAACCTGAGGATGATGAGGATCTATAAAGGTTCTTTGATCGAGCTCTCGCTTCGGCTCGACAGGCGCATCGGGGTCGAGCGAATCCGGTTCCCCGAGCTCGGCGCGGCGAAACCGCCTCGCCGGATTGGCGGCTATTGCGACGAATTCGCTTTCGTCCCCGGTTTCCCACAATTCTCTTACAAAGGTATAACCTTTAGCTCTCCGGGGCTAAGCTGCTTCGCACCACTGATAATTAATTAAGATTCTATTTCAAAGGCATGTATCTTATAAAGGCAGTGCTACGCGTCCGCCGGATGATAAGTTTATTGAAACCGGCGCCCATGCTGCTGGAAACAGCCATCGGGCACTCCTCTCCTATGCTAACATCTTTCTGCAACCGAGGTTATGTTTCTGAAACAAGATCAACGTTGCAGGAAAAAAAACATCATTGCTGAACCAGTTTTTTTCTGTAATAAGACCTCTGTTGCGTAAACATTCTGAAACAAGACCCTTGTTTGCAGGGGAAAAAACCTTCGCCGTCGAACCCTTCTTTTTTTTCTGAAACAAGATCTTTGTTGCAGAAAAAAAGCTGGATGCGCGGGACTTGTGGCCAGCATGAGCGCTCGACCAGGATTGATCTGACGGCTATGCAGGTGGTGGACGCATGCATCAGCTGGGTGAAGGGTAGAGTTTTTCATCTTATATATAATCATTGTTGTCATCATGTAATCACATATGTATAGTGTATTAAGACTATTTTCCAATTAGAGGTATATTTTTTATGTTTATGCCATTAGAATAATTTTCATGATATGCAATGTACTCGTATGTCAATGAAATTTTTTAATGTAACTTTGTTAGTTTGTTATAGCTAGCTATTAGGTCCATGGTACCTCGTTGCTAGGGCCGGCCCTGATCACATCCACGATACGGTTGGTTTTCTTCCATGCAGGAAGAGTCTTCCTCTCGTGCTGCCCCCGCCGATGCCAGCCGCCGGCCGGCTCGCTCCGAACAAAGCAAGCCCCCGTTTCCTCGTTACTGCGTTGCCGGGCGCGCGCTTTTTTCTGCATGCAGAGTCGACGCCGACGCCGACGACGGAGAGAAATCGCCCAGAAAGCTCCGCCGATCGAGCCCAGTCGTCGGGGGGCGTCAAACAGAGGTGTCGGCTTCTGCATGCTCCCTCGGAGGACGCCACGTAACGCCAGTGCCGCGGCCAGAGTGACAACAAGGTGGCTGAGATGCCGGCAAGACGGCGATAGTATCCGCGCCTCTAGGTAAGGTTGCGAGTCGTACTGCAGCAACTTGCGAGTCGTCCGTGTCCATGTCTTGCTACCGCCTACCGGGCATGCCGACCTGACCTGAAGGAGCGGCCGGTTCCTCCGTCTTCCGGCGAAAGGTCCGGTCAGAGTACCCATGAATATAGGCAGCAACTGGAGGGACAGGGAACGAATGGTGACAGGCATCCATTGAGCTCGGACGAACCCGGTCGGTGCTGGCGCAACAAGGCGGCGACTTGGGGTAAATTAAATCCATCAGTACGTGCTTCAGTGACAGCCAAAGAATGTGTTTCCTTCCCTCAAAAAAAAAGAGAAGAAGAATGTGTTTCCTACTACTCCCTCTGTTCACTTTTATAAGTCCTTGAAGACATTTCAGACAACATACAAAATAGCCTATTTTGAGTTGTCTTAAATGACTTATAAAAGTGAACGGAGGGAGTACTTTTTTTGGAGTAGAACTATCGTTGACTACTTTGTTAGTGACAGCCGACGGGCACACCGGCCGTGCATGCGGAAGGAACAGTGACGGGGAGAACATTCAGCTGACTAGCTGTGCGCGTGGGTGCTTTGAAATGAGAGCAGCACCTGCACAAGTTTATGATGAGGATTCAGATTTTTATTCTTCCTAGTTTCACGTTCACATTGTTGGATGAAGTGGGTACATGTAAACCTCTTGATAAACTCAAACCTCTTGATACACTGCTCGTGTGCTGCACCACAGTTCTTTCAGTGTCGATGGCAATGGTGGGGTAGATGGGAGGAGATGATCGCGCGCGGGATGATGGATAAGCCTTCCCGGTCGCCTAGGGACGGCGGGGAAGGAGGGCTGAAATGGGGCAAAGGAGGCAGCGAAAGATTGGTGCTCGGTACATGAAATCTATGTGTTTCCCTTTCGGTGTGGATCTACCATCACCCCTGGAAAATCAAAGGCGGCGGTAGGGTAGGTGGGAAGAGATGACCGCGCACGGGATGATGAAGAAGCCTTCCCGGTCGCCGGGGGACGGAGGGGGTAAGAGCAACTCTAGCAGATCCCTTAAAACGCCCCGACCCGTAAAATAACTATCCATTTACGGTTTCGGGCGGAAAAAGTTACCCGGTCAGACACCTTATCAGCCCACGACCTATAAAAAAAATTGCGGGGCACGGAAAACGTCGCCCTCAACCTTTAGATTCACGGGGTGGGAGGCCTACCCGATATTGACCCCTATCGGCTGCGAGATTTTGCAGGAGGGACATTTCCGCGCGGTAGTTCACGCCTCCCCTGCCTTCCACCGCCAACCACCCCCCTCCGCCTGCTCCGGAGCACACTTCCCCTACTTCCCTCCGCCGCCATGGAAGCCTCCCAGCCGTCGGCCGTCACCGTGGACGTCATCCATGAGCCGTTCCCTTCGGCAGATCTCGTCCCCGGCGATGTCGTGCCCGTCGCCGTTCAAGGATCCATCGCGCCACCCCGCAAGCGGCAGGGCAACTTCGTCGTTCAGGGCGGCGCTACCGCAGGCCCTGTCAGGAAGGCACGCACGCCCGCCGCCCCAGCCGCTGCGAATCCGGTCCATCTTGTGCGGACTAAGAAAGGGAAGGTTGCCGATGTGAAACGCAAGAAGACCACCACAAGAGCGACCTCGCCAACACCTCCCTCGATAGCTCCAGCAAGAACTGCCCTGAGGATGTCCGCCGATGGCGCTGCCGTCGTCGCCTCCCAGATGTTCGAAGCCCTGAGGTATGATGCTTCGATTGCTTGCACTTCTTTCACTTTTGTCCACTGCGCGTGTTCGTGACTTGTCAAGCGAAATTGCAGCGCCGATTTGCATGATGCGACTGCCGACTTCGTGCAAATATTGGACGACAACACCGTCGACATCGATCAAGCCCCAATCGGTGATTACAATTACAATGAGATGGATGGTGGCATGCACGGTCACGGTGAGGAAGAAGATGATGTGGAGGAGGTTGACGAGGGGTTGTTCGACGAAGCGCAAGCAAAATCACGCGCAAGGTCGAAGAACTACACACCATTGGAAGATAAAGTCTTGATCAAGGCTTGGGAATCGGTGTCTCTTGACGCACCTTTTGGTCTCTCCAAGGTCGTTGGGACGTGATCAAGCCGATTTTTAGTCATTGGGTTTCATGCTTGCAACAAGTCCGTAATGCACCTCCAAGTGGTACCGTTGAATTGGACTATGTGAGCTTGTTTTCATGTCGCAAGTTGTGCAAATCTTTTGTAGCCGCCGGAGTGATTGCATAATTTGACATTGTTTTCATTTTGTAGGACAAAATTGCACAAGGGAGGTACAAGGACATGGAAGCTTCTTGTAAGAAGGCATTTCAACTAGAGCATTGTTGGGAACTTCTCAAGGATAGCGAGAAGTGGAAGTTGGTTGACAAAGAATCCCCACCAAAGAGAGGTGCACCCATCAAGATGGATGATGATGAAGAAGATGAAGATGACGATGGCCCAAGAAACAAGAACAAGCCCGATGGAAACAAAAAGTCCAAGGACAAGATCAAGAAGGAAGCAGAGGCTTCAAGCTTGCGGGAGAAGCTAGATCACATGGTCAAGTCTAATGATCTATTGGTGATCAAGACATTGGAGGCAAAAAAAGAGTTGGCCGAGAAGAAGGCTCAAGAGAAGGTGGCAACTACTCAAGGAGGAGACAATGCGCAAGGCCGTCATTGAGGAGAGAAGAGCCATGGCCGGCGAGGACAAGGCCATGGCCAAGCTTCTTGCCGAGGAGAACGAGATTATGATGATGAATCGAAATGAGATGGATGAGGTCACCAAAGAATGGCATGACATTGCAAGGTTGAAGATCTTGGAGAAGAGGAGTTTGAGGGGCGAAACCGGAAGCGCGCAGAACAGAGCCCGCAAACCCGGGGATATTCTCTTTTATCGCTCGGCTTTGCTGGCTCTGTTCGGGCGCAGCCGATTTCGGCCCTTAAAACGCGTTTTTTTGGCCCTTATCTGGTTATAGGGGTCGCGGGTTTAAGGGGTTTGCTAGAGTTGCTCTAAAGGGGCTGAAATGGGGCGGGACCGCGGGAGGCAGCCAAAGATTGGTGTTCGGTACATGAAATCTATGTATTTCCCCTATGGCGGATCTAGCGCGTAAGAACGGATGCAGGAAGATAATGAGCGGCTGTGATTACACCCAGGCAAAGCGAGACAGCACAGCACAGCACAGCGCCTTATCCTCTAGGAGAGCACGCCTTGACGCTCCGGCACCACCTGACCCGCCGCGCGCACCGCACACGGACGCTGCTGAACCGGGCACGCCATGGCCGCCGCCTCGCTGCTCCACCTCGCGACCCCCATCTCCTCCCCGCGCCCCCACCTCGGCCACAACGCCCTGCCCCGCCGGCACCACCCGCGAGCGCGGCTGACGGCGGCGCGGGCGCACCGGGTGACGATCGAGCACGGCGGCGAGTCGCGGGTGGTGGAGATGGAGGAGGAGGAGAACATCCTGGAGCGCGCGCTGGAGGAGGGGCTGGACGTGCCGCACGACTGCAAGCTCGGGGTGTGCATGACCTGCCCGGCGCGGCTGGTGTCCGGCAGGGTGGACCAGAGCGACGGCATGCTCAGCGACGACGTGGTCGCGCAGGGCTACGCGCTGCTCTGCGCCGCCTACCCGCGCTCCGACTGCACCATCCGCGTCATCCCCGAGGACGAGCTGCTCCGGGTCCAGCTCGCCACCGCCAACGACTGACCCCCACCCCTCACGCCGGCCGGCCGCCGGCGTTCATGTGCTCCAAGGCTTTGTACAATGTATCTCACAAGCCATTGCAATAAGAGATGCTTTTTTTTTTGCCTAATATAATCAGCTGCTTCAATTGTTGCCTGAACAATCTGTGAACATTCCTGCTTGTCATGCTTGAAACATTGGTTCGGCATAACCCGAACATCAGCGAAATCGAAAGATTTCATGCGAAGGCGAATCGACAGATTTGATGTGAAGGCGAATCGAAAGATTTGATGGGCGAGAGCACATCATTTGTGATACGTACTAATTTGACTTGATGTTGTAACACACAGCACAAGTTCAGATTCAGTCTCAGACATGCATATCCAGATTACAGGCATGGGGAGCATATAGATAGATATAGGTAGCAAGGTCATTATTTATTTGGGAGTAGAGCATGGCACTGGATGTTTTCTCTCAGATATGCAGCTTCCATCATCTTCAGCCTCGAGGTGGGTAATCACTACCTGCAACCAAGCAAGCAAAATTTGTTGGATCAGTGTAACCCAGTACTCACATGCAGAAAGAAAAACTGACAGTGCTTCAGCATAACAGCCTAGCAGCTCCCTGCTTAGTTTGCCGCAGCGGCGGCGGAAAACCGCCGGTGCAATTTAAGCTCGGGGAATTCATTTCGGAAACGGTAGGCGCGGGCACAGCTTGCGATGGGTTTTCAACTGCAACATCAGTTGCTACTTACATGGGTGTCGCAGAAGTAGAAGGTGTTTCGTGCTCGCGGCACGTTACTTGTCGCCTGGGCTCGAGCTTGTGACTTCTAGACCATTGCCTGCGGTAGAGGTAGAAGCAAGCTGTCAATGATGGTTGAGGTGTGGATGCTGTTGGAATGGACTGCGGTACAAAGATTGTATGCAATAAACACGAAAAGACAGATGAAGATGCAGTCCATTTGTCATTCACAATCTTTGTTTCAGATATCAGAATTCCAAAGCGTTAGTAACACACAGGAAATTCACCGCTGACTGAGGAACCATGCGTAAACTTCTGAACAGAAATCTAAAAGCTTGGTATTAGCCATGACAGGTGCCATCTTTGGGTTTCTTACAATTACACTCGAAAGTGGGTACGGCAAGATTCACAGACCAGTCACAAGTTTCTTTTTTTCTCTTTTTTCTTTTTTTTTTTGCGTTTAAGACCAGTCACAAGTTACAAGGAGAAGAAAAACTAGCATACCATGAAGAATGGTTTGAAAGCAACCAATGGAATCCATTATAGCCCATGGCTTTGGAAAGTACATAGGTATCAGGTAGTTGGCTCATGATCTTTTTGGTTAACCAGGACACGCAGCTTTATCTTTGGAGGGTAGACGCGAGATTAAGTGACAGGCGGCTTGGTAAAATGACTTCATGCAACTTGGTACTCCCTCTGTAAAGAAATATAAGAGCGTTTAGATCACTAGTTTAGATCACTAAAGTAGTAATCTAAACACTCTTATATTTCTTTACAGAGGGAGTACCAAGTAAGTCCTTGTTATGGACAAGGATTTACCGCTTTGACTCTACTGTTGGAAACATATAGCTCCAGCACTACTTCGAAGAAAGCAAATCAAGTCTGTTGCTGGCTAAGATTTATCAACTTAAGGATGGCTTGTTTGCTGTCTATTGATGTTAATGGTATATAATTTCTATAATATGCTGGAACTGACAGTGTAGAACTCGTTTTCAGAGCCCTACTTATAAGACTTGTGGAATACAGGTCTAACTAAACATAGTAGGTTTAGCATAACCATTTTCTTTTCGAGAAAGACTTAGCATAACCAAACTAAGAAGTGAAACAAAAATCATTTGCCAAACAACTATCTTACTGCAAACTAAACAATCTGGTCATAATCAAGCATGCAGTACACATATTGAATGACAGTCAACAAGAAAGATTCTATATACAATACATGCTGCAGAAAGAAAATGCATATCTGAAGTAACCCCGTTCAAGAAACTTGACATGATAAGCTAACATCATTAGTACCACCTATCAAAAGTAACCCCTACCCTAAGGACACAAAATGTGCATAAACACAACAAACTCTGATCTTTGCCTGAAGAAGAAATCACCACAAGGACACTGCAAGTTCACAAATAGCACAGGTAGTGGATTTTGTAACGAACACACAATTTGAAATACGGGGGTGACCATTTCCAAAAAGAGGGTCAACCCTCCCATTTCAAGCCACGCCTAAACTGCAGTACGTTTTGTAGTTCTACTACAGAGTACTAAAATGCTTATGCAGCCTAGGTGATCCCAAGATTGATGCAGAGGCCGGGGCTACGCCCCTTTTCCAAAAAAAATAAAGGTGATCCCAAGATTGTAAACAATGGGATGTTCAAACTACCTATAGTGTGTTCTCCCTACTACTGCAAGGTAAAACTTGGCAACTTGCGTCAAGCTGAAGTCCGCTAAAAAATAGACGGTACTGCCAAAATTATGATGTAACCATTGCCATAACTTATCTCATCTTTCCTTCAATTACCAATTAACAAGCATAGAGACGTCACCGAGATAGCAAGCTAAATTAACAATTAGGAATCTAAAAACATAGGAATCCAACAAAGATAAATAAGCATCCGAGAAGGAAGGAATCCCTCACCGTCGGATAAACTTTTTTTCTTTTTGGAGGACAGCTTAGCATAACCCAACAAAAAAGGTTAAACAAAAGCATCTACCAAACAAGTATCGTACTACAAACTGATCGATCTGGTCATAATGAAGCATGCAACACACATATTGAATGGCAGTCTACAAGAAAAACTGTACATGTATGCTGCAGAAATAAAATGCATAGCTGAACTAACCCCGTCCCAAAGACAGACATGATAAGCTAACATCACTACTACTACTACCTGTCAAAAGTTATCGTAAAGAGGGCATAAAACATGCATAAACCCAACAACTCTGATCTTTGCCTGAAGAAGAAGTTCACCACAAGGACACTGCAAGTTCACAGATAGCACCGGTGACGGATTGTGATGAAGCAAACAAGTTTCAGGCTGTGGCATTCCTCCATCACTCAACCTGAATAACCCTCCCATTTCAAGCCACTCCTAAAATTGCAGACTTGTTTTCCAGTTCTCCTACTGAAGAATCTCTCTCAGAATTTCGTCAATTCGACACAATATTACTCAAACGCCACGGCAATTCCAGTGGAAATCTAAGAGGATGGTGAGGAAACAGGATCCGAGAGGGAATCGCTCGCTCGCTCACCGTCGGGGTCGAAGAAGAAGACCTGGCGCGTGCGGCCGTCGGGCTGGGACTTCTCGAACAGCTGGGTGCCGCGGGTCCTGAGCCCGGTGAGGAACCCGTCGAAGTCGGCCACGGAGAAGGCGAGGTGGTGCCGCCTGGGCAGCTGCGCGGGCGTGGCGTCCCCCGGGGCGGCAGCGGCGGCGGCGGCGGCCGGGTCGCGCTCGATGATGTGGAGCGCGACGTCGGGGGAGCCCGGGAGGCGGAGCCAGGCGACCTGGAAGCCGGAGTAGGCGGGCGCCGGGACGCGCTCGAAGCCCAGCACCTCCTCGTAGAAGGCGGCCAGGCCCCGCACGTCGCCGGTCTCCCGCGCGATGTGGTTCAGCTGCAGCGTCGCCATCGGCTCCGTCGGGAAGTGGGAGTCGGGAGTGGGCGGCGCGGCCGGGGAAGGCGGGGAGAAAACGTGCCGTGCGGCGGCGACGTGTGCTTGAGTGGCTTCTCGCCGAGGCCAGCACACCGCACACGTGTAAGGCGGCAGTGATAGGCGCCGGTCGACCGGCCAAAAAATCTGGCCGACGGCACGTGGGGCGTCGGATGCCAGTCGTCTGGTTCGATGGATCTAGAACAAAACGGTTCGCCTTCAAACCTTCTTCTTCCTCGCGCAGCTGGTTGGGTCCCCCCACCCCCCGTCGCAGCGCCCCTTCCCGCTCCACGGTAGGTCTCGTCGCCGGATTTCACGGCAACCACCAACAGCATCTTTGTTCGTGTCGCTACTGAATCTGACTCCAGTACGATGGTGTCCTATGATATCTTTTGAAAAAGTTGATCGCTCGGTTTATGCCTCCTTGCTGAATGAAGCAAGAGTGCTATCGCGTCTTAGACAAACTTGTATTACTCGTGTTTCGAGAGCCCTGAATAAAGCGAGTGGTAGTCTAGCTAGGTTTGCTCGAGTTGAAGGGCGGACTATGGCTTGGTTAGGATCTGAGCCAGATGAAGTCTTGGGTGTCTCCCTGGGTGATTGTAAAGATATTGTTGTTTGAGTAATACAAGTGTTTCCGGAAAAAAAACGCACTTGAAGTGCCATGTCCGTCGTGAGCGGATGTGGCAAAGACGTGGCCGGTAGTAGCAAAAAAATTCGACAAAGTTGTAGCAAAAATGTGTCCTTGCCGGTGCCGGTCGCAGCTATGTACACGGGTGGCCTAGGGGACGAGAATTTCCTTTATGAGACCAGGCTTACAAAGCAAACAATGACATACATGTCCTCGCGTATATTGATATTGACTTTTCATGCACTTATCAATGGCAGGCCACTGGAAAAGTTTGATGCTATGTTTGGATCTCAGAAACATCCTTTAAGTCAAGGTACCATTGTTGACATATCAAACGAAAGTCATCGATAGGATCAGATCATCGTCCTAGATAAGAAAGCAACTAATGGGGTTGACCAACCATCACAAATCTGTCTAAGACATAATCGGGGAGGCATAACCTAATTAGCTTCCTGGCGTCGTGCTTTGTCGAAATGATAAGAAGCTTGAAGACCAAAACACGAGTTGTCGCCGTCCACTCCAAATGACCCTATGTCTGGCCTTGATCAAAGCTCCACACGACCTTCGCCGATGGCAATCGGCATTGCCATAACAAGAACATGATGAGGAGATTTTTTTTTTCATGCATCACTGGCTAGTTCGTCCACGGCTCCACGCCGTAAGGCATCCGGAGGCGAGGGGAACAAGCGGCAGGCTATCCTTTTGCCTAAGGTGTGGTTATGGTCGCGTGCGTAGTATAAAGTTGGGTTTATGTGCAATCTAGTCAGATATACATCAAAACAAATTGTTTATTCGGTTGAAAAACAACACATTTTACTATGACATCCTATTAGGTCATATGAGGACTACCCTAAACGCATGGCAATTCCGAACGTTTTTTATGGCAAGTTTAGTGACATGACAACTTTCTTTCCGGAGGCAAGTTTAAGTTCTTTTGGTTTGTCTTTTCTTTTCAATTTTCTTTCCGGAGGCAAGTTTAAGTTCTTTCAGTTTGTTTCTTCTTTTCAAATGGCATTTTTAGTTGTAAAAAACGTCCTTTTCTTTTCAAATGGCATTTTTAGTTGTAAAAAACGTCAAATTGGGATTGCTTCGTGCCACACGAGCACCACTTATCATTTTGGTATGAGAAACGTTCAAATACAAATAATAAAATAGGAAGACGCACATTTCCGAAATGCATATAACAAGTCGATAGGTAGCTTATGATAATTTCATTTATCTTGATAATAATAACATTGCATTACAGAGGAAGAGATCTGGGAACTCTCTGATATATTACAATCTCTGGTATAATAACGGTTTAACATTCTGCGGGAGGAATTACACTCCCCGCTTTCCGAGACATATACAATGACTAGTAAAACAAGTCTCATCAGCAAAGCAATGGACACCAGCAATGCTGCAACAGGTCCACCATCTTTATTCAGAACCTTGCATCCATCCATGGCGGCCGGTGATCATCGTCCCCACTTCCTCTTGAAATTCTGCTCGTCGTCGCTCACGTCGTCGCGCCTCAGGCTGCTCCTAGAACTGTGCCTGGACCTCTGGCTGCTCTCTGTGTCACCATCGACGGTGGAAGAGACGCGCATTCTCTTCCTGTCATGGTGATCCTCGTGGTGGTGGTCACTGGAACCTCTGTCGGAACGCCCATGGTCCCTACTAGTCCTCTCCGGTCTTGACCGGGACCTGTCCCTCGACTCTCTGCGGCGAGGAGAAACCGAGCGCTGGCTGCGCTCTGATGGCTTAGATCTGGACCGGGACCTGTCCCGGGACTCTCTGCCGTGAGGAGAACCTAAGCGCTGGTTGCGCTCTGATGGTTCGGGTCTTGACTGGGGCCTGTCCCTCAGCTCTCTGCCTTGAGGAGAACCCATGCGCTGGTTGCGCTCTGATGGCCGGGGACAAGCACCAGAGTCATGTGGCCTCTCGGTCTGCCTTGAACGTGCAGCAGCTCCGGCGTTTCCCTGGGAGACCTGCCTTGAGCGTGCAGCAGCTTCGGCATCACGGTGTAGCACGGCCTGGTTTTCCCAGCTAAAATGAAATAAATGAAATACGTTTAGTATTCAAACTCAAATAAACAGAAGAAGATACAGTGACTACAGCTGATCTTTACTAAATCGTTCCAGTGACCAGAGTTATGTCTATGTCTATGTTCATTTCTACAGGTAGAAATAAAGAAACAAGGTTTCTAACTGATAATACACAATACACACCTTTGATAGTTTGGCGGATAGCCTTGCATGGCAAGAGCCTGCGGCGGAATATTGCCAAAGGGATTCATACCAAATGGACCCATCGGGAAACCACCATAGGGCATGCCCATTGAGCCGTACATGTATGGATCAGGTACCCCAAATGGACCCATGGGATATGCACCGTTGAAAGGGTTACAATATGCAGGGTCAAATGGAACGTTGTAACCATAGTCAGCATTGTTTGGATGAACGGCCTTGGATGAGTCTGCCTTCTTCCGCTTCTTCTTCAACTGATCAGGCCTAGCAACTTTTTGTTCCAAGCTCCCTGAAATCGTACCGTTCTTCAAAGTTGATTCGCTCACATCCTTCAGTTTGGGGAGCTCGGCACTAGGTACGGCTTTCTCTGCTGAACGCCCTGCAGAGCCTTCAGTGTTGCTCTTCAGATCAGAATTCTTCTGAGGGCGGTCGACTTGATCACCTTCTGTGGTGACCTGGAGGCGGGCGTCGGGAGAAGCTGCCGATAGCTGGTTGTCCATACATTGCTTCGCGTCCCTTTCCAGAGCAGCCGAGGTGGTGTGGCTCTGTGATTTGGGGTCAGCGTTGCTTCCTGAAGAACTTCTGTGCTTCCCTGTACCGCTGGCAGTGCTGCAAGTCCTTGTTCCTAACAAGTTGCTGATTGTGCTCCTAACTGTGGGATTGGGGATGAGGGAGTCTGCAAGGACCTTGACTCCACAAATGCACTTCGATTGTGTAATAATGTAATCTCGAATACCTGAGGGGGGAAACAGACGGTTATTCCTCATTCAATTTCAAGCAGCAAAAACTCACGAAAACGATAGTACGAACTACTAAAACAAAGTTGGAGCATAAGCACACTCCGAATATCTGAACATTGGCTCACCACAGAGCAAGACATCTAAAGATACAGACCGGATATAAGAGAACCGCTTACATTTATCACAGAAACTGACGAAGCAGCACTTGCTTGTTAACACCGCATCTGCCATCACCTTATTACATAGTTGGCAGTGGAGTTCTGCTGGCAAGTCATCGACTACACTCGCAGATGCAGCTGGGGCAAGTGCGGATAGAATGTCATCAGCAGGATTTGGAGATACGACCGGGGCAACTGGACGAGCCATTTTGTAGTTGTCAAATTTGGAATCGCCAATGGTTGGGCAGTGCTGAATAAAATGCCCTGGAACCCGGCATCTGTAGCAGGTGTAGCCAGGTGGAGGCGTCTGGTTTTCCTGTGGGCAATGTTGAATGAAATGGCCTGCAACTCCGCAGCTGCGGCACACATAGCCTGGTGGAGGTGCCTCCCTTTCTGATGATCCATGGCCTTCAATTTGAAAGATTTGACAAACAGTGCACATGTTAAATAGTATTCTGAACACATTCACAGAACAACGCAAGCATATTGTGCAGCAGTATAGTTCACATATTCACAAAACAACATGAATCTGTTCAAATTTGTATGAAAATCTGCTAGAGTTCAAAGGCTGTCTAATGGGCTGGAAACAAACTGTCTAGTTACTGTCAAAAAAGATCCAAGTGAAACATGGTCTACCGTCCCAAAAAGAAAATAAATCTGGTCTCCGTAAAGCTTGAACACCTACACACTCTTTCTCATCATAACAATGGCTTTGATCTTTAAGAGAATCTTTTCAGATTATCTGCTAGCATAATCATAACTCAAAAGAACATGAAACTGAAGACAGGGAATTTCTGCTTTACCATTATGGCGTCCTGATGTAAACCTTCCAGGAGCTTGTCCTCTCCTAAATGACTGCTCTTCCCTGCATGAACCATTAAATATGATCATTAAAAGGTACCAAAAAATCTAGCTGCTGACTTATGCGAGAAGGAAATGTTGTATTCTAACCATTTAAGTTCAGCTGCATCAATCACAGCTGCAATTGCAGCATCTTCATCTTTCACTTCTGCGGAGGAACACGATTTTGAGACTGATTCAGTAACCACTGATCTGTTTGAAGCTAATGAACCATCTTCTATGACTTTCCGCCTGCAATTAGTGGTACAATATTAGCATATGCAAAAAAAAAATCTCCTTAGCCATCAGTTAAAGACATCTCAAAGTTAGACCAAAGTCAAAATCTGTTTAGAGAAAGAGAGTCATATAGAACATCTAATGTAAAAAAATATGCATGTCATTTTGGTTCATTCTTTGAAGGAAACAGGCAGAATGGAAAGAGGTAGTGCCTTCATCAGTCTCTATTTTTATTACAAACACTTGTTAAGAACGTAAGATACATCTACGCATAGAAGATAATCAATCAACAAAGTTAAAGGCGGCAAATTTCACATGTAATCTCAGTTCCGTCCGTTAAATTTCCTACAATGAATCACCACCACCTCCGCCTTCCCGACCTCTCTGTACAGACAGGGATGCAGTGACTTACGAGGACATCACGACGATACTCTCTGACTCTTGCCCAGCAGTTCGGCGGACCAGCACGGTTACATTCTGTGGTATCATTGCCTCTTCATCTGCATATTCTGCACTCAAGAATAAAAACAGAAAACAATATGTCAAAGCATTACACTAAAATACCCATCTAGCTTTGAAGTGCAAAATAAAATCTTCTCCAGCATAACCAAAATATGCAATTAAATAGCAACACTAGCGTGTTTAAATTGAAAAACTAAGATCTTCAAATAACATCACAACAATCAAAATAACAGGTTAATTTACGTTTAGAAAACTGGGAAACTACGAGGCACCGAGATATGCAGGATGGGAAAATATACAAGGATTACTCGCAATCACGATATGCAAATTGAACTATCCATGGTACAGGGGATCTATCGTGCTATAGAAACATATCACAAGGACATGCTAGAGAACGAGTATAGCAGCTCTTCGACTACAACAACAGTATGTCCTAGTACATCATGAAGAGACCTCCATTACAGTCATAGTAGATAAGCAAATATCAGTACAGCAGGACACGGAGTAATATTGACAACCATGCTCGAGGGTTGCACAATTCGCATAACAGTTATGCGAACACAACCATAGCATAACTGGCCATCAAATATGCATAACTGGCCATACACAAACAGTATACAACACAAAAAAAGATAAACAAGCTGAATCAGCATTTCTACAGAAATGAGAAATATTAAAATCGCTGATGAAACAAAAAGGTATAGGCTTTGTCCAGAGCAACACGAAATATCCATCATTGCTTTGTTCAAAGCTGAAGTTCAGTTGTGCACTTGAACCCCACATTACAAACAGAAGGATGCATCTCTGTGTAAAAGATAGATGTGTGCATCTTCCAGAGCATCCAGGTCCCTATAATAACTAAATTGGTTGATCTTGACTTAAGTGGGAGCAATTTGTAATGGAGTCGAATATCACTTGTTCTGATATTTTTGCCTCTGTATTAACAGTCAAACAATTTGCTTGGTGGATGCAATTCGTTGTAAATTAGGTGATACGGCTATCAAATAAGAACTTAACCTAAAGGCTACAAGAACAAAATTAAAAACCCATCGATGTGATCCTGGCACCACTTCTCCTGACATAGATTCATAGATTCAGGGGATTAAAAGACCAAACTTGGTGCCAATAGGGCGCGATTTTGTCAGATTGAACAATTTAGGCCGGTAATGAACAACGCAGCACCCAAATCCCAAGAAATTCACAAGATTGATGACTGGTGCTGCATATTAGATTAACCAACAGGCTACTGTAAAGATTTAACAACCATGGCCTGAATAAATCCGCTACGAACCTTCGCCGGTCTGGGCGTTGGAGAGCGCAATATCCTCGCAGGGCCCGCGGCCGCGGCTACGGCCGACGCCGTGCCGGTTACTCGACAAGATGAGCTGCTTGAGATCAGACACGGATATGAACGAGTAGGGCAACGTCACAGGGTAAGTTTCCTTTGCACTCTTATATTTGTAATACAAGACACCCATGGCGAATCGAGTTCTGCCTGTGCCCACTCTTCGGGCCTCTCGCTTTGCGCACACACACGCAATTCGCGAGAGGTCCGGGGAGGGCTTCTCACAGAATCGATCGACCGACCGATCGAATAGTACTACAGAGAAAGCCGCGAACGGCGGGCGAAGTTACAGATCGGGCCCGATCCGACGCGGGCGGCGGGTCGCTGGTCCCTTGGCGCGGAGTCGGAGCCCTTGGACGGCGCGGCGCGGATCCTGGCGGTGTCGACGGGCGGACGGAGGAAGGAGCCGGCCGCGGAGCTTGGACGGGGGCGACGCCGGGCGGCAGCGGGGGCGTCTCCGGAGCGTGCTTGGCGCCGGGGAAGGAGCGGGCCGCCGATTCCGCCGGAGGA
>NC_041387.1:11191659-11196473 GCF_002162155.2 Triticum dicoccoides
GTGGGGATTGGGATTGGGGGAATCGGCGGGGGCGGGCGGGTGGTTTATAGGTGGCGTCCGGCCGCTGGATAGGATGCGTCCGGTCCGACGCGGGGGCGGGGTGGGTCCTCCTCCCGAGCCTTCCTTTTCCGCCGCGGTTTCCTTTTCCTCGCCGCGAAGCTTCCGGCTTTAACCTCGTGACGATGAGGTGGAAACGCCTCCGCCTTTCGGTGAGAGATAATAATTCATGATGTATATATATAGTTTTATATCATATTTAAATTTGTAGTAATAAATTCCACCGAAATTATGGTGTTTTTGCGGCAATATTTTTTTCCCAAAAAAACTCGGATCTATATAAAAGATTCATAAGGAAATACAAGGCGACGTGAACGTAAAATGTAAGGCGGGACAGGGGGATGGCGATGAGCGGCGCGAACCTTCCGAAGCGGGCGTGGCGGCGGCTCGGGAGGAGGGGGGATGATTTCGTAAACATAACTAAATCATAAAAGGTTCGCAAGAAAGATACAGGTTGTGACGGGGGGCGGGGGCGTCGGGCAGCGCGAACCTTTCGAAGCGTGCGTGGCGGCGGGAAAGAAGCGAGCCGCCGGAGTTGGCGCCCCGGTCTGCAAGTCGCTCTGCGTCTAGGGTTCCGCCGGCGATTGAAGGCTTTGTGTTTGGGGGGTGGGGGTGAGGGGTCGGGTGGGGCGGGACGGGCGGTTTATAGGTGGCCGGCCGCTAGATATGATGTGTGTTGACGCGGGTGGGTCGCGCCTTCTTTTTCCTCCTCGCTTTCCTTTTCCTTGGTTGCGGGTGACTTGACCTTGTCGATCACGGTCGAAAAATCTTCATGCATGTGCTCATACGGAGCAACCCCATAGTGCCACAGTCATCACAACTGAACCTTTAATCGATCTAAAGCGTCTGACACAAAATCTCACTGGCCCGCACGCAGGAGGAGAAATCCTAACCTCACCGCCCCAAGGAGACGACGGGAATCTACGTTGGAGCTCCGTCGTCTCCATCGCGATGGACGAACTCGAGGAGGGTTGGAACCCGAAAGACCACCTCGATCCGCCCGAACGTTGTGTAAGAAAAAAATCCAACCTAAAATACTAACCTGAGTCGAGGCGTCGGGACCCCCTCGCCGTCACCGGTCGTCTGGACAACAAGCAGAGGGGTGGTGGATCGCTAGCAGTTGAAGTCGCGAGAGGAAATGAGAAACCCTATGAAATACTCGTGTTCTATTCTACATTAGTATCTTTTGATGTGTAGGTCTCTAGAAAATACTACTCCCTCCGTCCCAAAATAAGTGACTCAAAAGTGACTCAACTTTACACTACTCAAAAGTGACTCAACTTTACACTAAAGTTAGTGTAAAGTTGAGTCACTTTTGAGTCACTTATTTTGGGACGGAGGGAGTAATAGTTAAAATATGAGACTACAATGTTATGGCCATATGAGTCCAACATTTTTTTTGTTTGGTTGCTTCTCGAAAAAAAAACTTTTTTGGTTTGAGTTGACGTTGAAGTTCCTATGGAGGACTCTTTTGGTTCAAAGGAAAAGTGGGAGAAAATATATAAGAATATGAAAAAATATGATGGTACTAAAAATGCAAATATATAATTATATAGTTTCTAGAATTCTTGAGTTTGTTTTTGACTTTGTTTTACCATGTTTATTAGAAATCTTGCGTTTTTCAAATTCTTGTAAACCAAACAACAAGGTGGACATAATTTCTATGTTTAGCAATCATCTGTTTTGCGCATGCATCTCTATCTTATTCATGTGTTTTTTCTATTCGTGTATTTGTAGTACCCCCCGCACCAAAGGAGATCATAGTACAAAAAGTCATGCTTTATTTGTTTATCTGGATTCTTTAGGCATCAGACTAGTGATAAATCTCTTAATAATATTTCTAGTTGTGATTTTGCTCTTTATTTCTTACCTTGCTTATCATTGAAGAAAATCCTATATGATTCAATTATATAAATCAAACGACCGACATAGGATTTTTTTTCTAAGGATTCCATTTCTTAAAAAATAATAGGAAAATGTTTTAAATAAAATAGTCCCTTAGGGATTATTTGGTTTGATTTGTGGGATTTTAAAAATGCAGGAACTAGGAAAACATAGGGCCACAATGTCATGCCCACTTAAATCCTATAGGATTTTTGTTTGTTTTATTGCATCACGGAAAAAACAAAGGTTTTTTTCTCGAGGTTTGAGTTGATCTTTATGGAATGTAGTACAAAGGATCCCTTAAGAAAAAAATATATTATGGAACAATCTTACGAATCAAACGACCAACGTAGATAAAATTAGTTAGGTCTCATTTGGTTCATAGGATAGGGACATCATAGAAAGTGAGATGACATGTATCACAATTTCTATATAAAAAGAGAAGTCATTTGATGCGGAGAATAAGAATTTTTTCATTGAGTCTAGGCTAATTTTTTTCCTTTAAAATGTGAATGGGTGGTTCCTATACTACACAGGAATAAGAATTCATTCCTACAAACCGAAATGCTCCAAAGGAACTTTTCCTTTGAAAACCTCATCCTGTAGAATTCCTACACGCCAAAGGAGGCCTAAGAATTTCAATTCTTCAAAACTCCTACAGAAATCCTTTGAATCAAATCCTACGATCCAAATGGCTTTCGTAGGAAAAAAATATCCTTAGTATTCAAATCCTACAATCCAAATAGGCCCTTAGTGAGGAGTGCGAAGCTGTAATAAAAAAACACATCTGAACGTTTCAAAAAACTCAAAAACAATTCTGTAGAAACTTGTATGTATCCACTATGAATCCATTTTTTTTAACAAATTGTAATTTGTAAGCTGTACAAAAATAACAAATTTCCGGCCCAATAACAAAAAAAAAAGAAGCTCATTCGAAAATACATACTCCCTCCGTCTCAAAATTCTTGTCTTAGATTTGTCTAAATACGGATGTATCTAGTTACGTTTTAGTGTTAGATACAACCGTGTCTAGACAAATCTAAGACAAGAAATTTGGGACGGAGGGAGTACGTGTCATTTATTTTTGTATGTCACGTGTGAAAGTAGAATGATATGAAATTTTGCAGATACATAATATACATGTCTGTGTGTTTACAAAAAAATCAACTTTTTTGTGTTGTAGAAAAATGTTTTTTTGCTAATTTTAAGTGAGGCCCGGCCCAAGTAGAATCCCGGCCTATAACTCCAACCGAACCCTAATCCTACCCCCCTGCTAGGTTTTCAGTCTCTCGCCTCCACCAGCGCCTCCACGCCGCCGAGGAACGGAGCAGGAAGTGACGCCGCAGGAGGACGCTCTGCTCGTCGTCCGCCGCATCTCGCGCCCGCCCAACCCGAACGCCCCGAAAGGCCACCAAAGCCGTAGCCTTCTTCTTCCTAGAGCTCCCGAAGCATGTCGGCATCCACCAGCGGCGGCGGGGGGCTCTCGCCGCAGGCGGCCGCGGCGCTCCAGGAGGGCGTCGGGCTGGTGTTCACGCGGTGGACGGCGCTGCAGATGGCGGTGGAGAACGGGTGGGGCGGCCGCGACTCCCGCGCCAAGGCCGACCGGCTCGCCGCCGACGTCCTCGCCTTCTTCACCACCTCCAAAGGTGCCCACTCATCCGTCCCCTTCAGCACCCCCCTTTGATTGCGTCTTATAGGTCCTCAAATTGCTCCAATCTCCCAGAGAGGATTTGCGTTCCTTGGCCCCGTGACAGCTTCGATTCATCAGAGTTTTCATGGGCTTTCACAATCTGACATGTCCATAGTATGATCGGTGAAACAATTTGGTTTGGGGTTGATGTACCGGAGCTTGATTTAACCAACAGGGGAATTGTCCAAAGCGTGGCCTTATGTAACAGGGGAATTGTCCAAAGCAGAGCATTATATTTATTCACAAGCTTATGGTTAGTTAAGATTGACAGTGGATTCCAGTTACTACTGAAAATCCCAACATCTCTTGCACTCTCTGTTTATTTTAGGACGTTACGGCTTACTCTTTTTTTTCATCTACTAGTATAATTGGTCCAAAATGTGATTTTGGCATGGCTGACTTATTTCTACTACGTTTGATTTTATCCGCTCCACTCATTCTACACGTCTGGGTTGGCATGTAATATTCTTTAGGTTTATTTTCCAGGTCCATATTATTATGATGACTTGGAGGAGATGATGTTTGACAGCATATCCGAATCCTTCAATGCTGACTTTGAGGATGGAAGTGTTGGGGAGGTAATTATTTGTTGTTTCCTTCATGTTTAGCGCCAGCAATAGGTATCTTACAATTTCTTATTGCAAAAGTAGGCTGGGACTTGATTTAGTATTAATGTCCGTAGTAAATATGGACTGACAGCACCTGTCCCTTGGTAACCATGGGGCAAGTTTAGGACAATGGGTTGGCCTATGTGGCGTCCCTCTTGTGGTACCAGTGAGCCGTTGGGTCATATGGCCCATACTGCTGTTAGCTTGAAACAGAAGAGAGGCCATTTGAAATGAATCAAGATGGTAAGACCTTCCAATTCACACTACAAGTGCAGGAAAATAAAAAACGTAAACAAAATCTAAAAGACATGGCTGCTGTTTACTGAACCAACTCTCGGTAGCTCCCACTCCATTTTCTCTTCTCTCTTTCTGTTCTAGTATCTACACCAGCCATCACATTGCACGTGTGTATCAAGAACTAGTTATATTATTATCACACTTGTTCAAATCAAGATCTAGAGGCAAGTGACACAACAGGGAAGAAGTAATTGATACACCACATTCGGCAAGTTTTCCTGACAGTTCACAATACACCTTGGTGACCTTTCGAGAGAATGGAGACATGGTCATCACTC
>NC_041387.1:11196599-11199695 GCF_002162155.2 Triticum dicoccoides
GACGGAGCAGCAAATGTGAACTGGAGGCCACCGGCTGGAGAAATGGCTGTGGAACACCAATGTCAGACATCAGGAGGATTGTGGTGAGGACTTAGATTTTAAGGACTTAGATTTTAAGAATCTTTGAGGCTATCCTCTGTGCGAATATCTGAGGCACCGCATGTTGATCAAAGGACCTTTAGTTGCTTGGCCCAATTCACCAATTGTACTTGAGGGTTGCTACTGTGGCCCTTCGTTTGCTATTTTACAGGACTGTTAAGCGCGGTGATGGACCAACCCTCCCCATCGCCATGCTTATGTAGCAGAAAATCTAAGTCGGAATGTACTGCTTCTTTCAGTTTATTTGCTTTGCTTGTACATGGCACCATGTGTGTTTATTAATTCAATGCTCTTTGTGGTAAACAGGTTGCTGAACAAGTATTGATTATGCATGAAGAATGCCTGCAAAACAACTATTCGTCGATTGAGAAGCTAAGGAACACACGTGCTCAAGGAAATGCTGTTTCCCAAAGTAGAATGGTAAGTGCTCTTTTTTCTTGCTATGTAATTCCTGCTGCCTCTCTTGTCACATTTGAGCTCACTAATGCTGCAATTTCATTCAACAATATTCTACGAAGTTCAGTTCTAAATCCCTATTGATAAATTGACTTATTACTTCATTACTACGTGGCGTTCTTGACATGATTGTATTTTGCTTCATTGGGGAATAATTAGAGAATGCTAGATTCAGTGTGTTTGCTTTACCATGGGGATCTTAACGTTGTCTTCTAATTAGAATTGGAAATCAGTGCTATTTTGAGATATATTTATATGTTGGGAACCATGTATATGCACTTCCCTTTCATCACCACTGATTTCGTGGAGATTCCTGAACTGCTGACAGTATCGGCAGTGCACAAGCTAACCGATTGGGTTTACTGGTTGCTTCGACTCAGTTTTGTGTATTTCTCCCCTCATTGTGGTCCTGTTTGTTCCATATACATATCAGATAAATGTGTGAATAGCTGGAAATAATGTTACACGTCAGCTTAAGACAAAATGCTGAATATTTGGCGAGATAATAGTCAGCAGAAAAAACCACAACTTGATTTTGTATTTCTTATTAATATTTGTCTCTTCATATTCTCTCCTTGTTGAGCAACTTCTAATTTGTTTCGGTATACTTCAAACTTCGAGGGCAGCCTTCTGCTGGAAATTGGTCAAGTTCAAAATATAGCCCCCCTGCAGCTATAATTGATTTTCTTCTCATGAACAGATGGTAACTGATGAAGGCGATGATAGCTCGGATGATAGCTCGGACGATGACGACGGCGATGAACCAGCCAGCGCAGATGATATGTCGGTGGATGAGCCAAAGCCTCCCAAGCCTGCCCCTGACGCTGATGGGTGGACTGTTGTGCCACCGAAGCGCGGCGGCCGGGGCAAGAATTAAGCACAGAAGCAAACCCTGGCAACAAACTGCCATCTGAGAGGCCGTTTTGGTCTGAAGGCTTTGAGGTGTGATTAGCAAAACCTTGGCAACCACTTCCTGCCACTTGTGCCATTTTGGTCTTGGAGGTTTTGAAGTGTTGCGCTTCACCTGTATTACTTCGATTTTGTCAGGAATGTTGGTTGTGTAGCATGTTTTCCTTGGTTACTCTCTTGGTGTTCAGACTTGGCGGCGAAAGATCTGGATTGTAAGCGGGTCTGAAATATCCTTATGCACATTTTGAACTGATGCTTATCTGTATCGTCGTATAATGCCCGTTTGAATTCAGCTACCATTTCATGTTTCTTTTGCTCAAACAATATAATGTGTAGGTTTTGTTTATCTAAAAATTGAACATGTCAAGTATCTAAATTGCCTATGTTATTGTCCAGCCTGCTGCGTGCTGTCTATGTGTAATTCTGTAACTATAGTTAGCATGTACTCGCTCTATATCAAAATGTAAGATCTAGGATGTAATAAATTACATGGTAATAGCCAGGGTAGCTTCACGTTATGCCGCTTCGCAAAAAAACTAGAATCTAGGGTGCAGCTCCCAATTTTTATGAAGCTCTTCAAGGGTTTCTGTGGATACCCCTTCGTTTCTCACCCCTCAACCAATCAAATAGATCCTTTCTATCATATTTCTCATTTTTGAAGCTGGAGCTAGATGGAGGCCAAACATTTTCTTTGATAGTGCTATAACTTTTGAATGAGACTGCTCCAAAGTGACTTTACTGAATCAGAACTGATTTTGGTGAGGTGGAGCAGTCCCAAACAGGCCCTAACTCTCACGACTGAGAAATACAATAAAATCTCTTGAAGATCTCCCTGGTATCAATCCTTGCAATATCAAAGACCACAAGACTACAGTGAAGAGATTGCAATTGGACTGGGGCAGCATAGGTAATTCAGAAGTGAGGAAATTCTGTTTTTACCCAGTCAACTTCCCAACCAAATGTAATATTGGTTCCTGTATTAGCAATCCTTTTACCATCTCTCCTTGATGTAGTAAACACATGTTTTCGCAGTAGGACCCCAGCCGGCCAGCCGGACACAGTCCCATCTTTTTTTACAATGGAAAAAAGGGCATTCTTTGGGTAGAGCTCAAGTAACAGAGACATGATCTCTCCACCATCATGATGCGTGACCTGTTAAATCACCAGCAGTGAGAGAGATGGACGGGTCTCGACTCGATGTATGCCATGGCTGCCGCATCAACAGCGCAGGTTACTACCTCCTTCCAGCGTGGGATGTCCACTCGCTTCCTTCCTGATCGACTTGACTTGTTTTTTTTTTCGGGGGTAAAGGAAATTCTTAGGACATGTACAATGGTGCTATCTTAGCAGTGCCACGTAGGATAAATGATGAGGTGGAAGAGAGAGAAATCATAAGAAAAGACTTGTCATATCTTATTTAAGAGAAAATAAGAGATGATCTCGTAGCACA
The DNA here is from genome assembly GCF_002162155.2 of Triticum dicoccoides. Classification (NCBI taxonomy): domain Eukaryota; kingdom Viridiplantae; phylum Streptophyta; class Magnoliopsida; order Poales; family Poaceae; genus Triticum; species Triticum dicoccoides. The sequence goes on from NC_041387.1 coordinate 11,199,514, forward strand.
ATTTGTCTCACCGTGTTTTAAGAAATAACTAGTTATTGAAGATAAGACTAAGATATAACTCATTGTAGACATACTTTTTTATCATCTTTAAATTACATGCAAGACTTAAGATAAAACTGTCTTATCAACCATTGTACATGCCCAAGTTTACAATAAAGTCTAACCCCGAGTACAACCACACC
>NC_041387.1:11200012-11257228 GCF_002162155.2 Triticum dicoccoides
TATGGCCATAAGCGGCAAGTTCATGACTTGTTGCTTCGCCGCGCCTTTTATAGCTTGATCATTTATGGGATTGACTTTTTTTCTCCCTATCAATTATTATGGTTGGGTTGGGTTTAATCATGTTCCAACAGATGTTTCTTTTACTTGTATATCATGTTGGAGACGATATTTGTTATGAGTAGGAGGGGCCTAATTGCTAGGTACGTGGTTCTACTATCATTACACGTTTCAGCTTTGATGTCACCGGGCGGTGGTTGTGTGAGCCTTCGGATTTTTATTCCACGATGATACAGTGGAATTACTGCTATAAGCTTATATGGGCCGGCTCGTGAAGCAATCGCTCGCTCAGCTTGGCTCCCTGCTTCGCTCGCTTGCTTAATTTTTTCCCACCTGGTTTATCGCTAGCTCAGAAAAAAATGGCTACCATCTTTTTTATTTGCAGAACTTCATTATATAAAAAGAATTTCATGTATCTTAAAAAAGATCCGCCGCCTTCGCATCCATTTGATCGGGGCCATCCGGTGGCACGGCTCCTTCCTCACCATTGCAACAGACCTCTTGTTGCAGAAACATTTGCAACAGAGGTTCTGTTGCATTTTTTTTGTCTGAACTCTTTTAAAACATGAGTGTCGTTGCGAAAGGACTTTCGCAACACATATAATGTTGCAGTTTTTTATTGTCTCAACTTTTTGCCTACATGAGTATTGTTGTGGAAGGACTTCTGCAACACAAATGATGTTGCAGAATTTTTTTGTCATAAACTTTTTGCAACATGGGTGTTCTTGCGGAACGACTTCTGCAACATGGGTGTTGTTGCAGAAGGACTTCTGCGTCTAGTGGTGAAGGTCCTTCTGCGTCGGCTGATCAAGCTCGTATCTGACGGCTGCACATGCGACGGAAGGTCATATCTCACGGCTGCGGATCCGAGACATGGACCTGACGAATTGAGTGGCCAAGCATTATCCTCTACCATTGCAACAAAGGTCATTTTGCGGTAATTTTCTGCAACACGGGTCATGTTGCAGAAATTTTTGAAAAAATAGGTAAAGTTGCAAATTTTTGTTTGTAACAGAGACATTGTTACAATTTTTTTGCAGCGGGGGTCATGTTGCAACTTTTTTTTGGCAACGGAGATCATGTTACAGTACTTTGTACAACACAGGCCTTGCTGCAATTAATTATTTTTGTAACAAAGGTTTTGTTACTGTTTTTTTACCACAGAGATCTCGTTGCAGAAAGGAGAAATTGTGGGAAGTCAGGTCCATCCCGTGGGACGCGTGGCATCCCAGCAAGACGGCGGACGTGAAAGGCTCTAAGTCAGAGTCGCACCGTATATGGAAATAATCAAACAATGGACCCGCAGGGGGCCACGCACCTGCACGCTTCCGTGTGAACACTTCCAGCGTGGCGTGAAATCGTGATGAAGCGATCGAACGGTGCAGCGCCTGACGGAAGCGCAATCTATGATCAGCTGGCATATTAATAATGTTTCCCATTTAAAAATGTTGTGAATTAAAAAATCTTTAAAAAACATTCACGATTTTTTTAAAAACCATAGATATAAAAAAGGTCCATGAATATGAAAATTTTCAGAGATTTAAAAATGTCCACAAACTTTAGAAATGTTCATGAATTCAAAATCAATGTTAGTGAATTCTAGAAAATGTTCATTTTGTAAATATTCATGACTTTTATTACATATTCATGACTTAAAATTTGAACTGATTATCAAACAACACTCGGGCTGGAGACAGGGACGCCCCCGTCGAGGGCTCTACAGGATCTTGCCAGAGACGCGAACACCACGGGTGGTCAGGACGTCATGAGGGAGGAGAGGAAGGGGTTCACATGTTCAGGTGCAGTGAAGACGATGACACAACAGTTGTAGCGACACAACATTTGTATGCCGATTTGCATGTAAAAACATATCTTATCTAAATTTTGCAAGTTCATTTTTTGCTACTTGATCTATTATAAAACTTCACTAGAAGTGCAATAATCCTTAAATATATAATAAAAATGACATCGAAGACTCTAGACCACCGAATGACCACTATCACCGTCAAAGTAGGGTTGTCCTTGTCGATGACAGCCGAAAAGTCTTCGTGCACACATCCTTAAGGACCAACACCCCAGAGGCGCAGTTGTCGTTGTTGAACACTTGAATCGGTCGGAAGAACCATACATCAAATCTTGTTGTTGCATACGCACGATGAGAAACCCTTACCTTACCACCCCAAGGAGCTGCAGGAATCTACGCTGGAGCTATGTCTCATCTGTCCTAACAGATGAACTTGAGGAAGCTCAAATACCGAAAGACTGGCTCGAAGAAGAAGCACCACCATCTGTTCGAGCACCCCTGCGAGGATTAAAACCCTAACCTATCTGCTAGACGGAGGCAAGGCACCAGGATTCCCCTCACCGCCATCAGTCACCGGAGCAACATGCAAAGGAAAGACGAATCCACATGTTCATCGATAGAGGTCGAGGGAAGAAAGGCTTTGCCCTAATCCCTTGCAAGAGGGGAAAGAAAGACATGGAGTTTCCACTTTCATACCTAGGTACTTCTATCAGGGATATAGTATTAAATTGTATACCAGTATATGATGCGGGAATGATATATACCACTACAACATTCCAGAACGCACCAGCACTGTGAGACCCGAGACCGCCCGACCCTGAACCCACCAGACAGCGTGTGAAGCATCCTTCATAAATCCTGTGATGGGGAAGCTCCACTGTGCAACTATCCTATCAACGGGCAAAACTACACCATGGGGTACTAGCTTGCCAATGGTATCTATCCTCAGTGGGCAGCGTTTGTGAAGACCATATCTAATCCCCAAGGCAACAAACAAATCCGCTTTGCAATAGGCAGCTAGGAAGGATGTGGAAAGGACAGTTGGAGTGCTCCAAGCTCGTTGGGGTATTGTGTGGAGCTACAATGATGTGGGAACCGAAGACACTTTGGCAGCTCATGATATGTTGTGTAATATTGCACAACATGATTGTCGAGGATGAGGGTGAAGGGGCATCTTTCGAGAAGCCCGGTGTTGAAGTCCGCCTCCCGAAACAAGAGGCAGAGAGCATTTTCAACTTTCTGGAGATGCATCAACAACTGGTGCATATGCAACCTTTGGATTATCTTGTGGAGCACATGTGGGTCCACACTGAAAATCAGTAAATTTTTCTTTTAATTTATCAATTTTGCACTATGGATAGTATTTATGTTTGAACTATGTTTGGATTTTGTATTATTAAGTACGAACGATTTGCATTTGTGTGCACTAAACTATGTTTGGTCAAAATGATCCATGTGCATGCGTTTACATTTTTTTAGAAAAGGAGGATGTACCCCCGGCCTCTGCATCTGGACGATGCATGCAGCCATATTATTAATTATTCACAAAAATCATACAAGGTGATACATCAATAAGCCTGAAGCCACCATCTTGGTAACACCGTTGCTACTCCTATCCCCTTGATGAATGCGTGTCGAATGTCCAGGCCTAATACCAAACAGACATCACACCAAAAATCTAACATCTAAAGCCAGGTGTCCCATCCAAGCCACTACCTGGATTGAGTCCCACACCAGTCTGGCACACTCCCAGTGAGCACCGCACACTGCAAGGGCCGTCACCTCCATCTTCCCTCGGTCCATCCTCAGAGCATAACTGATGCACCAACCTTGCCAGGCCTCTATGTCATCAACGCCACCATGATGCCAGACAACTTCCTCCTCCTGTGCGTGTCCATCTTCGCGCATCAGACGCCGAGCCTCCACAGTGCCACGCCGCTGAGAACTGCCACCAGAGGCTCGCCAAGTCACTATCCGCGGGCGTATAGAGGCTCACAACTAGTGGGGGAGCTTGATGAAGATTGTGGAAGGGGCTAATTAAAGTTGAGGGGGCGAAGAAGATAACTTATGCATGAAATCTGACAAATCTTTGATATTCAAGCCGAATAATATTAGGCGTACACTTAATAGTCCATGAAATGGGCCAGAATCGGTCAAGACTGTGAGTGTTGATGACCGGCACACAAACGCACACCGGGGTTCGTTAATCGTGCATATCACTCCGGGACCCCAAAATAGTGAGCAATAGTCCACGAAATGGGCCAGAATCGGCCAAAACTGTGAGTGTTGATAACCGACATGTAAGCGCACCTTGGGGTTCAACAACTATGGAAATCGCTTCATGATCCCAAGACGGTGAGTAATAGTCCACAAAATGGGTCAGAATTGGCCAAAACAATGAGTGTTGACGACGGACACATAAACACACTCCGGGGATCGTCAATCATGGAAATTGCTTTGGGACCCCAAGACAGTGAGTAATAGTGCATGAACAGACCAGAATCGACCAAAATTATGAGTGTTGACGACCGACACGTAAACGCACCCCGACGTTCATCCATCGTGGTAATCACTCCGAGACCACAAAACTGAGTAATAGTCCAAGAAACGGGCCAGAATTGGCCCAAACTATGATTGTTGATGACTGACACGTAAGCCCACCTTGGGGTTTGACAATCATAGAAAACACTTCGGGACCCCAAAACGGTGAGTAATAGTCCACGAAACGGGTCAGAATCGACAAAAACCACGAGTGTTGGTGACCAACACGTAAACACACTCCGGGGTTCGTCAATCATGGAAATGACTCCAGGACCCCAAAACAGTGAGTAATAGTCCAAGCAACGGGCCAGAATCGGCCAAAACTGCGAGTGTTGATGACCGATGCGTAAGCCCACCTTGGGGTTCAAGAACTATGGAAATCGCTTTGGGCCCCAAAATAGTGAGTAATAGTCTACGAAACAGGTCAGAACTGGTCAAAACTATGAGCGTTGACGACGGACACGTAAACGCACCCCGGGGATCGTCAATCGTGAAAATCGCTCAAGATCCCCAAAACGTTGAGTAATTGTGCATGAAACGGACCAGAATCGGCCAAAATTGTGAGTGTTGATGACCGACACGTAAACGCACACCAGGGTTCGTCCACCGAGGAAATCACTTCGGCCCAAACGCGAGTCTTTACGACCAACACATAAGCACAACTTTGGGTTCGACAACCATGGAAATCGCTTTGGGACCCCAAAATGGTGAGTTGTCCGCGACACGGGTCAGAATCGACAAAACCGCGAGTGTTGATGGCCGACACGTAAACACACCCAGGGGTTCGTTAATCGTGGAAATCACTCCGGGACCCATAAACAATGAGTAATAGTCCATGAAACGGGCAAGAATCGGCCAAAATTGTGGGTGTTGATGACTGACATGAAACGCACCCCGGAGTTTGTTAATCGTGGAAATCACTCCAGGACTCCACAACAGTGAGTCCTTGAAACGGGCCAGAATTGGTCAAAACTGTTAGTGTTGATGACCGACACGTAAACGCACGCAGGGTTCGTTAATTGTGGAAATCACTCCAGGACCCCAAAACAGTTAGTAAGAGTCCACGAAACGGGCCAGAATCGGCCAAAACTGCAAGTGTTGATGACCGACAAGTAAACGCACCCCGGGGTTCGTTAACCATGGAAATAACTCCAGAACCCCAAAACGGCGAGTAATAGGGCACGAAACGGACCAGAATTGGCCAAAATTGTGAGTGTTAATGGCCGACACGTAATGCACACCGGGGTTTGTCAATCGTGAAAATCACTTTGGGCCACCAAAACTGAGTAATAATCCAAGAAGCGGGCCAGAATCGGCCCAAACTGCGAGTCTTGACGACCAACACGTAAGCACAACTTGGGGTTCGACAGCCATGGAAATCGCTTTGGGACCCCAAAACGATGAGTAATAGTCCATGAAACGGGTCAGAATCGAAAAAACGCGAGTGTAGATGGTCGACACGTAAACGCGCCCAGGGGTTCGTTAATCGTGGAAGTCACTCCGGGACCCCAAAACAATGAGTAATAGTCCACGAAACGGGTTAGAATCGGCCAAAACTATGAGTGTTGATGACCGACACGTAAATGTACCCCGGAGTTCGTTAATCATGGAAATCACTCCAGGACCCCAAAACAATGAGTAATTGTCCATGAAACGGGCCAGAGTCGGCCAAAAATGTGAGTGTTGATCACCGACACGTAAGCGCACCTTGGGGTTCGTTAATTATGGAAATCACCCAAGGACCCCAAAACATTGAGTAATAGTCCACAAAACGGGCCAAAATTGGCAAAAACAGTGAGTGATGGTGACCGACACGTAAGTGCATCTTGGGGTGCAACAACTATGGAAATCGCTTCATGACCCGAAAACGGTGAGTAATTGTCCACAAAACGGGTCAGAAATGGCCAAAACTGTGAGTGTTGACGACGGACACGTAAACGCACCACGGGGATCATCAATCGTGAAAATCGCTCTCGGACCGTAAAATGCTGAGTAATAGTGCGCGGAACAAACTAGAATCGGCAAAAATTGTGAGTGTAGATGACGACACGTAAACACACATTGGTGTTTGTCAACCGGGGAAATCACTTCGGGCCCCAAAAATTGAATAATAGTCCAAGAAGCGGGCCAGAATCGGCCCAAATTGCGAGTCTTGACCACTAACATGTAAGCACAACTTGGGGTTCGACAACCATAGAAATCACTTTGGGACCTCAAAACGGTGAGTAATAGTCCATGAAATGGAACAGACTCGAAAAAAACCGCGAGTGTCGATGACCGACACGTAAACGCACCCAGGGGTTCGTTAACCGTGGAAGTCACTTCGGGACCCCAAAACAATGAATATTGATGACCAACACGTAAACCCACCCCGGGGTTCGTCAATCGTGGAAATGACTCCGGGACCCCAAAACAGTGAGTAATAGTCCAAGAAACGGGCCAGAATCGGCCAAAACTGTGAGTGTTGATGACCGACACATAAGCGCACCTTGGGGTTTAATAACTATGAAAACCGCTTCAGGGCCCCAAAACGGTGAGTAATAGTCCACGAAACGGGTTAGAATTGGCCAAAACTATGAGTGTTGACGACGGACATGCAAACGCACCCCGGGGATCGTCAATCGTAAAAATCGCTCTGGGACCCCAAAATGTTGAGTAATAGTTCATGAAACAAACCAAAATCGGCAAAATTGTGAGTGTTGATGACCGACATGTAATTGCACACCGGGGTTCGTCAATCGTGGAAATCACTTCGAGCCCCCAAAACTGAGTAATAGTCCAAGAAACGGGCCAGAATCGGCCCAAACTATGAGTCTTGATGACCAACACGTAAGCACAATTTGGGGTTAGGCAATTATGGAAATCGATTTGGGACCCTAAAACGGTGAGTAATAGTCCACAAAATGGGTTAGAATCGACAAAAACCACGAGTGTTGATGACCGACACGTAAACGCATCCAAACTGAGTAATAGTCCAGGAAACGGGCTAGAATCGGCCCAAATGGCGTTTGTCGATGACCAACTTTTAAGCGTACCTCGGGGTTTGACGACCATAGAAAACGCTTTGGGACCTCAAAATGGTGAGTAATAGTCCACGAAATGAGCCAGAATCAACAAAAACCGCGAGTGTTGATGACCAACACGTAAACGCACCCCAGGGTTCGTCAATCATGGAAATGACTCCGGGACCCCAAAACAGTGAGTAATGTCCAAGAAATGGGCCAAAATCGGCTAAAATTGCGAGTGTTGATGATCGACACGTAAGCGCACCTTGGGGTTCAACAACTATGGAAATCGCTTCGGGGCCCCAAAAAGGCGAGTAATAGTCCACGAAACGGGTCACAATTGGCCAAAACTATGAGTGTTCACGACGGACACGTAAACGCACCCCGGGGATCATCAATTGTGAAAATCGCTCTAGGACCCCAAAACGCTAAGGAATAGTGCACGAAATGGACCAGAATCAGCGAAAATTTTGAGTGTTGATGACCGACACGTAAACGCACATCGGGGTTCATCAATCGTGGGAATCACTTCCGGCCCCCAAAATTAAGTAATAGTCGAAGAAACGGGCGAGAATCGGCCCAAACTGCGAGTCTTGACGACCAACACATAATCACAACTTGGGGTTTGACAACAATGGAAATCGCTTTAGGACCCAAAACGACGAGTTGTCCATGAAACGGGTCAGAACCGACAAAAACCGCGAGTGTTGATAACCGACACGTAAACGCACCCAGGGGTTCGTTAATCATGGAAATCACTCCGGGACCACAAAACAATGAGTAATAGTCCATGAAACGTGCCAGAATTGGCCAAAATAGTGATTGTTGATGACCGACACGTAAACGCATCCCGGGGTTCGTTAATCGTGGAAATCACTGTAGGACCCCAAAATAGTGAGTCCTTGAAACGGGCCAAAATCGGTCAAAACTGTGAGTGTTGATGACCGACACGTAAATGCACCCCGGGGTTCGTTAATCGTGGAAATCACTCCATGACACTAAAACAGTGAGTAATAGTGCACGTAACGGGCCAGAATCGGCCAAAACTGTAAGTGTTGATGACCGACACGTAAACGCACCCCGGGATTCCTTAATCGTGGAAATCACTCCAGGAACACAAAAGAGTGAGTAATAGTCCAGGAAATGGGCCAGAATCGGCCAAAACAGTGAGTGTTTGTGACCGACACGCAATCACACCTTGGGGTCCAACAACTATGGAAATCGTTTCATGACCCCAAAACGGTGAGTAATAGTCCACGAAACGGGTCAGAAATGGCCAAAACTATGAGTGTTGACGACAGACATGTAAACGCACCCCGGGGATCGTCAATCGTGGAAATCGCTCTGGGACCCCAAAACGCTGAGTAATAGTGCACGAAACGGACCAGAATCAGCCAAAATTATGAGTATTGATAACCAACACGTAAACGCACACCGGGGTTTGTCAATCGTGGAAATCACTTCGGGCCCGCAAAACCGAGTAATAGTCCAAGAAGCGGGCCCAACAACGAGTCTTGACGACCAACATGTAAGCACAACTTGGGGTTCGACGACCATGGAAATCGCTTTGGAACCCCAAAATGATGACTAATAGTCCATGAAACGGGTCAGAATCGAAAAAAACCGCCAGTGTAGATGACCAACACGTAAACGCACCTAGGTGTTCGTTAATCGTGGAAATCACTCCGGGACCCCAAAATAATGAGTAATAATCCATGAAATGGGCCAGAATCGGCCAAAACTATGAGTGTTGATGACCGACACGTAAACGCACCCGGGGTTCGTTAATCGTGGAAATCACTCAGGACCCCAAATAGTGAGTAATAGTCCACGAAACGGGCCAGAATCTGCCAAAACTGTAAGTGTTGATGGCCTGCATGTAAACGCACCCCGGGGTTCGTTAATCGTGGAAATCACTCCAGGACCCAGTAGTCCAGGGAACGAACCAGAATCGACCAAATCAGTGAGTGTTGGTGACCGACATGCAAGCGCACCTTGGGGTCCAACAACTATGAAAATCGTTTCATGACCCCAAAACGGTGAGTAATAGTCCACGAAACGGGTCAGAAATGGCCAAAACTATGAGTGTTGACGATGGACATGTAAATGCACCCCGGGGATCGTCAATCGTGAAATCGCTCTGGGACCCCAAAACGCTGAGTAATAGTGCATGAAATGGACCAAAATCGGCCAAAATTGTGAGTGTTGATGACCGACACGTAAACGCACACCAGGGTTTGTCAATCGTGGAAATCACTTCGGCACCCCAAAACTGAGTAATAGTCCAAGAAGCGGGCCAGAATCGGCCCAAACATAGATTCTTGACGATCAACATGTAAGCACAACTTGGGGTTCGAAAACCATGGAAATCGCTTTGGGACCCCAAAACGATGAGTAATAGTCCACGAAACGAATCAGAATAAAAAAACCGCGAGTGTAGATGACCGACACGTAAACGCACCTCGGGGTTCGTTAATCGTGGAAATCACTCCCGGACCCCAAAACAATGAGTAATAATCCATGAAATGGGCCAGAATCAGCCAAAACTATGAGTATTGATGACCGACACGTAAACGCACCCGGGGTTCGTTAATCGTGGAAATCACTCCAGGACCCCAAAATAGTGAGTAATAGTCCATGAAACGGGCCAGAATCGGCCAAAACTGTTAGTGTTGATGACCGACACGTAAGCGCCCCCGGGGTTCGTTAATCATGGAAATCAATCCAGGGCCCCCAAACAGTGAGTAATAGTCCATCGAACGGGCCAGAATCGGCCAAAACAGTGAGTATTGGTGACCAACACATAAGCACAACTTGGGGTGCAACAACTATGGAAATCGCTTCATGACCACAAAACGGTGAGTAATAGTCCACGAAACGGGCCCGAAATGGCCAAAACTGTGAGTGTTGACGACAGACACAGAAACGCACCTCGGGGATCATCAATCGTGAAAATCGCTCTGGGACACCAAAACTGTGAGTAATAGTCCACGAAACGGCCAGAATCAGCCAAAACTGTGTGTTGATGACCGACACGTAAACGCACACCAGGGTTCATCAATCGTGGAAAGCACTTCGGGCCCCCAAAACTGAGTAATAGTCTAAGAAATGGGCCAGAATCGGCCCAAACTGCGAGTCTTGACAACCAATACGTAATCACATCTTGGGGTTTGGCAGCCATGGAAATCACTTTGGGACCCGAAAACGGTGAGTAAAAGTCCAAGAAACGGGCCAGAATCGACAAAACACACGAGTGTTAATGACCAACACATAAACGCAACCAGGGTTCATTAATCATGGAAATCACACCGGGACCCCAAATCAATAAGTAATACTCCACGAAACGGGCCAGAATCGGCCAAAACTATGAGTGTTGATGACCGACACGTAAACGCACCCCGGGGTTTGTTAATTGTGGAAATCACTCCAGGACCTGAAAACATTTAGTAATAGTCCATGAAACGGGCCAGAATCGGCCAAAACTATGAGTGTTGATGACCGACACGTACGCGCACCTTGGGGTTCAATAACTATGGAAATCACTTCATGACCCCCAAAACAGTGAGTAATAGTCCATGAAATGGATCAGAATTGGCCAAAACTATGAGTGTTGACAACAGACACATAAACGCACCCCGGGGATCGTCAATCGTGGACATCACTTTGGGACCCCGAAACGGTGAGTAATATAGTGCACGAAATGGACCAGAATCGGCCAAAATTATGACCAACACGTAAACGCACACCGGGGTTTGTCAATCGGGGAAATAACTTCGGGCCCCCAAAACTGAGTAATAGTCCAAGAAGCGGGCCAGAATCGGCCCAAACAGCGAGTCTTGACGACCAACATGTAAGCACAACTTGGGGTTCGACAACCATGGAAATCGCTTTGGGACCCCAAAATGATGACTAATAGTCCATGAAACGGGTCAGAATCGAAAAAACCCGCGAGTGTAGATGACCGACACATAAACACACCTAGGGGTTGGTTAATCGTGGAAATCACTCCGGGACCCCAAAACAATGAGTAATAATCCATGAAACGGGCCAGAATCGGCCAAAACTGTGAGTGTTGATGACCAACACGTTGATGTCTACTACACAACCTTCTTCTTGTAGACGTTGTTGGGCCTGCAAGTGCACAGGTTTGTAGGACAGTAGCAAATTTCCCTCAAGTGGATGACCTAAGGTTTATCAATCCGTAGGAGGCGTAGGATGAAGATGGTCTCTCTCAAGCAACCTGCAACCAAATAACAAAGAGTCTCTTGTGTCCCCAACACACCCAATACAATGACAAATTGGATAGGTGCACTAGTTCAGCGAAGAGATGGTGATACAAGTGCAATTTGGATAGTAGATAAAGGTATTTGTAATATGAAATTATAAAAACAGCAAGGTAAGAAATGATAAAAGTGAGCGTAAACGGTATTGCAATGATAGGAAACAAGGCCGAAGGTTCATACTTTCACTAGTGCAAGTTCTCTCAACAATAATAACATTGATAGATCATATAACAATCCCTCAACATGCAACAAAGAGTCACTCCAAAGACACTAATAGTGGAGAACAAATAAAGAGATTATGGTAGGGTACGAAACCACCTCAAAGTTATCCTTTCTGTTCTATCTATTCAAGAGTTCGTAGTAAAATAACATGAAGCTGTTCTTTCCGCTCAATCTATCATAGAGTTCATACTAGAATAACACCTTAAGACACAAATCAACCAAAACCCTAATGTCTCCTAGATACTCCATTGTCACCGCAAGTATCCGTGGGCATGATTATACAATATGCATCACACAATCTCAGACTCATCTATTCAACCAACACAAAAGTACTTCAAAGAGTGCCCCAAAGTTTCTGCCAAAGAGTCAAGACGAAAATGTGTGCCAACCCCTATGCATAGATTCCCAAGGTCACGGAACCCGCATGTTGATCACCAAAACATACATCAAGTGGACCACGTGAATATCCCATTGTCACCACAGATAAGCACGACAAGACATACATCAAGTGTTCTCAATTCCTTAAAGACTCAATCCGATAAGATAACTTCAAAGGGAAAACTCAATCCATTACAAGAGAGTAGAGGGGGAGAAACATCATAAGATCCAACTATAATAACAAAGCTCGCGATACATCAAGATCGTGCCATAGAGAGAACACGAGAGAGAGAGAGATCAAACACATAGCTACTAGTACATACCCTCAGCCTCGAGGGTGAACTACTCCCTCCTCGTCATGGATAGCACCGGGATGATGAAGATGGCCACCGGTGATGGGTTCCCCCTCCGACAGGGTGCCGGAATGGGCCCCCGAGAGGTTTTTGGTGGCTACAGAGGCTTGCAGCGGCGGAACTCCCGATCTATCTTCTTATTCGATGTTTTTAGGGTATGTAGGCTTATATAGGTGAAAGAAGTCGGTCGGGGGAGCCTCGAGGGGCCCACGAGAGGGTAGGCGCGCCTAGGGGGGTGGGTGCACCCCCCTATCTCGTGGCCTCCTTGAGGATCTTCTGACGTGAACCCCAAGTCTCCCGGATCATATTCTTCCTAAAAATCACGCTCCCGAAGGTTTCATTCCGTTTGGACTCCGTTTGATATTCCTTTTCTTCGAAATACTAAAACAGGCAATAAAACAGCAATATGGGCTGGGCCTTCGGTTAATAGGTTAGTCCCAAAATTAATATAAAAGTGTATAATAAAGCCCATAATCATTCAAAACAGGTAATATAATAGCATGGAACAATAAAAAATTATAGATACGTTGGAGACGTATCAAGCATCCCCAAGCTTAATTCCTGCTCGTCCACGAGTAGGTAAATGATAAAAATAGAATTTTTGATGTGGAATGCTACCTAGCATAATTCTCAATGTAATTTTCTTTATTGTGGCATGAATGTTCAGATCCAAATGATTCAAGATAAAAGCTTATAAAACATAAAAATAATAATGCTTCAAAGCATACTATCAAATAATCATGTCCTATCAAAATAGCATAGCCAAAGAAAGCTTGTCCCTACAAAATCATATAGTTAGGCCATGCTTCATTTTCATTACACAAAATACTCCCATCATGCACAACCCCGATGACGAGCCGAGCAATTTTTTCATACTTTTTGACACGCTTCAGCTTTTTTCAACTCTTACGCAATACATGAGCGTAAGCCATGGACATAGCACTAAGGTGGTAAAAGATGGTGGTTGTGAGGACAAAAAGAGGGAGAAGATAGTCTCACATCAACTAGGCGTATCAACGGGCTATGGAGATGCCCATCAATAGATATTGATGTGAGTGAGTAGGGATTGCCATGCAATGGATGCACTAGAGGTATAAATATATGAAAGCTCAACTAAAAAGAACTAAGTGGGTGTGCATCCAACTCGCTTGCTCACGAAGACCTAGGGCATTTTGAGGAAGCCCATCATTGGAATATACAAGCCAAGTTCTATAATGAAAAATTCCCACTTAGTATATGAAAGTGACAACATAGGAGACTCTCTATCATGAAGATCATGGTGCTACTTTGAAGCACGAGTGTGGAAAAAGAGATAGTAGCATTGTCCCTTCTCTCTTTTTCTCTCATTTTTTTCTTTTTCTCTTTTTTTTCTTTGGCCTTTCCGTTTTTTCCTTTTGGCCTTTCTCTTTTTTTTTCTTTTTTCTTCTTTTTTTTCTTTTTGTAAAGTCCGAAGTCTCATCCCGACTTGTGGGGGAATCATAGTCTTCATCATCCTTTCCTCACCGAGACAATGCTCTAATAATGAAGATCATCACACTTTTATGGATTTACAACTCAAGGCTAGAACAAAATATGACTCTATATGAATGCCTCCGTCGGTGTACCGGGATATGCAACGAATCAAGAGCGACATGTATGAAAATTATGAAGGTGGCCTTGCCACAAATACGATGTCAACTATAAGATCATGCAAAGAGCAATATGACAATGATGAAATGTGTCATAATAAACGTAACGGTGGAAAGTTGCATCGAAATATATCTCGGAATGGCTATGGAAATGCCATAAGAGGTAGGTATGGTGGCTGTTTGGAGGAAGGTAAATAATGGGTTCAATACCGGCGAGAGTTGCGCGGTAATAAGAGAGGCTAGCGAGGTGGAAGGATGAGCGTGCGTATATCCATGGACTCACATTAGTCATAAAGAACTCATATACTTATTGCAAAAGTCTACTTAGCCCTTGAAGCAAAGTACTACTACGCATGCCCCGAGAGGGATAGATTGGTAGGAAAAGACCATCGCTCGTCCCCGACTGCCACTCATAAGGAAGACAATCAAAAGAGCACCTCATGCAACAAATTTGTCACACAACTTTTACCATACGTGCATGCTACGGGACTTGCTAACTTCAACAAAAGTATTTCTCAATTTCATAATTATCCACTAGCATGACTCTAACATTACCACCTTTATATCTCAAAACAATTATCAAGCGTCAAATTGATCCTAGAGTTTAATGCACTTTCTATGATAGTTTTTATTATACCCAAATTGGATGCTCATCATTCTAGGACCAAATTCATAACCATGGCAAATACCATGCTGTTCTAAGAGACTCTCAAAATAATATAAGTGAAGCATGAGGGACTAACAATTTCTACAAAATTAATCCACCGCCATGCTCTAAAAGATATAAGTGAAGCACTAGAGCAAAACTACTCCGAAAGATATAAGTGAAGATCAATGAGTAGTCAAATAATTGTGCAACTATGTGAAGACTCTCTAACATTTAAGAATTTCAGATCTTGGTATTTTATTCAAACAGCAAGCAAAGCAAAAATAAAATGACATTGCAAGGATAGCACAACTCATGTGAAGAAGCAAAAACTTAGGTTCAACTGATACTAACCGATAGTTGTTGAAGAAGAAAGGTGGGATGCCTACCGGGGCATCCCCAAGCTTAGATGCTTGAGACTTCTTGAAATATTATCTTGGGGTGCCTTGGGCATCCCCAAGCTTGAACTTTTGTGTCTCCTTAATTCCTCTCATATCATGGTTTCTCTTTTTATCAAAAGCTTCATCCACACCAAACTCAACAAGAACTCGTGAGATAGGTTAGTAAACCAATGCAAAACCTTATCATTTTCTACTGTAACAAATCACTAAAATTATTATTCAACATTGCATACTAAATGCCTCTGCATATTTAACACTCCTATCCTCAAATAGAATAATTAAACAAGCAAACATATGCAAACAATGCAACCATAACAGCAATCTGCCAAAACAGTACAACCTGTAAAGAATGCAAGAGTATCAATACTTCCCTAACTCCAAAAATTATGAGAGAAAATTCCCACTGTAACAAATTTATCATATCTTAATATTCAAAATATTCAACATTATACCATTCTCTTACTTTTCTAGGGAATTTTTGCAACAGCGGTAAACTTTCTGTTTTCAAACAGCAACATGTATACTAGCAAAATAAGCATGGTAAAAGCTATCCTTGACATTTTTATTGAAACTAAAGATGTAAAACATTATTCTAAATAACAGAAAGCAAATACTAACAAAATAAAATGAGGCTCCAAGCAAAACACATATCATGTGGCGAATAAAAATATAGCTCTAAGTAAAATTACCGATGAACAAAGACGAAAGAGGGGATGCCTTCCGGGGGCATCCCCAAGCTTAGGCTCTTGGTTGTCCTTGAATATTACCTTGGGGTGACTTGGTCATCCCCAAGGTTAGACTCTTTCCACTCCTTATTCCATAGTCCATCGAATCTTTACCCAAAACTTGAAAACTTCAACCACACAAAACTCAACACAAAACTCGTAAGCTCCGTTAGTAAAAGAAAACAAAACCACTACTTAGGTACTGTAATGAACTCATTCTAAATTCATATTGGTGTAATATCTACTGTATTCTAACTTCTCTATGGTTCATACCCTCCGATACTACTCATGGATTCATCAAAATAAGCAAACAACACAATGAAAACAGAATCTGTCAAAAACAGAGCAGTCTGTAGTAATCTGTATCAAACGTATACTTATGGAACTCAAAAAATTCTGAACTAAATAGGTGGACCTGAGGAATTTTTCTATTAATCATCTTCAAAAAGAATCAACCTAAAATCACTCTTCTGTAAAAAAATGGCAGCTAATCTCGTGAGCGCTAAAGTTTCTGTTTTTTACAGCAAGATCACATAAACTTCACCCAAGTCTTCCCAAAGGTCCTACTTGGCACAAACACTAATTAAAACACAAAAGAACATCTAACCAGAGGCTAGATGAAATATTTATTACTAAACAGGAACAAAAAGTAAGAAACAAAAATAAAGTTGGGTTGCCTCCCAACAAGCGCTATCGTTTAACGCCCCTAGCTAGGCATGATGAAATGATGCTCACATAAAAGATAAGAGTTGAAACATAACGAGAGCATCATGAAGCATATGAATAGCACATTTAAGCCTAACCCACTTCCTATGCATAGGGATTTTGTGAGCAAACAACTTATGGGAACAATAATCAACTAGCATAGGAAGGCAAAACAAGCATAACTTCAAGATTTTAAACACATAGAGAGGAAACTTAATATTGTTGCAATTCCTACAAGCATATGTTCCTCCCTCATAATAATTTTCAGTAGCATCATGAATGAATTCAACAATATAACCAGCACCTAAAGCATTCTTTTCATGATCTACAAGCATAGAAAATTTACTACTCTCCACATAAGCAAAATTCTTATCATGAATAATAATGGGAGCAAACTCAACAAAATAATTATCATGTGTGGCATAATCCAATTGAAAACTAAAATCATGATGACAAGTTTCATGGTTATCATTATTCCTAATAGCATACAAGTCATCACAATAATCATCATAGATAGCAACTTTGTTCTCATAATCAATTGGAACCTCTTCCGAAATAGTGGAATCATCACTAAATAAAGTTGACACTCTTTCAAATCCACTTTCATGTTCATCACAATAAGATTCAACATCCTCCAGAATAGTGGGATCACTACTTTCTAAAGTTGACACTCTTCCAAACCCACCTTCATCAATATAATCATCATAAATAGGAGGCATGCTTTCATCATAATAAATATTCTCATCAAAACTTGGGGGACTAAACATATCATCTTCATCAAACATAGCTTCCCCAAGCTTATGGCTTTGCATATCATTAGCATCATGGATATTCAAGGAATTCATACTAACAACATTGCAACCATGCTCATCATTCAAAGATTTAGTGTCAAACATTATATAGATTTCTTCTTCTAGAACTTGAGCACAATTTTTCCTTTTCATCATACTCACGAAAGATATTAAAAAGACGAAGTGTAAGAGACAAACTTAACTCCATTTTTTTGTAGTTTTCTTTTATAAACTAAAGTAGTGATAAAATAAGAAACTAAAAGACTCGATTGCAAGATGTAAAGATATACCTTCAAGCACCCACCTCCCCGGCAACGGCGCCAGAAAAGAGCTTGATGTCTACTACACAACCTTCTTCTTGTAGATGTTGTTGGGCCTGCAAGTGCACAGGTTTGTAGGACAGTAGCAAATTTCCCTCAAGTGGATGACCTAAGGTTTATCAATCCGTAGGAGGCGTAGGATGAAGATGGTCTCTCTCAAGCAACCCTACAACCAAATAACAAAGAGTCTCTTGTGTCCCCAACACACCCAATACAATGGCAAATTGTATAGGTGCACTAATTCGGCGAAGAGATGGTGATACAAGTGCAATTTGGATAGTAGATAAAGGTATTTGTAATATGAAATTATAAAAACAGCAAGGTAACAAATGCTAAAAGTGAGCGTAAACGGTATTTCAATGATAGGAAACAAGGCCTAAGGTTCATACTTTCACTAGTGCAAGTTCTCTCAACAATAATAACATAGATAGATCATATAACAATCCCTTAACATGCAACAAAGAGTCACTCCAAAGACACTAATAGCAGAGAACAAACGAAGAGATTATGGTAGGGTACGAAACCACCTCAAAGTTATCCTTTCTGTTCTATCTATTCAAGAGTTCGTAGTAAAATAACATGAAGCTATTCTTTCCGCTCAATCTATCATAGAGTTCATACTAGAATAACACCTTAAGACACAAATCAACCAAAACCCTAATGTCACCTAGATACTCAATTGTCACCTCAAGTATCCGTGGGCATGATTATACGATATGCATCACACAATCTCAGATTCATCTATTCAACCAACACAAAAGTACTTCAAAGAGTACCCCAAAGTTTCTACCGAAGAGTCAAGACGAAAACGTGTGCCAACCCCTATGCATAGATTCCCAAGGTCATGGAACCCGCAAGTTGATCACCAAAACATACATCAAGTGGATCACGTGAATATCCCATTGTTACCACAGATAAGCACGGCAAGACATACATCAAGTGTTCTCAAATCCTTAAAGACTCAATCCGATAAGATAACTTCAAAGGGAAAACTCAATCCATTACAAGAGAGTAGAGGGGGAGAAACATCATAAGATCCAACTATAATAACAAAGCTCGCGATACATCAAGATCGTGCCATAGAGAGAACACGAGAGAGAGAGATCAAACACATAGCTACTGGTACATACCCTCAGCCTCGAGGGTGAACTACTGCCTCCTCGTCATGGATAGCGCCGAGATGATGAAGATGGCCACCAGTGATGGGTTCCCCCTCTGGCAGGGTGCCGGAACGGCCCCCGAGAGGTTTTTGGTGGCTACAGAGGCTTGCGGTGGCGGAACTCCTGATCTATCTTCTTATTCGATGTTTTTGGGTATGTAGGCTTATATAGGCGAAAGAAGTCGGTCCGGGGAGCCTCGAGGGGCCCACGAGAGGGTAGGCGCGCCCAGGGGGGTGGGCGCACCCCCTATCTCGTGGCCTCCTCGAGGATCTTCTGATGTGAACCCCAAGTCTCCCGGATCATATTCTTCCTAAAAATCACGCTCCCGAAGGTTTCATTCCGTTTGGACTCCCTTTGATATTCATTTTCTTCAAAATACTGAAACAGGCAATAAAACAACAATATGGGTTGGGCCTCCGGTTAATAGGTTAGTCCCAAAAGTAATATAAAACTGTATATTAAAGCTCATAATCATTCAAAACAGGTAATATAATAGCATGGAACAATCAAAAATTATAGATACGTTCGAGACGTATGACACGTAAACGCCCCAGGGGTTCGTTAATCGTGGAAATCAATCCAGGACCCCAAAATAGTGAGTAATAGTCCATGGAATGGGCCAGAATTGGCCAAAACAATGAGTATTGGTGACCGACACGTAAGCGCACCTTGGGGTGCAACAAATATGGAAATCGCTTCATGACCCCAAAACGGTGAGTAATAGTCCACAAAACGGGTCAGAAATGGCCAAAATTGTGAGTGTTGACGACGGACACGCAAACGCACCCCGGGGATCGTCAATCGTGAAAATCGCTCTGGGACTCCAAAACGGTGAGTAATAGTCCACGAAACGGGTCAGAATCGGGCAAAACTGTAAGTGTTGATGAGCGACACGTAAGCGCACACCAGGGTTTGTCAATCGTGGAAAGCACTCCGGGCCCCCAAAACTGAGTAATAGTCCAAGAAACGGGCCAGAATCGGCCCGAACTGCGAGTCTTGACGACCAACACGTAAGCACATCTTGGGGTTCGGCAACCATGGAAATCGCTTTGGGACCACAAAACAATGAGTAATAGTCCATGAAACGGGCCAGAATTGGCCAAAACTGCAAGTGTTCATGACTGACATTTAAACGCACCCCGGGGTTTGTTAATCATGGAAATCACTCTAGGACCCGAAAACAGTGAGTAATAGTCCATGAAACGGGCCAGAATCGTTCAAAACTATGAGTGTTGATGACCGACAGGTACGCGCACCTTGGGGTTCAACAACTATGGAAATCGCTTCATGACCCAAAAACGGTGAGTAATAGTCCACGAAATGGATCATAATTGGCCAAAACTGTGAGCGTTGACAGACACATAAACGCTCCCCGGGGATCGTCAATCGTGGTAATCGCTTTGGGACCCCAAAATGGTGAGTAATATTGCATGAAACAGACCAGAATCGACAAAAAATGTGAGTGTTGATGACCGACACGTAAAGGCACCCAGGGTTCGTCAATTGTGGAAATCACTCCGGGACCCCAAAGCTGAGTAATAGTCTAGGAAACGGGCCAGAATCGGCCCAAACTGCGTTTGTTGATGATCCACTCGTAAGCGTACCTCGGGGTTTGACAACCATAGAAAACGCATCGGGACCCCAAAACGGTGAGTAATAGTCCACGAAACGGGCTAGAATCAACAAAAACCGTGAGTGTTGTTCGTCAATCGTGGAAATGACTCCAGGACCCCAAAACAGTGAGTAATAACCTACGAAACGGGCCAGAATCGGCCAAAACAATGAGTGTTGGTGACCGACACGTAAGCGCACCTTGGGGTGCAACAACTATGGAAATCGCTTCAAGACCCCAAAACGGTGAGTAATAGTCCACGAAACGGGTCAGAAATGGCCAAAACTGTGAGGGTTGATGACGGACACGTAAACGCACCCCGGGGATCGTCAATCGTGAAAATCGCTCTGGGACCCCAAAATGCTGAGTAATAGTGGACGAAACGGACCAGAATCGGCCAAAATTGTGAGTGTTGATGTCCGACACTTAAACACACATCGGGGTTTGTCTAGGGGGGAAATCACTTCGGAACCCCAAAACTGAGTAATAGTCCAAGAAGCAGGCCAGAATTGGCCCAAACTGCGAGTCATGACGACCAACACGTAAGCACAACTTGGGGTTCGACAACCATTGAAATCGTTTTGGGACCCCAAAACGGTGAGTAATACTGCACGAAACGGACCAGAATTAGCCAAAATTGTGAGTGTTGATGACCGACACGTAAATGCACCCCGGGGTTCGTTAATCATGGAAATCACTCCAGGACCCAAAACAGTGAGTAATAGCCCACGAAATGGGCCAGAATCGGCCAAAACTGTGAGTGTTGATGACCGAAACATAAATGCACCCAGGGGTTCCTTAATCGTAGAAATCACTCCAGGACCCCAAAACAATGAGTAATAGGCCACGAAACGGGCCAGAATCGGCCAAAACTATGAGTGTTGATGATCGACACGTAAACGCATACCTGGGTTTGTTAAACGTGGAAATCACTCCAGGACCCGAGGAGTAATAGTCCATGAATTGGGCCAGCATCAACCAAAACTGTGAGTGTTGATGACTGACATGTAAGCGCACCTTGGGGTTCAACAACTATGGAAATCGCTTAATGACCCCAAAAACGATGAGTAATAGTCCACGAAACGGGCCAGAATTGGCCAAAAGTGTGAGTGTTGATGACAGACACATAAACGCACCCCGAGGATCGTCAATCGTGGAAATCACTTTGGGACCCCCAAACGGTGAGTGATAGTGCACGAGATAGACCAAGAATAAGCCAAAATTGTGAGTGTTGATGACCGACACGTAAACGCACCCCGGAGTTCGTCAATCGTGGAAATTACTCTGGGACCCCAAAACTGAGAAATAGTCCAGGAAACGGGCTAGAGTCGGCCCAAACTGCGTTTGTTGATGACCAACATGTAAGCGTACCTCGGGGTTTGACAACCATAGAAAACGCTTCGGGACCACAAAACGGTGAGTAATAGTCCATGAAACGGGCCAAAAATGGCCAAAACTGTGAGTGTTGGTGGCCGACACGTAAGCGCACCTTGGGGGTGCAACTACCATGGAAATTGCTTCATGACCCCAAAACGGTGACTAATAGTCCACGAAACGGGTCAGAAATGGCCAAAACTGTGAGTGTTAACGACAGACACGTAAACGCACCCCGGGGATCGCCAATCGTGAAAATCGCTCTGGGACCCCAAAACGCTGAGTAATAGTGCACGAAACGGACCAGAATCGACCAAAATTGTGAGTGTTGATGACCGACACGTAAATGCACATCGGGGTTTGTCTATCGGCGAAATCACTTCGGGCCCCCAAAACTGAGGAATAGTCCAAAAAGCGGGCCAGAATCGTGCCAACCTGCGAGTCTTGACGACCAACACGTAAGCACAACTTGTGGTTCGACAACCATTGAAATCGCGTTGGGACCCCAAAACGGTGAGTAATAGTGCACGAAACGGGCCATAATAGACTAAAACTGCGAGTGTTGATGACCAACACGTAAACGCACCCCGGGGTTTGTCAATCATGGAAATCACTCCGGGACCCCAAAACAGTGAGTAATAGTCCAAGAAACGGGCAAGAATCGGCAAAAACTGTGAGTGTTGATAACCGACACGTCAGCGCACCTTGGTGTTCAACAACTATGGAATCGCTTCGGGGCCCCAAGACGGTGAGTAATAGTCCACGAAACGGGCCAGAATTGGCCAAAACTGTTAGTGTTGACGACAGACATGTAAACGCACCCCGGGATCGTCAATCATGAAAATCACTCTGGGACCCGTGAATTGCTGAGTAATAGTTCACGAACCAGACCCGAATCGGCAAATTTGTGAGCGTTGATGACCGACACGTAAACGCACACCAGGGTTCGTCAATCGTGGAAATCACTTCGGGCTCCCAAAATTGAGTAATAGTCCAAGAAACGGGCCAGAATTGGCCAAAACTATGAGTGTTGATGACCGACACATAAACACACCCAGGGGTTCCTTAATCGTAGAAATCACTCAGGGACCCCAAAACAATGAGTAATAGCCCACGAAACGGGCCATAATCGGCCAAAACTGTGAGTGTTGATGACCGACACGTAAACGCATCCCGGGGTTCGTTAAACATGGAAATCACTCGAGGACCCGAGGAGTAATATTCCACGAAACGGGCCAGAATCAACCAAAACTGTGATTGTTGATGACCGACACGTAAGCGCACCTTAGGGTTCAATAATTATGGAAATCGCTTCATGACCCCAAAACGGCGAGTAATAGTCCATGAATCGGGTCAGAATTGGCCAAGTGTGTGAGTGTTGACGACAGACACATAAACGCACCCCGAGGATCATCAATCATGGAAATCGCTTTGGGACCCCCAAACGGTGAGTGATAGTGCACTAAACAGACCAGAATCGGCCAAAATTGTGAGTGTTGATGTCCAACACGTAAACGCACCCCGGGGTTCGTCAATCGTGGAAAGCACTCTGGGACGCCAAAACTGAGAAATAGTTCAGGAAACGGGCCAGAATCGGCCCAAACTGCGTTTGTTGATGACCAACATGTAAGCGTACCTCGGGGTTTGACAACCATAGAAAATGCTTCGGGACCCCAAAACGGTGAGTAATAGTTCATGAAACGGGCCAGAGTCAACAAAAACCGCGAGTGTTGATGACCAACACGTAAACGCACCCCGAGATTCCTTAATCGTGGAAATCACTCTAGGAACCCAAAAGAGTGAGTAATAGTCCAGGAAATGGGCCAGAATCGGCCAAAACAGTGAATGTTGGTGACCGACACGTAAGTGCACCTTGGTGCAACAACTATGGAAATCGCTTCATGAGCCCAAAACGGTGAGTAATAGTCCACGAAACAGGTTAGAAATGGCCAAAACTGTGAGTGTTGACGACAAACATGTAAACGCACCCCGGGGACAGTGAATCATGAAAATCGCTCTGAGACCCCCAAATGCTTAGTAATAGTGCACGAAACGAACCAGAATCGGCCAAAATTGTGAGTGTTGACGACCGACACGTAAACGCACACCGGGGTTTGTCAATCGTGGAAATCACTTCGGGCCCCCAAAACTGAGTAGTAGTCCAAGAAGCGGGCCAGAATCGGCCCAAACTGCGAGCCTTGATGACCAACACGTAAGCACAACTTGGGGTTCGACATCCATGGAAATCACTTTGGGACCCAAAAAGATGAGTAATAATCCACGAAACGGGTCAGAATAAAAGAAAACGCGAGTGTAGATGACCAACACGTAAACGCACCCAGTGGTTCGTTAACCGTGGAAGTCGCTCCGGGACCCCAAAACAATGAGTAATAGTCCATGAAACGGGCCAGAATCGGCCAAAACTATGAGTGTTGATGACCGACACGTAAACGCACCCAGGGGTTCGTTAATAGTGGAAATCACTCCAAGACCCCAAAACAGTGAGTAATAGTTTACGAAACGGGCCAGAATCGGCCAAAACTGTGAGTGTTGATGACCGACACGTAAACGCACCCCGGGGTTTGTTAATTGTGGAAATCACTCCAGGACCCCAAAACAGTGAGTAATAGTTCACGGAATGGACTAGCATTGGCCACAGTTAGTGTTGGTGACCGACATGTAAGCGCACCTTGAGGTGCAACAACTATGGAAATCGCTTCATGACCCCAAAACGGTGAGTAATAGTCCAGGAAACGGGTCAGAAATGGCCAAAACTGTGAGTGTTGACGATGGACACGTAAACGCACCTCGGGGATTGTCAATCGTGAAAATCGCTCTTGGACCCCAAAACACTGAGTAATAGTGCACGAAACGGACCAGAATCGGCCAAAATTCTGAGTGTTGATGACCGACACGTAAACACACATCGGGGTTTGTCTATCGGGGAAATCACTTCGGGCCCCCAAAACTGAGTAATAGTCCAAGAAGCGGGCCAGAATCGGGCCAAACTGCGAGTCTTGGCGACCAACACGTAAGCACAATTTGGGGTTCAACAACCATTGAAATCTCTTTGGGACCCCAAAACGGTGAGTAATAGTGCATGAAATAGGCCAGGATCGACAAAATCTGCGAGTGTTGATGACCAACACGTAAACGCACCCCGGGGTTCGTCAATCGTGGAAATGACTCCGGGACCCCAAAATAGTGAGTAATAGTCCAAGAAACGGGCAAGAATCGGCAAAAACTGTGAGTGTTGATGACCGACACGTAAGTGCACCTTGGTGTTCAACAACTATGGAATCGCTTCGGGGCCCCAAAACGGTGAGTAATAGCCCATGAAATGGGTTAGAATTGGCCAAAACTGTTAGTGTTGACGACATACACGTAAACGCACCCCGGGATCGTCAATCGTGAAAATTGCTCTGGGACCCCTGAAACGCTGAGTAATAGTTCATGAACCAGACCCGAATCGGCAAATTTGTGAGCATTGATGACCGACAGGTAAACGCACACCAGGGTTCATCAATCGTGGAAATCACTTCGGGCCCCCGAAATTGAGTAATAGTCCAAGAAACGGGCCAAAATCGACCCAAACTGCGAGTCTTGACGACCAATACGTAAGCACACCATGGGGTTCGGCGACCATGGAAATTGCTCTGGGACCCCAAAACGGTGAGTAATAGTCCATGAAATGGGTTAGAATCGACAAAAACTGCGAGTGTTGATGACCGAGACGTAAACCCACCCAGGGTTCGTTAATCGTGGAAATCACTCCGGGACCCCAAATCAATAAGTAATACTCCATGAAACGGGCCATAATCGGCCAAAACTGTGAGTGTTGATGATCGACACGTAAACGCACCCCAGGATTTGTTAATCGTGGAAATCACTCGAGGACCCGTAAACAATGAGTAATAGTCCATGAAACGGGCCAGAATCGACCAAACCTGTGAGTGTTGATGACCGACACATAAGTGCACCTTGGGGTTCAACAACTAGGGAAATCGCTTCATGACCCCAAAACGGTGAGCAATAGTCCATGAAACGGGTCAGAATTGGCCAAAACTATGAATGTTGACGTCAGACACAGAAACGCACCTCGGGGATCGTCAATCATGGAAATCGCTTTGGGACCCCAAAATGGTGAGTAATAGTGCACGAAACGGTCCAGAATCAGCCAAAATTGTGAGTGTTGATGACCAACACGTAAACGCACACCGGGGTTCGTCAATCGTGGAAATCACTTCGGGACCCCAAAACTGAGTAATAGTTCAAGAAATGGGCCAGAATCGGCCCAAACTGCGTTTGTTGATGACCAACATGTAAGCGTACCTCGGGGTTTAACGACCATAGAAAACGCTCCGGGACCCCCAAACGGTGAGTAATAGTCCACGAAACGGGCCAGAATCAACAAAAACCACGTGTGTTAATGACCAACACGTAAACGCACCCTGGGATTCGTCGATCGTGGAAATGACTCAAGGACCCCAAAATAGTGAGTAATGTCCAAGAAACGGGCCAGAATCGGTCAAAACTTCGAGTGTACATGACCGACACGTAAGCGCACCTTGGGGTTCAACAACTATGGAAATCACGTCGGGGCTCCAAAAGGGTGAGTAATAGTCCATGAAACGGGTCAGAATTGGCCAAAATTGTGAGTGTTGACGACGGACACGTAGACGCACCCCGGGGATCGTCAATCATGAAAATCACTCTAGGACCCCAAAATGCCGAGGAATAGTGCATGAAACAGACCAGAATCGGCCAAAATTGTGAGTGTTGATGACCAACACGTAAACGCACACTAGAGTTCGTCAATCGTGGAAATCACTCCAGGCCCCCAAAATTGAGTAATAGTCCAAGAAACAGGCCAGAATCGGCCCAAATGGCGAGTCTTGACGACCAACACATAAGCACAACTTGGGGTTCGACAACCACGGAAATCGCTTTCGGACCCAAAACGGTGAGTTGTCCATGAAATAGGTAAGCATCGACAAAAACTGCGAGTGTTGATGACCGACACATAAATGCACCCAGTGGTTAGTTAATAGTGGAAATCACTTCGGGACCCCAAAACAATGAGTAATAGTCCATGAAATGGGTTAGAATCGGAAAAACTGTGAGTGTTGATGACCGACAGGTAAATGCACCCCGGGGTTCGTTAGTCGCGGAAATCACTCCAGGACCCCAAAACAGTGAGTCCTTGAAGCGGGCCAGAATCGGTCAAAACTGTGAGTGTTGATGACCGACACATAAACGCAGTCCGGGGTTCGTTAAACGTGGAAATCACTCCAGGACCCCAAAACAGTGAGTTATAGTCCACGAAACGGGCCAGAATTGGCCAAAATTGTAAGTGTTGATGACCGACACGTAAACGCACTCCGGGGTTCGTTAATCATGGAAATCACTCCAGGACCCAAAAATAGTGAGTAATAGTCCAGGGAATGGGTCAGAATCGACCAAAATAGTGAGTGTTGGTGACCAACACGCAAGCGCACCTTGGGATCCAACAACTATGGAAATCGTTTCATGACCCCAAAACGGTGAGTAATAGTCCACGAAACGGGTCAGAAATGGCCAAAACTGTGAGTGTTGACGGCGGACACGTAAACACACCCCGGGATCGTCAATCGTGAAAATCGCTCTCGGACCCCAAAACGCTGAGTAATAGTGCATGAAACGGCCCAGAATCGGCCAAAATTGTGTGTTGATGACCGACACGTAAACACACATCGGGGTTTGTCAATCGTGGAAATCACTTCGGCCCCCCAAAACTGAGTAATAGTCCAAGAAGCGGGCCAGAATCGGCCCAAACCGCGAGTCTTAACGACCAACACGTAAGCCCAACTTGGGGTTCAACAACCATGGAAATCGCTCTGGGACTCCAAAACGATGAGTAATAGTCCATGAAACAGGCCAGAATCGGCCAAAACTGTGAGTGTTGATGACCGACATGTAAACGCACCCCGGGGTTCGTTAATTGTGGAAATCACTCTAGGACCTCAAAACAATGAGTAATAGTCCATGAAACGGGCCAGAATCGGCCAAAACTGTGAGCGTTGATGATCGAGACATAAATGCATCCCGGGGTTCGTTAATCATGGAAATCATTCCGGGACCCCAAAATAATGAGTAATAGTCCATGAAACGAGCCAGAATCGGCCAAAACTATGAGTGTTGATGACCGACACGTACCTTGGGGTGTCGTGGGAGGAGGCAAGGTCCTAGCTACGGTGAAGTTGTACACGCAATTTTACGAGTTCAGCCCCCTCTCGGAGGAGGTAAAAGCCCTACGTCTCGGTGCCCTGAGGCTGTGTCGACTGGATATGCATGAATGTTACAAGGGGTGCGAACCCTTATGCCAAAGGAGGAGGGTGGATTATATAGAGTGCGCCAGGACCCTCTCTGACCTCCGTTACACAGGATTCAATGTGAGTTAAGATGGGGCATTACTGGTAACGCCTGTCTTAAATGATCATTAAGACTATAGAGTGAACGCGTGACCGTTGCCATCCAGAGATGACCTTAGATCTTCTATACACCGAGTGGTTCTTCATATGGTTGAGTGACTATGCTGTGGTCGAGTGGAATTGGGATGTCCGAGTGGAACCTTCTGTCGAGTGTATTGCACTTCAGGGTGATTCCAGTCGGTATTGTCTGTCGGTCCTTGAGTGCCTTTGACTGAAGGTCAGTGTCCTTGGGTGGGGTGTCTAGGTTAGGCCTAAGACCCTACCCTAGGTACATATCCTCATCATTAGCCCCCGAATGGATTGAGGTCCGAGCGGAGGAAGGTTGAAGTTCATTCCGACTCAACTGAATGCTATGGAGGCATCTCATTTGAAGTCTGGGAAGTACATTGGTACCTCAATCTTGTTCTGGTTGGCTCGATCGATTCTGATAGCTTGAAATCGTCGAGTGAATAAATGCAGTAATCCTTTTAGTGGATTAGGACGCAAAATCTTAGACGCGATTGACAACTCTACGATTTCCGGATTTTATGGGATTCAAAATTTTCAGATAAGCGCGTCGGATGGGGCGTGGCATGATAAGCGGAACGAATCGGACCGGGATGCCTCGATTTCCATGCCGCCTTTTTCACCACGTACCGCTCCTGTGCCTGTGCTGGGATATGATTTTATCGCTGGGGGCCATTGGTCAGCCACTCGAAACCAGCCTCATAAAAGGCGTCGGAACCGATGCGTGGCACAGTGCCTTCAATCGATTTCTCTCTTCTCTTCTTCTCCGCCTCCTCCATCCCTGCTCCCCACGCCCCTCCTTGGCCCTCTCAAGCTCCACGCAATGGTGAAGGAGAAGACTGCAACTCTGGAGCGCGCGAAGAAGGCGTCGACGATGGCAAAGGGGAAGAAGACGATGCGGGGCTCGTCGTCGCGCTCCGCTTTGCTGCCTAGCTAGATCTAGGGGGATTGGACCCGCTCGGCGGTCTCGCAGGAAGATTTGGAGAAACTTGCTCACCATGGCCTGATTGTTCCTGGATCTTGGAGGCTGCCTGGAGAGGAATTCGAGCCCCAGCCGCGTGATGGGGAGTGTGTTCTCCTCACTACCCATGTCGAGCGTGGTTTCTCTTTGCCTCCGCACACATTCTTTCGAGGGTTCTTGAACTTCTTCGGAGCCCAGACCCACTATTTCCCTCCAAACACTGATGTCTACTACACAACCTTCTTCTTGCAGACGTTGTTGGGCCTCCAGGTGCAGAGGTTTGTAGGACAGCAGCAAATTTCCCTCAAGTGGATGACCTAAGGTTGATACGTCTCCAACGCATCTACTTTTCCAAACACTTTTTCCCTTGTTTTGGACTCTAACTTGCATGATTTGAATGAAATTAACCCGGACTGATGCTGTTTTCAGCAGAACTGCCATGATGTTGTTTTATGTGTAGAAAAGAAAAGTTCTCGGAATGTCCTAAAAATCCAGGGAGGCACTTTTTGGAATTAATAAGAATTTGTGGGCGAAAGAAATACACCAGGGGGCCCAGGGCCTGTCCACGAGACAGGGGGGCGCCCCCCCTGTAGGGCGCGCCCCCTATCTCGTGGGCCCCTGGAGCTCCACCGACCTCAACTCCAACTCCATATATTCCATCTCACGGAGAAAAAAATTAGAGAGAAAGTTTCATCGTGTTTTACGACACGGAGCCGCCGCCAAGCCCTAATCTCTCTCGGGAGGGCTGATCTGGAGTCCGTTCGGGGCTCCGGAGAGTGGGATTCGTCGCCGTCGTCATCATCAACCATCCTCCATCACCAATTTCATGATGCTCACCGCCGTGCGTGAGTAATTCCATCATAGGCTTGCTGGACGGTGATGGGTTGGATGAGATTTACCATGTAATCAAGTTAGTTTTGTTAGGGTTTGATCCCTAGTATCCACTATGTTCTGAGATTGATTCTGCTATGACTTTGCTATGCTTAATGCTTGTCACTAGGGCCCGAGTGCCATGATTTCAGATCCGAACCTATTATGTTTTCATGAATATATGTGTGTTCTTGATCCTATCTTGCAAGTCTATAGTCACCTATTATGTGTTATGATCCGACAACCCCGAAGTGACAATAATCGGGATACTTCTCGGTGATGACCGTAGTTTGAGGATTTCATGTATTCATTATGTGTTAATGCTTTGGTCCGGTTCTCTATTAAAAGGAGGCCTTAATATCCCTTAGTTTCCACTAGGACCCTGCTGCCACGGGAGGGTAGGACAAAAGATGGCATGCAAGTTCTTTTCCATAAGCACGTGTGACTATTTACGGAATACATGCCTACATTACATTGATGAACTAGAGCTAGTTCTGTGTCACCCTATGTTATATCTATTACATGAGGAATCGCATCCGGCATAATTATCCATCACTGATCCATTGCCTATGAGCTTTTCATATATTTGCTGCTGGTACAATTACTACAAAAACCCAAAAACATTTATCTTCACTGTTGCTACTGTTACCATTACTATCGTACCACTTTTGCCACTAAACACTTTGTTGCAGATACTAAGTTATCCAGGTGTGGTTGAATTGACAACTCAACTGCTAATACTCAAGAATATTCTTTGGCTCCCCTTGTGTCGAATCAATAAATTTGGGTTGTACTTCACCCTAGAAAGCTGTTGTGATCCCCTACACTTGTGGGTTATCAAGACTAATTTCTGGCGCCATTGCCGGGGAGCATAGCTCTATTCTCTGAGTCACTTGGGATTTATATCTGTTGATCACTATGAAGAACTTGAAAGATGCTAAAACCAAGATTTTGCCCTCAACTACGTGGGGAGGTAAGGAACTGCCATCTAGCTCTGCACTAGATTCTCCTTCCGTTATTAGTAGGCTTGCGACACCTAAACCTGCTACTGCTATGAATTCTGATATGTCACATGTTATTGATGATGCCACTTCTGCTATGCATGATGAAACTACTTCTGTGCGTGATACTACTTTGCCATTAGGTGAATTTCTTGATGAACAACTTGCTAGAGTTAGGGGGAATGAAAATATTGAAGATGCTATTATTGATGATAGTGATGATGAAGGTTCTCCTAATGATTATGTATTGCATGTTGTTCCTAAGGGTTATGTTATGAATGAAGAAGCTGCTACGGAAATCTTTGCTTGCAATGATAGATCTGATCTTCAGAAATTATTAGCTAAATGGAAGCAACAGTCTCTTAATGCTAGAATGAAACCTGACCCTGCTTTTGCCACTTCACCTATTTGTGTTACTGATAAGGATTATGAGTTCTCTATTGATCTTGAGATTATTACTCTTGTTGAATCCGATCCTTTTTATGGCCTTGAATCTGAAACTGTTGTGGCACATCTTACCAAGTTGAATGATATAGCTACCCTATTTACTAATGATGAGAAGTCTCGCTATTTTTATATCCTTAAGATATTTCCATTCTCATTAAAGGGTGATGCTAAGACTTGGTATAATTCTCTTGCTCCTGGTTGTGTGCGTAGTCCCCAGGATATGATTTATTACTTCTCTGCTAAATATTTCCCTGCTCAAAAGAAACAAGCTGCCTTGCGGGAAATATATAATTTTGTGCAAATCAAAGAAGAGAGTCTCCCACAAGCTTGGGGGAGGCTTCTCCGGTTACTTAATGCTTTGCCTGATCATCCTCTTAAGAAAAATGAAATACTTGATATCTTTTATAATGGACTAACCGATGTTTCGAAGGACTACTTGGATAGTTGTGCTGGTTGTGTTTTCAGGGAAAGAACAGTCAACGAAGCTGAAATATTATTGAATAATATGTTGACTAATGAAAATAATTGGACTCTTCTTGAGCCAATTCCTGAGCCTATTCCTAAACCCACTCCGAAGAAGAGAGGTGTTTTATTTCTCAGTCCTGAAGATATGCAAGAGGCAAAGAAATCAATGAAAGAAAAAGGTATTAAAGCTGAAGATGTTAAGAATTTACCTCCTATTGAAGAAATACATGGTCTTAATATACCGCCTGTTGAAGAACCATATTG
The DNA here is from genome assembly GCF_002162155.2 of Triticum dicoccoides. Classification (NCBI taxonomy): domain Eukaryota; kingdom Viridiplantae; phylum Streptophyta; class Magnoliopsida; order Poales; family Poaceae; genus Triticum; species Triticum dicoccoides. The sequence continues at coordinate 11,232,502 of NC_041387.1, forward strand.
TCTTGATAACCCGACACAGGTAGTAAAGGTAAATTCTCTCTATAGATATGATAAAGTTGAAATCCCCTCTACTAAATTTCATAGCCCATCCTTAGATGAATTTGATGACTTTATGGCTAGACAAGAAAGTTTTAATGCTTATGTTGGTAGAGAGTTAAAGAATAATGCTTTCGAGATAGGACGTGTAAGAGATAATATGGCTAGAGTTAAAGATGAACTTCACCTCGTTAGCAAATATGCTTCTATGGTTGCTACTCAAGCTGAGCAAGTGCTTAAAGCTCAAAATGATTTGCTTGAGGAATTAGATAATAAAAATGACTTTGCTTTTAGAGTGGCTACTAGAACTGGAAGAATGACTCAGGAACCTTTGTATCCTGAAGGCCACCCTAAGAGAATCGAGCAAGATTCTCAAAGAAATAATTTAGAGGCACCTAGTTCTTCTAGAAAGAAGAAAAAGAAAAACGATAGAACTTTGCATGCTTCTAGTGAACCTACTGTAGACACACCTGAGAATCCCAATGATATTTCTATTTCTGATGCTGAAACTCAATCAGGTGATGAACATGAACCTAGTGATAATGTTAATGATAATGTTCATGTTGATGCTCAACCTAGCAAAAACAATGATGTAGAGATTGAACCTGCTGTTGATCTTGATAACCCACAATCAAAGAATCAACGTTATGATAAGAGAGATTTTTTTGCTAGGAAGCACGGTAAAGAAAGAGAACCATGGGTTCAGAAACCCATGCCCTTTCCTCCTAAACCAACCAAGTCAAAGGATGATGAGGATTTTGAGTGCTTTGCTGAAATGATTAGACCTATTTTCTTACGTATGCGTTTAACTGATATGCTGAAAGTAAATCCTTATGCTAAGTATATGAAGGATATCATTACAAATAAAAGAAAGATACCGGAAGCTGAAATTTCCACCATGCTTGCTAATTACACTTTTAAGGCTGGAATACCAAAGAAACTTGGAGATCCGGGGGTACCAACTATACCATGCTCCATTAAGAGAAATTATGTTAGAACTGCTTTATGTGATATTGGAGCCGGTGTTAGTGTTATGCCTCTCTCTTTATATCATAGACTTGAATTGAATAAGTTGACACCTACTGAAATATCTCTGCAAATGGCTGATAAATCAACTGCTATACCTGTCGGTATTTGTGAGGATGTGCCTGTCGTGGTTGCAAATGTCACTATCTTAACGGACTTTGTTATTCTTGATATCCCCGAGGACGATAGTATGTCTATTATCCTTGGTAGACCTTTTCTTAATACTGCAGGGGCTATTATTGATTGCAACAAAGGCAATGCCACTTTTCATGTTAATGGTAATGAGCATATGGTACACTTTCCGAGGAAACAATCTCAAGTCCATAGCATCAATTCTATTGAAAAAGTTCCAACTATTATTTTTGGAGGTTTTGAATTTCCTCTCCCTACTGTCAAGAAAAAGTATGATATTCTTATTGTTGGGGATTTTCATATCCCCGTTGAGGTAACCTAGTGTTATTCGAAATTTCTCCGGTTCCGTGTTATTCGGAATGAGTTTGTTAACAAGACTTGATCAACCTTGTTAGTGGATTCATTTTGATGATCATGAGATGGATGAAACTAGAAGGCACAACCTTCTGTACCCCCTTTTTACTTTCTATTATTTAGAATAAATAAAGCAAAAATAGTACTATTTGTCTGTTTTCTGAATTATCCGTGCATTAACAAATAGTCCAAAAATAAAAGTTCTCCAAATGCCCTGCAAATTTAGTATGATTTTTTCTGGAATATTTGAGGATTTTAGGCACTGAAATCACTGCAGGAGGGGCAAGCACCAGGCCACGAGAGAGGAGGGCGCCCCCCTATAGGGCGCGCCCCCTGTCTCGTGGGCCCCTGGTGCCCCCCTCCACTTATGCCAGCACCCACACACTTCATCTTCTACCCAAAAAATCCCCATCCAGCTCAAGCACGAGTTCTAGCTCGTTTTGCTGCGATTTTCAATCTCCTTGCTCAAAGCTCCATTCACAAAACTGCTTTGGGAGATTGTTGCTTGGTATGTGACTCCTCCATTGGTACAATTAGTTTTTGTTCTAGTGCTTTATTCATTGCAAATTTTTGCTGCATAGGTGACCATGTTCTTGAGCTTGCATGTTAAATTTTTGAGGTCCAAAGCAATTCCAATGCATGATATAGGCTCTAGGCACTTGTAGGAGTAATTGCTATCAATCTTGTTTAATTTTATGCACTTTTATCTTGAAGTTACTAAAAATTTCAGAAATTTTCAGAAAATGTTAAGGAAGTTTTTGAGGGGCTCTTCTAGCCAAAGCTCTCAGGAAAAACAAGCCAAAGAGAAGGAAAAGGCCAAGTATAATCTTCCTCGCTTAGCGGAAGTACGGTCGTGTGAATGGCCATGCGAGGATTTCTTGAAAGAGGCTGGAATTCATGAAGACTTTTATGCTTTAATCGAGACCGCGGGCCTCACCGGTTTCATCAACGATCGAATCGACCAGTATCTCTTACTCACAAATACTTTCGTGCAAAACTTTTATTATTATCCTAAGAAGTCACCTCCTGCAGTGTCATTTCATTTATATGATGAATTCAGAGAAATGTCTTTAAGTAATTTTTGCAAAGTGTGTAGGATACCTTATAAGGGAGAATTAGAGGAACCCCATCATAAAGATGTGGATGGCTTTGTTAATACTATAGCTGTAGAGGAGCCAAAGAAGGGCTCTGAGGCAAAAGTCTCTAGCATACACTTTCCTGTTTTACGCTACTTTGCCATATTTGCTAGTAGATGCTTGATTGGTCGTGGAAATAGTGGAAACTTGAGCATTCCTGATATTATCGTTCTTCAACATGCCTTGCTTGGAGACAATACTTTTAGTATGGGTGCCGTCATTGCTAAACAGCTAGCCCTAAATCATACAAAAGGCCCCATATTTGGAGGTATCTATGTTGCACGTCTTGCTAGACATTTTCAGATACCCATTAGGCACCTTCAGAAGGGGGAGATAAAATTGCCTCCTCACATTTAGATTACAAGAGCATGGGAGCACACAAATTTATTATTGAGAACGAAGATAGAATGCTCTTGTATAAACTTAGATTCAATAAGAAACATTTTGAGATTATTATTTTGTCTGCGCCTCTGTTGTTTGATTTGCTTGCAGAAAATTTTCTCGTCACACCAGAAGCGGTGAACAACCATTGAGCCCAAGCTTCTACCCCAGAACCTGAACCTGAGCTGGACCCTTATCGTGCATCATCTGTCCAGTGGGATCCGGAGATGACCAGCCAGTATTATCCTGATTACACCTCTCATTACACCGGAGAGAGTAGCAACGGTCCTTGGTATTAGACCAACTTAGGCCAAAAGCCTAAGCTTGGGGGAGTACGTATTTCTCATTGACTTTACATTCATGTTCACACACTAGTCGCCGGTGCTCATACTGTTTCATTGTATTATCCATGCTAGTTTAAATTTCTTTTTCTAGTTTTCTTCTTGTGTGTTTGATAAACCTTGAGAAAAACAAAAAAAAAGCAGTTAGTTTAATTTCCATGCTTGTAGTAGAAATTAAAATGAAAACCCAAAAAGATTTCTAGTTCTTCTTCTTTCTTGTTGGGAGCTTTCCCGTGTAAATAGTTTCATTTTCTTTTCTTTCCTTTGGGGGTCGAGAAGACCATATTGAAAATGCTTAGTGGCTCTCATATGCATGATTGTTTATTTAACTTAGAGCCCATATTACTTGTCTTCTCTCTTGAGTTGAATGCTTGCAGATCCCAGCTTAGTCCAATGCACGTGCACTCTTATTATTATACACATTGTACGGTCGTGCAAGTGAAAGGCAATAATGATGATATATGATGGACTTATTGGGATGAGAAAAGCTGGTATGAACTCGACCTCTCTTGTTTTTGTAAATATGATGAGTTCATCGTTTCTGAGTAAGCTATTATGAAGTAAACATATTTGCAATGACATTTAGAGATTATAGTTGCTTGTGCCATGCTTGATTAGCTATGAGTTATAATGGTTTACCTTGCGTGCCAACATGCTATTAGAATGACTATGATGTGGTATGATGGGATGGTATCCTCCTTTAAATGAATTGAGTGACTCGACTTGGCACATGTTCACGCATGTAGTTGAAACAAATCAACATAGCCTTCATGATATTTATGTTCATGGTGGATTATATCCTACTCATGCTTGTATTCGATGTTAATTAATTTTAATGCATGTTTATGACTGTTGTCGCTCTCTCAGTTGGTCGCTTCCCAGTATTTTGCTAGCCTTCACTTGTACTAAGCGGGAATACTGCTTGTGCACCCAAACTCCTTAAACCCCAAAGTTGTTCCATATGAGTCCACTATACCTTCCTATATGCGGTATCTACCCACCGTTCCAAGTAAATTTGTATGTGCCAAACTCCAAACCTTCAAATGAAATTCTGTTTTGTATGCTCGAGCAGCTCATGTTACAACTAGGGCTGCCTATATCTTCCATGCTAGGTGGGTTATTCTCACGAGGAGTGGACTCCGCTCCTCATTCACGAGAAAGGGCCGGTAACCGAGATGCCCAGTCCCATGATCCAAAAAGATCAAAGGAAATCAAAATAATTAAACAAAACTCCCCCAGGGCTGTTGTTAGTTGGAGGCACTCGTTGTTTCGAGCAAGCCATGGATTGATGCTTGTTGGTGGTTGGGGGAGTATAAACCTTTACCATTCTGTTTGGGAACTGCCTATAATGCATGTAGTATGGAAGATATAGCCATCTAATAGATGTTGCATTGACAGCGAAAGTATGCCGCTCAAAATGTTATTCAATCTCTATTTTAAAATCGAGCTCTGGCACCTCTACAAATCCCTGCTTCCCTCTACGAAGGGCCTATCTATTTACTTTTATGTTGAGTCATCACCTTTCTTATTAAGAGCACTGCTGGAGAGCACACTGTCATTTGCATCCATTATTGTTGGTTTATATTGGGTATGACTTGACTGGATCTCTTTTACCATGAATTACAATGTTTAGTCAGTCCTTGATCTTTAAAGGTGCTCTGCATTTATGTTTTGCGGTCTCAGAAAGGGCTAGCGATATACCATTTTGTTATCTCATGTTATGATTATTTTTAGAAAGTGTTGTCATCCGAGTTTTATTATTATGGCTCGCTAGCTGATTATGTTATTATTATGAGTAATTGTGAGACCTAAGTGTTATTGTGAGTATGGTTAGTTCATAATATTGCTGAAACTTGAATGCTGGCTTTTCATGTTTACAACAACAAGAGCAAACAGAGTTTGTAAAAGTTTTTCTTTATCACTTTCAGTTTATTAACTGAACTGCTTGAGGACAAGCAAAGGTTTAAGCTTGGGGGAGTTGATACGTCTCCAATGTATCTACTTTTCCAAACACTTTTGCCCTTGTTTTGGACTCTAACTTGCATGATCTGAATGAAACTAACCCGGACTGACGCTGTTTTCAGCAAAACTGCCATGATGTTGTTTTATGTGTAGAAAAGAGAAGTTCTTGGAATGTCCTGAAAATCCACAGAGGCACTTTTTGGAATTAATAAGAATTTGTGGGCGAAAGAAATACACCAGGGGGCCCATGGCCTATCCACGAGATAGGGGGGCGCCCCCCTGTAGGGCGCGCCCCCTATCTCATGGCCCCCCTGGAGCTCCACCGACCACAACTCCAACTCCATATATTCTGTCTCGCGGAGAAAAAAATCAGAGAGAAAGTTTCATTGTGTTTTATGACACGGAGCCACCGCCAAGCCCTAATCTCTCTCGGGAGGGCTGATCTGAAGTCCGTTCGGGGCTCCGGAGAGGGGGATTCGCCGCCGTCGTCATCATCAACCATCCTCCATCACCAATTTCATGATGCTCACCGCCGTGCGTGAGTAATTCCATCGTAGGCTTGCTAGACGGTGATGGGTTGGATGAGATTTACCATGTAATCAAGTTAGTTTTGTTAGGGTTTGATCCCTAGTATCCACTATGTTCTGAGATTGATGTTGCTATGACTTTGCTATGCTTAATGCTTGTCACTAGGGCCCGAGTGCCATGATTTCAGATCTGAACCTATTATGTTTTCATAAATATATGTGTGTTCTTGATCCTATCTTGCAAGTCTATAGTCACCTATTATGTGTTATGATCCGACAACCCCGAAGTGACAATAATCGGGATACTTCTCGGTGATGACCGTAGTTTGAGGAGTTCATGTATTCATTATATGTTAATGCTTTGGTCCGATTCTCTATTAAAAGGAGGCCTTAATATCCCTTAGTTTCCACTAGGACCCCGCTGCCACGGGAGGGTAGGACAAAAGATGTCATGCAAGTTCTTTTCCATAAACACATGTGACTATTTACGGAATACATGCCTACATTACATTGATGAACTGGAGCTAGTTTTGTGTCACCCTATGTTATAGCTATTACATGAGGAATCGCATCCGGCATAATTATACATCACTGATCCATTGCCTACGAGCTTTTCATATATTGTTCTCCGCTTATTTACTTTTCCGTTGCTGCCGGTACAATTACTACAAAAACCCCAAAACATTTATCTTCACTGTTGCTACTGTTACCATTACTATCATACCGCTTTTGCCACTAAACACTTTGCTGCAGATACTAAGTTATCCAGGTGTGGTTGAATTGACAACTCAACTGCTAATACTCAAGAATATTCTTTGGCTCCCCTTGTGTCGAATCAATAAAGTTGGGTTGTACTTCACCCTTGAAAGCTATTGCGATCCCCTACACTTATGGGTTATCAAAGGTTTATCAATCCATGGGAGGCATAGGATGAAGATGGTCTCTCTCAAACAACCCTGCAACCAAACAACAAAGAGTCTCTTGTGTCCCCAACACACCCAATACAATGGTAAATTGTATAGGTGCACTAGTTCGGCAAAGAGACGGTGATACAAGTGCAATATGGATGGTAGATATAGGTTTTTGTAATCTGAGTCTATAAAAACAGCAAGGTAACAAGTGGTAAAAGTGAGCGTAAACAGTATTGCAATGAAAGGAAACAAGGCCTAAGGTTCATACTTTCACTAGTCAAGTTCTCTCTGCAATAATAACATAATTGGATCATATAACTATCCCTCAACATGCAACAAAGAGTCACTCCAAAGTCACTAATAGCGGAGAACAAATGAAGAGATTATTGTAGGGTATGAAACCACCTCAAAGTTATCCTTTCTGATCAATCTATTAAAGTGTCCGTAGTAAAATAACATGAAGCTATTCTTTCCGTTCGATCTATCATAGAGTTCGTACTAGAATAACACCTTAAGACACAAATCAAAACCCTAATGTCACCTAGATACTCCAATGTCACCTCAAGTATCCGTGGTTATGATTATACGATATGCATCACACAATCTCAGATTCATCTATTCAACCAACATAAAGAACTTCAAAGAGTGCCCCAAAGTTTCTACCGGAGAGTCAAGACAAAAACATGTGCCAACCCCTATGTATAAGTTCATTTAACCCGCAAGTTGATCACCAAAACATACATCAAGTAGATCACGTGAATATCCCATTGTCACCACAGATAAGCATGGCAAGACATACATCAAGTGTTCTCAAATCCTTAAAGACTCAATCCAACAAGACAACTTCAAGGGGAAAAATCAATTCATCACAAGAGAGTAGAGGGGGAGAAACATCATAAGATCCAACTATAATAGCAAAGCTCGCGATGCATCAAGGATCGTGCCAAATCAAGAACACGGGAGAGAGAGAGATCAAACACATAGCTACTGGTACATACCCTCAGCCCCGAGGGTGAACTACTCCGTCCTCGTTATGGAGAGCGCCGGGATGATGAAGATGGCCACCGGTGAGGGATCCCCCCTCCATCAGGGTGCCGAAACGGGCTCCCGAGAGGTTTTTGGTGGCTACAGAGGCTTGCGGCCGCGGAACTCCTGATATATTGTGCTCCTCGATGATTTTAGGGTATATGGACATATATAGGCGAAAGAAGTTGGTCAGGGGAGCCACGAGGGTGGGGGCGCGCCCAGGGGGGTAGGGCACACGCCTGACCCTCATGGCCACCTCGAAGCTTCCCTGGCGTCTACTCCGAGTCTCCTGGATTGCTTCCGTTCCAAAATTAACTCTCCCGAAGGTTTCATTCTGTTTGGACTCCGTTTGATATTCATTTTCTTCGAAACACTGAAATAGGCAAAAAAACATCAATATGGGCTGGGCCTCCAGTTAATAGGTTAGTCCCAAAAATAATATAAAAGTGTATAGTAAAGCCCATAAACATCCAAAACAGATAATATAATAGCATGAATACTTCATAAATTATAGATACGTTGGAGGCGTATCAGCATCCCCAAGCTTAATTCCTGCTCGTCCTCGAGTAGGTAAATGATAAAAGAAAGAATTTATGAAGTGTGAATGCTAACGGGTGCACAAGTTTGATCAATGATAATTTCAGTCACCTTTTCTAGCATCATTATATGTCATAATAGTAGCTCATCTCATAAAACTTTTCATGATCAAGTAACAAGCTATTCACATGTTAAAGCATATACCATAAACTTTCTTGAAAACTAGCAAACTTCATTCTCAGTCATCAAACAATTGCAATTCATCTTATTTTCAGTAAGAGTCTATGTCAGAGCTTTGATTTAGCAAACTCCACATACTCAACTATCATTTAATCTTTCACAATTGCTAACACTCACGTGATATTTATGGGTTCAAAGTTTTAATCTAACACAGAGAAAGATAGGGGCTTATAGTTTCGCCTCCCAACCTTTTACCGCAAGGGTAATGCAAACAATAATAATTTATGAACGCCTACATCCAAGTGTATATATATATTCGGATCACCCCAACACAAAGTGCTTGCCAAAGGAAAAAGTGTAAAAAGAAAAGGTGATGATCACCACGACTCTTGTACAAGGGTAGAAGATAATAGTAAAAGATAGGCCCTTCGCAGAGGGAAGCAGAGGTTGTCATGCGCTTTTGTGGTTGGATGCACAAAATCTTAATGCAAAAGAATGTCACTTTATATTGCCGCTTGTGATAAAGACCTTTATTATGCAGTCCGTCACTTTTATTTCTTCCCTATCACAAGTTTGTATAAAGCTTATTTTCTTCGCACTAATAGATCATACATATTTAGAGAGCAATTTTTATTGCATGCACCAATGAAAACTTACTTGAAGGATCTTACTCAATCCATAGGTAGGTATGGTGCACTCTCATGGCAAAACTGGTTTAAAGGATGTCTGGAAGCACAAGTAGTATTTCTACTTGGTGCAAAGAATTTGGCTAGCATGAGAGGGAAAGGCAAGCTCAACAAGTTGGATGATCCAAGACAATATAATTTTCCAGATATAGAAAAACATAACCCATTACGTTGTCTTCCTTGTCCAACATCAACCTTTTAGGATGTCATATTTTAATGAGTACTCACAATTACAAAAGATGTCCAAGATAGTATATTTATATGTGAAATCTCTCTTCCTTCAATATTCTTTCATGAATTGTTCAAGTGACCAATACAATGTTTGCTAACATTCAATAAATTTACCCCCTCTACTTCTTATATGTGAAGTCATTACTCCCCATGCGGTAAGCATATGAAGCATATATAATTTCATATTTATGATATTCAACTCATTCAACCATTTACTCATAGGATATAAGTGAAGTACACGAGTAAATGACAAACTACTCCAAAAAGATATAAGTGAAGATCAATGAGTAGTCAAACAATTATTTAACTATGTGAGGACTTTCTCTCATTTAAGTATTTCAGATCTTAAGTACTTTATTCAAACAACAAACAGAATAAAATAAAATGGCATTGCAAGGATAGCACAACTCATCTGAAGAAGCAAAAACTTAGGTTCAACCGATACTAACTGATAATTTTTGAAGAAGAAAGGTGGGATGCCTACCGGGGCATCCCCAAGCTTGGATGCTTGAGACTTCTTGAAATATTATCTTGGGGTGCCTTGGGCATCCCTCAGCTTGAGCTTTTGTGTCTCCTTAATTCCTTTTATATCTCGGTTTTCTAAATCTCGAAAGCTTCATCCACACTAAACTCAACGAGAACTCGTGAGATAAGTTCCATTTGGACTCCGTTTGATATTCCTTTTCTTTGAAACACCGAAATAGGCAAAAAACAGCAATATGGGTTGGGCCTCCGGTTAATACGTTAGTCCCAAAAATAATATAAAAGTGTATAGTAAAGCCCATAAACATCCAAACAGATAATATAATAGCATGAATACTTCATAAATTATAGATATGTTGGAGACGTATCAAACACTATCATGTATCTTGTCGTGTTCATTTCCATATGCGAAAATTTTCTGGAGTGTTACCCACACTGGGGCCTTTTCAAGCATATCTTCACTTGTCGATCTCAGATGGTAAAAAAGCTAACCTAGTCGACAAAAAAACGCATGTTATCCAGATGTGTGGGGGGTTAGGGATTCAAATGAGGGGTAGGAGTTGCTCCCCCCCCCCCCCGTGACTTTTCCCGATTCGATTAGAGGGTGGCAGTCGACCTGGTTTACTGCAAAGATATTCCGACTCCCGGTCAGTCGACTGGCCTTCCATCTTTCACTTCGGGGAGACTCCGCACCCCTCACTCACTAGTGGTAGCTCCTGAGGAGAAGGACGAAGTGCAGATGCTGGTTGCAGCTGTTGTTGAATTGCTAAAGGGAGGAGTGACGGGGATGGATCTGTTGGAGGTGTATCTCAGTCAACGGATCCAGCCCCTGCAAGCTCGTGACCGCCCCATGTGGATGTACTCGTGCTCTGATGACACCGCTCTTACCCACACGGAGGAGGTTGACAAGGAGATGGTGGCCTAGTGGCTCCGGAGTGTAACTAGTAACAAGGACAACCCAAGGGGGGCCAGGAGGATTCTGTCATTCGATGCCACCCGTGCTCCTGGAGAGGTTAGGCTTGCCCATCCGAGTGTTTTTTCCGTTTATATTTGTCGAGTGGTTGTTCTTGAATCCGACTCATATACACAACTTGTATCTTGTAGGTTTTCCCCAAGCTGCACTCGATGCTCAACGGAGAGGAGTATCGGGAGGGGATCGACAGCGACAACAAAGACAGTGACGACGAATACACAGAAGACAACGAAGATGAGAGCGAGGACTTGAGTAGCAGCAGCGAGGAGGTGGACTCACCACATCGTTCCGAGCGTCGATCCAAGCAGCAGCAAGACCCTGTGGGAGGATAGGGCAAGGCTGTCGTGCCGAGTGCCAAAGTTCCCAAGCGCACTCGCACAACAACACCTGAGCCAATTGAAAAGGCTCCAAAGCAAGCCAAAGTCACCTCGCCCAAGTCTCAGAAGGCCCTGCCAAGGATCAAGGTGGTTTGTGCCCGTGACATCAACGTAAGCATTTCTTTCGTGTATTCCTCTGTGTTCTTCTGTAGACTCTTTGGCTTGTTTGACCGAGTGAAATCTGGAATGTTCAGTGCCGCTAGTGCGTCTGCGACCTTCATGGATATTGACAGAGATCACGGTGATGTAGAAACAGCAGATGTGGCCACCTCTCGAGCAGGTAAGGCTTCAACTTATCTGTGTTCTGTTAATAGATCTTTGGGGTTGACTAAAATTTCTCCGTCGAGAGTTTTGCAGTGCCAGCGAATATCATTTAGCTCCCTAATGATGATGATGAGGATGAACCTTCAAAAAATACTGGGAGGAGAAGTCGAACTCTGAGCAGGAAGGTTCCAGGATCCAGGACGTCCCGCTCGTGTTCTGAACCTGTGATACAGCCGACCAACGATCCAGCACGGGCTTCTGTCTCCTTTGCAATTCCTCTGCCGACTGACCGTCCCTCAGCGTCGACTACTAAAGCTCAACAGCCCGTTGCTCAAGTCCAAGATCCAACTCCACCAGTCCAGTTGCCTGCCCCGATATCCCGCATGTTTGCTGCCTATCCTGTCCCAGAGGATCAAGTAGGAGCTGCGAACGAGGCCATGATTCAGGCAGGTCTAATGAAGGACTGACTGAAGGTGGTGTATGATAACAGCAAGGCCGCCTATGACGCCAGCTCTGCTCTTCAAGCCAATGTCCATGTAAGTGGAATTGTAAGTTAATTTCCGATTGAGTTCTCTGTCCATGCCTTTGTTCTATTCAGGCCTGTTCTCTGCAAACTGCTGCTTTATTATTCGTAAGATGTCCATACATCTATCTTGCATTTTCCAACCTGAGATAGCTCACCCACTGGGTGTTTCCTTTCCTTTCTGTAATTTCTTCTCTTGAGTCGACCAGGTCGTGTCGAGTGAAAAAACCTTGTTCTAGTGGGGGCACGCTAAGTGCACCCACTATGTGTAGTCCTCGAGACCGCTTCGAATGTTTGATTCGGCGGGGGTTTTTATTGAAAATATTTGCTTATAGCACTTCCACTCGACCTAGACAGGTCTTGTCGAGTGGGAACTGAAACCAGTGGGGGCACGCTAAGTGCACCCACGGGGTGTAGTCCTCGAGACCCCAGTCGACTGCGGGCAGTCGGTCGTGGTCTGAGAACCGAAGATATAGTTTTTTTAACTCCTTACACTCGAGCTGGGATGACCATGCTGAGTGGGAAATGAAACCAGCGGGGGCATGCTAAGTGCACCCACTGGGTGTAGTCTCCGAGACTGCTGTTGGATGTTTTATTCGGCAGCAGTCTTAGAACTCTTTTGTTATGTAACTCATTCGTGTATCTTTCTATTCGGAGGTAACTGTCAACTGACTTGTCCAGTTCTTGATTGCAAAAGTCTTGTGAGCTTGGGGCCCAATATGCCACTTTGGAGCAGGAGAAGACCAATCTTAAGCTCGAACTGGAACTAGCCAAGGAGAATCTGAAGAAAGCCCAAGAGGAAGTAGCAATCATGGGAGGTAACCACTCGTTGACTGCATGCCTTGTCATTTTCCCTGTCTATCCTTTGAACCGAGTGATTACACTCGAACAGATGTGCGTAGTGAAAATCGTCAACTCCAAGCACGTCTGAGGAATGTTATTTCTTTAGACAAAATGAAGCAGGCCCTGGAGCAAAAGGATCTTGACCTTGCTGCGGCACATAGGACGGCTCGTGAGAATACTGAGCGTGCCAACCGGAAGTTGGCTTCAATCAGAAAGTTGGAAGATGAGAACGCCAAGCTGAAGAGTGATGTTGATGAAGCAAAGAAGGAAACCATGCAACTGAAGGATGAACAAGCGGCCCTGACCAAGAAGAGGGATGAACTAGAAGCTTATCTGAGTGATCTTGCCCAAAAGATGTTCCTGAAGCTTGAAGGTATTCCTCTTCGGTCGACTGAAAACTTTCATGCCATGTTGCTATCGATTTACTAAATTTCCATGCTTTGCATAATTCTGTCAGAACTTCGAGGATGAGACTAGACGGATTGAGACCGGACTGGATCCCATCAATTCCCCTGTCAAAGATGAAACTGCCATGAACATGCTGCGATTGGAAGCTCCACTTGCTAACGTCTCGGACTACATCGCGGGCCGACAAGGAACTCTGGCCATAGGTTGTGCAACAGAATGACCCCGAGTCACTGATGACTCGACTCAACAGCATCCCGGACCAAGTGCAGGCGTGGAAGAAGTCGACTGCGTGTTGTGGTGCTGATGTTGCCTTATCCCTCGTCTGCGTTCACTGTAGGGACGTCAAAGAGGAGAAGCTGAAGGATCTGCAAGTAGCCAACACCAAGAAGCTTCAATTCAAATCTTTCATGGAGACCTTCATCGATGCAGCTACTCGCATCGCAGATGGCATTGACTTGGATTCATTTGTTGAGCCAGCCAGCCCGCCTCCCGACTAGTGAGGAACTTGATGACTTAATTTTCCTTGGAATGCCGAGTGGATTTTGTAACCGTTAAAACTCTTTTGAGCCTGATGCTCGAGTACTTTCGTTCGTGATGTTGAATCTTGCCGGAACTATCCGAACTTGGTTGCTTTGTTTGAATGCAGTTGCTTCGTTTCTACTGTTCTTTAGATTTTCTTGGTTCGAGTGAATCTGGGACCGTAACTGTTCTTCCAAGTGAGAAGGTTGCTCCCCACTTGGAATCGATGTTGTACTTGTGGCATAGCTCAGAGTGCACTCCAACGTTGTACTTGTGGTGCAGCTCAGAGTGCATTCCAACCTTGTACTTGTGGCGCAGCTCAGAGTGCGTTCCAACGTTGTACTTGTGACGCAGCTCAGAGTGCGTCCAATGTTGTACTTGTGGCGCATCTCAGAGTGTGCCTTGAAGTGTTTTAACTTAGGCGAGCGCGGGGTCACAGCTAAGCTTCCGAGTGAGAGGATCACTCTTCACTCAGTGTTTTTGAAACTTAGGTGAATCGGGTTTGCGGCTAAGCCCCAAGTGAGAGGATCGTTCTTCACTCGGAGTGTTTTTTAAACTTAGGAGAGTACGAGATCGCAACTAAGCCCCCGAGTGAGAGGATCGCTTCTTCACTCAGAGTGATTTTGAAACTTAGGCGAGTAGGGATCGCATCTAAGCCCCCGAGTGAGAGGATCGCTCTTCACTCAGAGTGTTTTGAAACTTAGGCGAGTACGGGATCGCATCTAAGCCCCCGAGTAGGATCGCTCTTCACTCGGAGTGTTTTTTAAACTTAGGCGAGTACAGGATCGCATCTAAGCCCCCGAGTGAGAGGATCGCTCTTCACTCGAAGTGTTTTTGAAACTTAGGCGAGTACGCAAGCGCAGCTAAGCCCCCGAGTGAGAGGATCGCTCTTCACTCGGAGTGTTTTTCAAACTTAGGCAAATTGGGTTCACAGCCAAGCCACCCACTGGGGGATTTGATCACAAGTATGTGTGACAAACAACCCATTTGCGACTGCAGAAGTCATGTCTTTGATAAACAATCTGAAAAGTACTTCTTATTACATCCCGTCTATCTGAGTGTTCTTAGGTATAAAAACGCTGGAGCAGATCTGCATTCCAAGCGCGCGGCTTGTCCTTCCTCTTGGTCATGTTGTAAAGGTGATACGGATCATTGTGAAGTACCTTGGTGACGATGAAGGGGCCTTCCCATGTAGGTGCTTGATACGTCTCCAACGTATCTATAATTTTTGATTGTTCCATGATATTATATTACCTGTTTTGAATGATTATGGGCTTTATTATACACTTTTATATTACTTTTGGGACTAACCTATTAACCGGAGGCCCAGCCCATATTGCTGTTTTATTGCCTGTTTCAGTATTTCGAAGGAAAGGAATATCAAACGGAGTCCAAATGGAATGAAAGCTTCGACAACGTGATTTTTTGGAAGATTATCATCCTGGAGATTTGGGCTCCACGTCAAAAGATACTCGAGGAGCCCAGGATATAGGGGGGCGCGCCCCCGTGTCTCGTGGACCCCTCGAGGACCCCCCGACCGACTTCTTTCGCCTATATAAGCCTACGTACCCTAAAACCATCGAATATCAAGATAGATCGGGAGTTCTGCCGCCGCAAGCCTCTGTAGCCACCAAAAACCTCTCGGGAGTCCGTTCCGGCACCCTGCCGGAGGGGGGACCCATCACCGGTGTCCATCTTCATCATCCCGGCGCTATCCATGACGAGAAGGGAGTAGTTCACCCTCGGGGCTGAGGGTATGTACCAGTAGCTATGTGTTTGATCTCTCTCTCTCTCATGTTCTCTCTCGTGTTCCCTCTATGGCACGATCTTGATGTATCCCGAGCTTTGCTATTGTAGTTGGATCTTATGATGTTTCTTCCCCTCTACTCTCTTGTGATGAATTGAGTTTCCCCTTTGAAGTTATCTTATCGGATTGATTCTTTTATAAGAACACTTGATGTATGTCTTGCCGTGCTTAACTGTGGTGACAATGGGATATCATGGGCCACTTGATGTATGTTTTGGTGACCAACTTGCGGGTTCCGCCCATGAACCTATGCATAGGGGTTGGCACACGTTCTTGACTTTCCGGTAGAAACTTTGGGGCACTCTTTGAAGTACTTTGTGTTGGTTGGATGAATCTGAGATTGTGTGATGCATATCGTATAATCATGCCCACGGATACTTGAGGTGACAATGGAGTATCTAGGTGACATTAGGGTTTTGGTTGATTTGTGTCTTAAGGTGTTATTCTAGTACGAACTCTTTAATAGATCGATCCAAAAGAATAACTTTGAGGTGGTTTCGTACCCTACCATAATCTCTACGTTTGTTCTCCGGTATTAGTGGCTTTGGAGTGACTCTTTGTTGCATGTTGAGGGCTTGTTATATGATCTATCTATGTTATTATTGTTGAGAGAACTTGCACTAGTGAAAGTATGAACCCTAGGCCTTGTTTCCTACCATTGCAATACCGTTTGTGCTCAATTTTATCGTTAGTTACGTTGCTTTTATTATTATTTCAGATTACAAAAACATATATCTACTATCTATTTTGCACTTGTATCACCATCTCTTCGCCGAACTAGTGCACCTATACAATTTACCATTGTATTGGGTGTGTTGGGGACACAAGAGACTCTTTGTTATTTGGTTGCAGGGTTGTTTGAGAGAGACCATCTTCATCCTACGCCTCCTACGGATTGATAAACCTTAGGTCATCCACTTGAGGGAAATTTGCTACTGTCCTACAAACCTGTGCACTTGCAGGCCCAACAATATCTACAAGAAGAAGGTTGTGTAGTAGACATCAGTGCTAGCTTGTGAGGGCGTTGCTGATCCACTCGGAGCACAAGACCTCCCTCCTGGAATGCTCGACCTCTGACATTTCACGCATGGAATCGACGAAGATCTTGCTGATAAATGGTCGATCGGGTCAAAGCCATCTCTCTTTCCTGTTCCAGAAGGTCAACAGTGTCTTGACGTGCTTGCTCGGCTTCGGCTTCTGAGAAGAGTTCCACTCGGGGCACATTGTGGAGCAATTCACTCGAAAGCACTGCTTCAGCTCCATACACCATAAAGAAAGGAGTCCGACCAATCGACCTATTGTGGGTCGTCCTTAATCCCCACAAAACGGAGGGCAGCTCTGTCACCCAGGCGACTGCTGCATGCTTGAGGTCGCGCATCAATCTGGATTTCAACCCTTGTAAGATCAAACCGTTGGCTCTTTCTGCTTGCCCAATCGATTGTGGATGTGCTATGGATGCATAATCGACCCGAGTGCCTTGGGAAGCGTAGAAAGCTCTGAATTCATCGGAATCAAAGTTCGACCCATTATCTATGATGATGCTGTGCGGAACTCCATATCTGAATATCAGCTCTCTGATGAAGGTGATGGTTGTGTTTGAGTCGAGGTTCTTGATGGGTCTATCTTCAATCCACTTAGTGAACTTGTCAACTGCCACGGGCAGATGGGTGAAGCCGCTTCTGCCGGTCCTCAAGGGCCCAACCATGTCAAGTCCCCAAATGTCAAACGGCCAGATGAGTGGTATAGTCTTCAAGGCTGACGCAGGTTTGTGAGACATGTTTGAGTAAAACTGACAACCTCCGCACTTCTTGACTATCTCCTTAGCCGTTTGGTTTGCTCACGGCCAGTAGAATCCCACTCGGTATGCTTTGGCCATGATGGTCCGAGAGGACGCATGGTGACCATAGGTCCCCGAGTGAATCTCATTTAGAATCAGTCGACCCTCTTCTGGAGTAATGCACCACTGAGCAACGCCAGTCACACTTTCTCTGTAATGTTGATCACCTATCACCGTGAAGGCTTTGGATCTGCGAATGATCTGCCAAGATTCATCCTCATCCACTGGGAGCTCTCGCCTAACCAGATATGCAATGTACGACACTGTCTAGTCGGGGATAATCACCAAAACCTCCATGATTAGGTCGACAATTGCTGGGACTTCAACTTCAGTCGGATTAGTTGAACTTATCGGTTGTGGAGGCTCCTTTGTAAAGGGATCTTCTTGAATTGACGGGGTGTGGAGATGCTCCAAGAACACATTACTGGAAATAGGCTTCCGTGTGGAACCTATTTTCGCTAGATCATTAGCGACCTGATTCTTGAGTCAGGGTATGTGGTGGAGCTATAACCCTTCAAACTTCTTTTCTAACTTCCTCACTGCATTGCAGTATCCTGTCATGGCTGGGCTCCTGATATCCCATTCTTTCATTACTTGATTCACCACCAGATCTGAGTCGTCGTAGACCATTAGGCGACGGACGCCGAGTGAAATGGCCACACACAACCCATACAAAAGCGCTTCGTACTCAGCTTCATTTTTGGAAGAATCAAAGTGAATCTGCAACACATAACTGAGCTTGTCACCTCTCGGAGATTCTAGGTCTACTCCAGCACTAGAACCATTCAACATCTTGGATCCGTCAAAGAACATGGTCCAGTGTTCCGAGTGGACTTGAGTCGGTTGCTGTTGCTCAATCCACTCGGCCAAGAAATCTGCAATTGCCTGAGACTTAATAGCCTTCTTTGCTTCGAACTTGATATCAAGAGGAAGGAGTTCAATGGCCCACTTAGCCACTCGACCATATTCATCTCGATTGTTTAAAATATCTGACAATGGGGCGTCACTGACAACTGAAACCGAGTGATCTACGAAGTAGTGTGCAACTTTCTTCGTTGTCATATAGATTCCATAGACAAGCTTCTGGTAATGCGGATACCTTTGCTTGGATGGAGTCAAAACTTCAGAAATGTAATACACTGGGTGTTGAACCTTATAGGCTTTGCCTTCCTCCTCCCGCTCGATTGTGAGCACTATACTAACATCCTGTCCATTGGCTGCAATATACAACAACAGAGGCTCCTTGCTGACTGGAGCAGCAAGCACCGACTGGGTGGAAAGCAGGGCTTTGAGATCTACAAACGCCGCTTCAGCTTCAGGAGTCCACTCGAATGTATCAGACTTTTTCATTAGTCGGTAAGGAGGCAATGCCTTTTCACCGAGGCGAGAAATGAACCGACTGAGTGCAGCGAAACAACCCGTAAGCTTCTGTACATCATGCACACGCACAGGGCTTTCAACCGGACGATTGCACCAATCTTCTCCGGGTTTGCGTCGATTCCTCGTTCGAAAACAAGGAAACCGATCAACTTCCCTCCCGGGACTCCGAATGTGCACTTGGATGGATTCAACTTGATGTCATATCTTCTTAGGTTGGCAAAGGTTCCAGGGAGGTTAGTTAGCAGGTCGGAACTCTTGCCTGACTTGACCATGATATCATCCATGTATGCCTCCATGTTCCAACTGATTTGAGCGAGCAAGCACTTCTGAATCATGCTCATGAACGTGGCTCCAGCATTCTTCAGACCAAAAGGCAAGGTAACATAGCAAAAACACCCGAATGGGGTGATGAAGGCTGTTTTTATTTCGTCAGGTCCATACAGACGGATCTGATGGTACGTGGAATACGCATCCAGGAAGGACAACTGCTCGCACGCCACTGTCGAGTCAACTATTTGATAGATGCAGGGGAGAGGAAAATGATCTTTCGGGCAGGCCCGATTGATATGTTTGAAATCAATACACATACGAAGTGAATCATCTTTCTTAGGGACCATGACGACGTTGGCGAGCCACTCAGAGTGGTAAATCTCGGGATGAACTCAGCAGCCAAGAGCCGAGCCACCTCCTCGCCAATCGCATTTCTCTTCTCAACGGCAGACCGTCGAAGATGCTCTTTGACTGGTTTTGCTTTTGGGTTGACATGCAAATGATGCTCAGCCAGTCCCCTGGGTACACCCAGCATGTCAGAAGGTTTCCGTGCAAAGATGTCCCAATTCTCACGGAGGAACTGGATGAGCGCAGCTTCCTATTTGCTATCGAGTGTCGTTGATATGTGAGTCGGAGCTGCATTGGGATCCTCCGGGTGGATATGAACTGGTTTGGTTTCTCCCGTCGACTAAAATGCAGACTCTGAGGTAGGCTTCTTAGACCACAACAAATTACTCGGATCTATAGTCTTCTGGAATTCCTGCATTTCTATGGCTGCCATCTGTTCATATGCGATCTTGCAACCCTTCTGAAGGCACTCTTCTGCTCTTTGTCTATTTCCTATGACTGTGATCACACCTCTGGGACCGGGCATCTTCAACTTGACATATGTGTAACATGGTCGAGCTATGAAGCGAGCATATGCAGGCCTGCCCAGAATGACATGATAAGCACTATGGAAATCCACCACCTCAAATGTCAACTTTTCTTTGCGGTAATTCTTGGAATCACCAAAAACCACATCAAGAGTAATCTGCCCGAGTGACTTTGCCTTTTTCCTAGGAATGACACCATGGAACTGCATGTTGCTCTCACTGAGTTTGGACATCGGAATGCCCATCCCTTCCAGGGTCTCAGCGTATTGAATGTTCAACCCACTTCCACCATCCATAAGGACCTTGGTCAGTCGGGTGCCCCCAACGACTAGGTCAACCACCAGCGCTTGCCGCCCAGGGGTGGCAACATGCGCCGGGTGATCTAACTGGTCGAATGTAATGGGAGTCTTCTACCACTTCAAATATGTCGGGGTTGCCGGAGCAACCATATTCACTTCTCTCTTTATGACTTTCAGTTGACTTTTGCTTTCAGCATCAGCAAAAAATCCTCAAGGTAGCATTGACCTGAGGGTAACCATCATGTTTCTCTTTCTCATCTTCCTTATCAGACTCTTTCTCATTGGGCTGATTCTCTTGGAAGCTCTAAATCAGAAGGTGGCACTGCCGAGTGGTATGCTTGGGTTGAATCAGGTTTCCCTCTTCATCATTCTTCATGTGTATGTAACACGGCAAATCCAGGACGTCCTGTCCTAACCGATCTTTCACCTTCTTTGGCTTCCACTGCGGCTTGGGTTTTCCTTTGAACTTTTCTCCTCCGGCATTCAGGACTGCAGCTTTAGCAGAACCTATAGGTTGAGCTTTATGCTTTTGCTTCTGACTAGAATTTCCAGCCCCGATGTCCTGGACGACTGTTTTCCCCTTGCCGTTGCGGAGTCGATCTTCCTCTTCACCATTGGCATATCGAGTGGCTATCTCCATCATTCGGGTCAGTCATGTCTCCAAACCGACCGAATTTTAGGTTAAGCTCTCTGTATCTGACACCCTCTTTGAAGGCACAAACTGCGTGGTGATCTGACACATTTTCCACCGTATGATGAAGGGTGGTCCCCCTTTGGATGAAGTCTCTCAATGTTTTGTTTGGCTTTTGAACACAATGATGCAGTTCAGTCAGTCCAGCAGGTCGCTTGCAAGTGCCCTCAAATGTTTTGATGAACACTCGAGCCAAGTCATCCCAACAAAAAATGCTCCTAGGGGCTAACTGAGTCAACCACGCTCTGGCTGAACCCTCAAGCATCAAAGGGAGGTGCTTCATAGCTACATCATCATTGCCACCACCGTTCTGTACAACGACTCGACAGTCTTCCAACCAGGTATCTGGTTTTGATTCTCCAGTGAACTTACTTACTCCTGCATCCAACCTGAAGTTGGGAGGTATGTCAGCTGATCGAATGGCCATACTGAAACATTCGGGCCCAGAAATGAAAGCTCTGATTCCAGTCGGATGGTCTCTGCCTTGCCCCTTCTCTATTTGCTCGGCCTCTGTCGACCAAACCTTGAACAAGAAGCGATCTTGCATTGAATCCCGGCTCTCTTGGGTCGACTGGGGCTCTCCGCTCGTCACCATATGGGTGCCGATCATCGTAACGCTGGGGCGCAAATGATCCGCCCCTCGGAGGGGGCGTAAGCACTCGACGACAGTCATCGCGAGATCCCTGTCGATCAAACTGCCTATGGCCCTACTCCAGGTACTAGTCCTGGCGAGGACCATGATCTTCCCGATGCCTGGGTGATCTTGGACTATGTGCCGACTGAACTGTGTCTGTTACGCGACTGGAAACGGCAGAATTCTGTTCCCCAGCGGCTTTAAGCAATGCACAGATCTGCTCTAAACCTCTACCGGCTTTTGAACATGATGACTGAATTGACTCTGCTATGCGAGCTGCTGCAACCATATTTTGGATCGGAGTTCGATATATGTGAGTTTCAGTCGGAAATAGCCGTCGTGCACATCGACTGGATTTTGGAATCCGCTGACGAGCGAGCTCATCGAGTGCCCTCTGCATATTCTCCACACACGTACGCTCAGCCAATGTGGCCAAGTGCGCATCCTCCAAAGCCCGAGCTTCAGGGGTCTCCCCAATGATGGGGGTCTGGAGCGCTTGAACATTGCAATGATGCAACTCTTCCCTTTGTTTGGTGGTGAGGGCCTCGGGGACGTACTCCTCATGCTCTTGTGATGGGCCAGCGCCGCCATCACCGCCACCATTGTGGGGAAATCCGGGTGGGCCGTGCTGGGAGGTGACCACGAGAACTTCTGCCATTGGATCATTGCTCTGTCACTCGGAGAGGGAATCCGAGTGACCAATCGGTAGATCGAACAAATCATAAAGAGATTCGCCGGGCTCGATTGCCACGACTTGGAGGGTGGTTGATTGATGAGCCACCGTGTGTTTCACCCACCACTGGAGCCGCAAACGGCCAGACCGCTTGCAACGGTGAACAGCAGGGAGCGAAGATGTTTCCTGAGCTGACCGGCGCTGGGTCGACAACTGTCGGAGAAGAACACCGCAAGCACTCGCATGGAAGTGCGTCTCCCCGCGGATGGGGAGAGCCTCGACGTCGAGGGAGGCTTCTTGAAGCCAGGCAGAGTCATCGCCGACGAAAACGAGTGCGCCGAGACGGATCTCGCGGCCCAACACCAAACCACCGCCGGAAACCATGTTGACGGAAAACGGAATTCGCAACCTCACCGGAAGTCGCTTAGACGCCTGCCCCACGGTGGGCGCCAACTGTCGTGGGAGTAAGTCTGACTATAAGAATAGGGGGTACATATGAGGAGGCAAGGTCCTAGCTACGGTGAAGTTGTACACGCAAGTTTTACGAGTTCAGGCCCCTCTCTGAGGAGGTAAAAGCCCTACGTCTCGGTGACCTGAGGCTGTGTCGACTGGATATGCGTGAATGTTACAAGGGGTGCGAACCCTTGTGCTAGAGGAGGAGGGTGGCTTATATACTGCGCGCCAGGATCCTCTCTGACCTCCGATACATAGAGTTCAATGTGAGTTAAGATGGTGCGTTAGTGGTAACACCTGCCATAAATGATTGTTAAGACTACAGAGTGAACGCCTGATCGTTGCCATCCAGGGATGACCTTAGATCGTCAATACACCGAGTGGGTTCGTCATATGGTCGAGTGGAATTGGGATGTCCGAGTGGAACCTTCTGTCGAGTGTATTGTACTTCGGGGTGATTCCAGTCGGTATTCTCACTTGGTCCTTGAGTGCCTTTGACTCAAGGTCAGTGTCCATGGGTGGGGTGTCTAGGTTAGGCCTAAGATCTTACCCTAGGTACATGTCCCCGTCATGGGGTTCAACAACTATGTAAATAGCTTCGGGACCCCAAAACGGTGAGTAATAGCCCACGAAACGGGTCAGAATTGGCCAAAACTGTGAGTTTTGATCACGGACACGAAAACGCACCCCGGGGATCGTCAATTGGGGAAATCACTCTGTGACCCCAAAATGGTGAGTAATAGTGCACGCAATGGACCAGAATCGGCCAAAATTGTGACTGTTGATGACCGACACGTAAACGCACCCCGGGGTTCGTCAATCGTGGAAATTACACCGGGACTCTAAAACTGAGTAATAGTCCAAGAAACGGGCTAGAATCGGCCCAAACTGCAATTGTTGATGATTGACACGTTAGCGCACCTTGGGTTTGACTACCATGGAAATCGCTTCGGGGCCAGTAATCATCCATGAAACGGGTCAGAATCGACAAAAACCGTGAGTGTTGATGACCGACACGTAAACGCACCTAGGGATTGGTTAATCGTGGAAATCACTCCGGGACCCCAAAACAATGAGTAATAGTCCATGAAACGGGCCAGAATCGGCCAAAACTGTCAATGTTGATGACCGACACATAAGCGCACCCCGGGGATCATTAATCATGGACAGGAACCCAAAACAGTGAGTAATAGTCCATGAAACGGGTCTGAATCGACAAAAACCGCGAGTGTTGATGACCGACACGTAAATGCACCCAGGGGTTCCTTAATCGTGAAAATAACTCCGAGACCCCAAAACAATGAGTAATAGTCCACGAAACGGGTCAGAATTGGCCAAAATTGGGAGTGTTGACGACAGACACGTAAAAACAACCAGGGGTCGGCAATCGTGAAAAATCGCTCTAGGACCCCAAAATGCTGAGTAATAGTGCACGAAACGGACCAGAATCGGCCAAAATTGTGAGTGTTGATGACTGACACATAAACGCACATCGAGATATGTCAATCGTGGAAATCACTTCGGGCCCCCGAAACTGAGTAATAGTCCAAGAAACGGGCCAGAATTGACACAAAATGCGAGTCTTGACGATCAACAGGTAAGCACACCTTGGGGTTTGACAACCATGAAAATTGCTTTGGGACCACAAAACGGTAAGTAATAGTCCATGAAACGGGCCTGAATCGGCCAAAACTGTGAGTGTTGATGACCGACACGTAAACGCACCCCGGGGTTCGTTAATCATGGAAATCACTTCGGGACCCCAAAACAGTGAGTAATAGTCCATCAAACGGGCCAGAATCGGCCAAAACTGTGAGTGTTGATGACCGACACATAAACGCACCACGGGGTTCGTTAATCATGGAAATCACTCTGGGACCCCAAAACAGTGAGTAATAGTCCACGGAATGGGCCAGAATCGGAAAAACTGTGAGTATTGATGACCGACACGT
>NC_041387.1:11257238-11258075 GCF_002162155.2 Triticum dicoccoides
CAGGGTTCGTTAATCGTGGAAATCACTCCGGGACCGCAAAACAGTGAGTAATAGTCCACGAAACGGGCCAGAATCGGCCAAAACTGTGAGTGTTGATGACCGATACGTAAGCGCACCTATGGGTTCAACAACTATGTAAATCGCTTTGGGGCCCAAAACCGGTGAGTAATAGTCCACGAAACGGGTCAGAATCGGCCAAAACCGCGAGTGTTGATGGCCGAAACATAAACGCACCCCAGGGTTCGTTAATCGTGGAAACCTCTCCGGGACCCCAAAACAGTGAGTAATAGTCCACGAAATGGTCCAGAATCGGCCAAATCTGTGAGTGTTGATGACCAACACGTAAGCGCACCTTGGGGTTCAACAACTATGGAAATCACTTTGGGCCCCAAAACGGTGAGTAATAGTCCACGAAACGGCTCAGAATCTGCCAAAACTGCGAGTGTTGATGACCGAAACGTAAACGCACCCCAGGATTCGTTAATCGTGTAAATCACTCCGGGACCCCAAAACAGTGAGTAATAGTCCACGAAACGGGCCAGAATCGGCCAAATCTGTGAGTGTTGATGACCGCCACGTAAGCAAAGCTTGGGGCTCAACAACTATGCAAATCACTTTGGGGCCCTAAAACGGTGAGTAATAGTCAACGAAACGGGTCAGAATCTGCCAAAACCGTGAGTGTTGATGACCGAAACATAAATGCACCTCAGGGTTCGTTAATCGTGGAAATCACTCCGGGACCGCAAAACAGTGAGTAATAGTCCACGAAACGGGCCAGAATCGGCCAAAACTGTGAGTGTTGATGACCGATACGT
Organism: Triticum dicoccoides; assembly: GCF_002162155.2. NCBI lineage: Eukaryota > Viridiplantae > Streptophyta > Magnoliopsida > Poales > Poaceae > Triticum > Triticum dicoccoides. The sequence goes on from NC_041387.1 coordinate 11,258,054, forward strand.
AAGCGCACCTATGGGTTCAACA
>NC_041387.1:11258085-11259221 GCF_002162155.2 Triticum dicoccoides
CCAGAATCGGCCAAATCTGTGAGTGTTGATGACCTACACGTAAGCGCGCCTTGGGGTTCAACAACTATGGAAATTCGTTTGGGGCCCAAAAACGGTGAGTAATAGTCCACGAAATGGGTCAGAATCGGCCAAAACCGCTAGTGTTGATGACTAAAACGTAAACGCACCCCAGGGTTCGTTAATCGTGGAAATCACTCCGAGACCACAAAACAGTGTGTAATAGTCACGAAACGGGGCAGAATCGACCAAAACTGTGAGTGATGATGACCGACATGTAAGCGCACCTTGGGGTTCAACAACAATGGAAATCGCTTTGGGGCCCCAATACGGTGAGTAATAGTCCACGAAACGGGTTAGAATCGGCCAAAACCGCGAGTGTTGATGACCGAAACGAAAACGCACCCAGAATTCGTTAATCGTGGAAATCACTCCGGGACCGCAAAACAGTGAGTAATAGTCCACGAAACGGGCCAGAATCGGCCAAATCTGTGAGTGTTGATGACCTACACGTAAGCGCGCCTTGGGGTTCAACAACTATGGAAATTCGTTTGGGGCCCAAAAACGGTGAGTAATAGTCCTCGAAATGGGTCAGAATCGGCCAAAACCGCTAGTGTTGATGACTAAAACGTAAACGCACCCCAGGGTTCGTTAATCGTGGAAATCACTTCGAGACCCCAAAACAGTGTGTAATAGTCACGAAACGGGGCAGAATCGACCAAAACTGTGAGTGATGATGACCGACATGTAAGCGCACCTTGGAGTTCAACAACAATGGAAATCGCTTTGGGGCCCCAATACGGTGAGTAATAGTCCACGAAACGGGTCAGAATCTGCCAAAACCGCGAGTGTTGATGACCGAAACAAAAACGCACCCAGAATTCGTTAATCGTGGAAATCACTCCGGGACCCCAAAACAGTGAGTAATAGTCCACGAAACGGGCCAGAATCGGCCAAATCTGTGAGTGTTGATGACCTACACGTAAGCGCGCCTTGGGGTTCAACAACTATGGAAATTCGTTTGGGGCCCAAAAACGGTGAGTAATAGTCCACGAAATGGGTCAGAATCGGCCAAAACCGCTAGTGTTGATGACTAAAACGTAAACGCACCCCAGGGTTCGTTAATCGTGGAAATCACT
>NC_041387.1:11259231-11261773 GCF_002162155.2 Triticum dicoccoides
GAGTGTTGATGACCGACATGTCAGCGCACCTTGGGATGCAATTACTAAGGAAATCGCTTCGGAACCCCAAAACAGCGAGTAATAGTCAACGAAACAGGACAGAATCGGCCAAAACTGTGAGTGTTGATGACCGACACGTAAACGCACCGAGGTGTTCGTTAATCGTGGAAATCACTCCGGCAACCCAAAACAGTGAGTAATAATTCATGAAACGGACCAGAATCGGCCAAAACTGTGAGTGTTGATGACCGACATGTAAACGCACACTAGGGTTCGTCAGTCGTGGAAATCACTCCGGGACCCCAAAACAGTGAGTAATAGTCCATGAAATGTGTCAGAATCAGCCAAAACTGTGATTGTTGATGACCGGCACGTAAATGCACCTCGGGGTTCATCAATCGTGGAAAACACTCTGGGACCCCAAAACAGTCAGTAATAGTCCACGAAACGGGCAAGAATCGGCCAAAACGGTGAGTGTTCATGACCGACACGTAAACGCACCTTGGGGTTCAACAACTAAGGAAATCGCTTCGGGACCCCAAAATGGTGAGTAATAGTCAACGAAACGGGACAGAATCGGCCAAAACTGTGAGTGTTGATGACCGACACGTAAACGCACCTTGGGGTTCAACAATTATGAAAATCGCTCTAGGACCACAAAACAGTGAGTAATAGTCCATGAAACGGGCCAGAATCGGCCAAAACCGTGAGTATTAATGACCAACACGTAAACGCACCCGGGGTTCATTTTAATCGTGGAAATCACTCCGGGGCCCCAAAATAGTGAGTAATAGTCCACGAAAGGGGCCAGAATCGACAAAAACTGTGACTATTGGTGACCGACACGTAAGCGCACCTTGGGGTTCAACAACTATGCAAATCGCTTCGGGACCCCAAAACAATGAGTAATAGTCCACGAAACGGGTCAAAATTGGCCAAAACTGAGAGTTTTGACGACGGACCCCTGGGGATCTTCAATCGTGGAAATCGCTCTCTGACCCCAAAACGGCGAGTAATAGTGCACGAAACTGACCAAAACGGCCAAACATGTGAGTGTTGATAGCCGACACATAAACGCACCCTGGGATTTCTCAATCATGGAAATCACTCCGGGACCACAAAACTAAGTAATAGTCCAAGAAACGGGCCAGAATCAGCCCAAACTACGAGTCTTTACGACCAACACGTAACCGCACCTTGGGGTTCGACAACCATGGAAATCGCATTCGGACCACAAAAAGGTGAGTAATAGTCCATGAAACAGGTTAGAATCGACAAAAATCGCGAGTGTTGAGGACTGACACGTAAACGTGCACCGGGGTTCGTCAATCGTGGATATCACTCCGGGACCCCAAAACAGTGAGTAATAGTCCGTGAAACGGGCCAGAATCGGCTAAAACTGTGAGTTTTAGGGGTTTGGTTTCCAGCCACATATTACCACACTTTACCACACCTCACCTTAGGCAAGTTTAACCAAGTTAGGTGAGTGTTTGGTTCTAGCCACATCTAAGGCAAGGATTTTTTTATGAGCAGTGAACCGCACATGTCATAGACACAAAAAGTGTGACAAGATTCCCTTAGTCAAGCCAAAGTGTGGCTAACAATTTAAGCAACTCAAGTTAGGCAAGTGTGGGAAAAGTAATGTGGCAATATAAGGCAAATATAGTCACCATCCAAACAGCCCCTTAAAGACGAACACGTAAAGGCACCCCGGGGATCGTCAATCGTGGAAATCGCTCTGTGACCCCAAAATGTGAGTAATAGTTCACGAAACGGACCAGAATAGGCCAAAATTGAGTGTCGATGATCGACACGTAAATGCACCCCGAGCTTCGTCAATCGTGGAAATTACACCGGGACTCCAAAACTGAGTAATAGTCCAAGAAACGTTCCAGAATTCGCCCAAACTATGATTGTTGATGAGCGACACGTCAGCGCACCTTGGGGTTTGACTACCATGGAAATCACTTCGGGGCCCCAAAACAGTGAGTAATAGTCCACGAAACGGGTCATAATTGACAAAAACCGTGTGTTGATGACCGACACGTAAATGCACCGAGGTGTTCGTTAATCGTGGAAATCACTCCGGGAACCCGAAACAGTGAGTAATAGTCCATGAAACGGACTAGAATCGACCAAAAATGTGAGTGTTGATGACCGACATGTAAACGCACACCGGGGTTTGTCAGTCGTGGAAATCACTCCGGGACCCCAAAACAGTGAGTAATAGTCCATGAAACGGGCCAGAATCAGCCAAAACTGTGAGTGTTGATGACCAACACATAAACGCACCCCGGGGTTCGTTAATCGTGGAAAACACTCTGGGATCCCAAAACAGTGAGTAATAGTCCACGAAACGGGCCAGAATCGGCCAAAACTGTGAGTGTTGGTAACCGACACGTAAACGCACCTTGGGGTTCATTAATCGTGGAAATCACTCCAGGACCCCAAAATAGTGAGTAATAGTCCATGAAATGGCCAGAACCGGGCAAAACTGTGAGTGTTGATGACCAACACGTAAACGCACCCCGGGGGGTCGTTA
>NC_041387.1:11261783-11263486 GCF_002162155.2 Triticum dicoccoides
CAAAACTGTGAGTGTTGATGACCGACACGTAAACGCACTCCCGGGGTTCGTTAATCGTGGAAATCACTCCGGGACCCCCAAACAGTGAGTAATAGTCCATGATACGGGCCAGAATCGGCCAAAAATGTGAGTGCTGATGACTAACACGTAAACGCACCCCGGGGTTCGTTAATCATCGAAAACACTCCGGGACCCCAAAACAGTGAGTAATAGTCTACGAAACGGGCTAGAATCGGCCAAAACTGTGAGTGTTGATGACCCACACGTAAGCACACCTTGGGGTTCAACATCTATGGAAATCGCTAAGGGACCCCAAAACAATGAGTAATAGTCCACGAAACGTGTCAGAATTGACCAAAATTGTGAGTTTTGACGACGGACACGTAAACGCACCCCGGGGATCGTCAATCGTGGAAATCGCTCTGGGTTCGTCAATCGTGTAAACGTGCACGAAACGGATGAGAAACGGCCAAAATTTTGAGTGTTGATGACCGACACATAAACACACATCGGGGTTTGTCAATCGTGGAAATCACTCCAGGACCCCAAAATAGTGAGTGTTGATGACCGACACGTAAACGCACCCGGGGTTTGTTAATCGTGGAAATCTCTCTGGGACCCCAAAACAGTGAGTAATAGTCCAAAACGGGCCAGAATCGGCCAAAACTGTGAGTTTTGATGACCGACACATAAACACACCCCGGGGTTCGTTAATCGTTAAAATCACTCAAGAAGCCCAAAACAGTGAGTAATAGTCCATGAAACGGACCAGAATCGGCCAAAACTGTGAGTTTTGATGACTGAGACGTAAACGCACTCTGGGGTTCGCTAATCGTGGAAAACACTCCGGGACCCCAAAACAGTGAGTAATAGTCCATGAAACGGGCTAGAATTGGCCAAAACAGTGACTGTTGATGACACATAAGCGCACCCCGGGGTTCAACAACTATGGAAATCGCTTCGGGACCCCAAAACGATAAGTAATAGTCCATGAAACGGGACAGAACCGGCCAAAAATGTGAGTGTTGATGACCGACACGTAAATGCACCCCGGGGTTTGCAAATCGTGGAAATCACTTCGGGACTCCAAAACAATGAGTAATAGTCCATGAAATGGGAAAGAATCAGCCAAAACTATGAGTGTTGATGACCAACACGTCAAACGCACCTCGGGGTTCGTTAATCATGGAAATCTCTCCGGGGCCCCAAAATATTGAGTAATAGTCCATGAAACGGGCCAGAATCGGCCAAAATTGTGAGTGTTGATGACCGACACATAAATGCACCCGAGGTTCGTTAATCGTGAAAATCACTCCGGAACCCCAAAATAGTGAGTAATAGTCCATGAAACGGACCAGAATTGGCCAAAACAGTGAGTGTTGATGACTGACACGTAAACACACCCCGGGGTTTGCTAATCATTTAAAACACTCCAGGACCCCAAAACAGTGAGTAATAGTCCATGGAATGGGCCAGAATTGGCCAAAATTGTGAGTGTTGATGACCGACACGTAAGCGCACCTCCGGGGGTCGTTAATCGTGGAAATCACTCCGGGACCCCAAAATAGTGAGTAATAGTCCATGATACAGGCCATAATCGGACAAAACTTTGAGTGTTGACGACCGATATGTCAAACGCACCCCAGGGTTCGTTAGTCATGGAAATCACTCCGGGACCTCAAAACAGTGAGTAATAGTCCACG
>NC_041387.1:11263556-11264341 GCF_002162155.2 Triticum dicoccoides
TCCACGAAACGGGCCAGAATCGGCCAAAACTGTGAGTCTTCATGACCGACATGTAAACACACCCCGGGGTTCGTTAATCATGGAAAACACTCCGGGACCCCAAAACAGTGAGTAATAGTCCACGAACGGGCCAGAATCAGCCAAAATTATGAGTGTTGATGACCGACACGTAAACGCACCTCGGGGTTCATTAATCGTGGAAATCACTCCGGGACCCCAAAACAGTGAGTAATAGTCCGTGAAACGGCCAGAATCTGACTAAACTGTGAGTGTTGATGACCGACACGTAAAAGCACCCCGGGACATGTAAGCGCACCTTGGGGTTCAACAACTATGGAAATCGCTTTGAGGCCCCAAAACGGTGAGTAATAGTCCACGAAACGGGTCAGAATTAGCCAAAACTGTGAGTGTTGATGCCGGACACGTAAACACACCCCGAGGATCATCAATCTTGAAAATCGCTCTGGGACCCCAAAAACACTGAGTAATATTGCACGAAGCGAACCAGAATCGGCCAAAATTGAGAGTGTTGATGACCGACACGTAAACGCACCCCGGGGTTTGTTAATAGTGGAAATTACACTAGGACTCCAAAACTGAGTAATAGTCCAAGAAACATTCCAGAATTGGCCCAAACTGCGATTGTTGATGACCGACACGTAAATGCACCCATGTGTTCGTTAATCGTGGAAATCACTCTGGGAACCCAAAACAGCGAGTAATAGTCCATGAAACGGAACAGAATCGGCCAAAACTATAAGTGTTGATGACCGACACGTAAACGC
>NC_041387.1:11264351-11279511 GCF_002162155.2 Triticum dicoccoides
AAACACACCTCGGGGTTCGTTAATCATGGAAATTACTCCAGTACCGCAAAACAGTGAGTAATAGTCCATGAAACGGGCCAGAATCGGCCAAAACTGTGAGTGTTGATGACCGACACGTCAAACGCACCCCGGGGATCGTTAATCGTGGAAATCACTCCAGGACCCCAAAACAATGAGTAATAGTCCACGAAATGGGCTAGAATCGGCCAAACCTGTGAGTGTTGGTGAACGATATGTAAACGCACCCCGGGGTTTGTTAATCGTGGAAATCACTCCGGGACGCCAAAACAGTGAGTAATAGTCCATGAATCGGGCCAGAATCGGCCAAAACTGTGAGTGTTGATGACCGAAATGTACGCGCACCTTGGGGTTCAACAACTATGGAAATCGCTTTGAGGCCCCAAAACGGTGAGCAATGGTCCATGAAACGGGTGAGAATTGGCCAAAACTATGAGTTTGTACGACGGACACGTAAACGCACCTCGGGGATCGTTAATCGTGGAAATCGATCTGTGACCCTAAAACAGTGAGTAATAATGCACGAAACGGACCAGAATTGACCAAAATTGTGAGTGTTGATGACCGACATGTAAACGCACCCCGGGATTCGTCAATCATGGAAATCACTCCGGGACCCCAAAACTGAGTAATAGTCCAAGAAATGGGCCAGAATCGGACCAATTTGCGAGTCTTGACGACCACACGAAAGCACACCTTGGGTTCGACCTCCATGGAAATCGCTTTGGGACCAGAAAACGGTGATTAATAGTCCACGGAACGGGTCCGAATCGACAAAAACCGCGAGAGTTGATGACCGACATATAACCGCACACCGGGGTTCGTCAACAGTGGAAATCAATCCGTGACCCCAAAATAGTGAGTTATAGTCCATGAAACGGGCCAGAATCAGCCAAAACTGTGAGTGTTGATGACCGACACGTAAATGCACCCCAGGGTTTGTTAATCGTGGAAATCACTCTGGGACCCCAAAACAATGAGTAATAGTCCATGAAACGAGCCAGAAGCAACTAAAACTTTGAGTGTTGATGACCGACACGTAAACGCACCCCGGGGTTCGTTAATCATGGAAATCACTCCGGGACACCAAAATAGTGAGTAATAGTCCATGAAACGAGCCAAAATCGGCCCAAACTATGAGTGTTGATGACCGACACGTAAGCGCACCTTGGGGTTCAACAACTATGGAAATCGCTCTGAGACCCCAAAACAGTGAGTAATAGTGCACGAAACGGGACCGAATCGGCCAAAATTGTGAGTGTTGATGACCGACACGTAAATGCACTCCGGGGTTCATCAATCATGGAAATTACACCGGGACTGCAAAACTAAGTAATAGTCCAAGAAATGGGCCAGAATCACCCAAACTACGATGGTTGATAACCGACACGTAAGTGCACTTTGGGGTTTGACTACCATGGAAATCGCTTTGGGACCCCAAAACGGTAAGTAATAGTCCACGAAGCGGGCCAAAATCGACAAAAACCGTGAGTGTTGATGACCGACACGTAAACGTACCCAGGGGTTTGTTAATCATGGAAATCACTCCGGGACCCCAGAACAATGAGTAATAGTCCATGAAATGGGCCAGAGTCAGCAAAACTGTTAGTGTTGATGACCGACACGTAAACGCACCCCGGGGTTCGTTAATCGTGGAAATCACTCCAGGACCCCAAAATAGTGAGTAATAGTCCATGAAACGGGCCAGTATCGGCCAAAACTGTGAGTGTTGATGACCGACACGTCAAACGCACCCCGGGGTTCGTAAATCATGGAAATCAGTCCGGGACCCCAAAACAGTGAGTAATAGTCCACGAAACAGGCCAGAATCAGCCAAAACTGTAAGTGCTGATGAATGACACGTAAACGCACTGCGGGGTTCGTTAATCATGGAAATCACTCCGGGACCCCAAAACAGTGAGCAATAGTCCGTGAAACGGGCCAGAATCAGCCAAAACTGTGAGTGTTGATGACCGACACGTAAGTGCACCTTCGGGTTCAACAACTAAGGAAATCGCTTTGGGACCCCAAAATGGATAGTAACAGTCCACGAAACGGGTCAGAATCGGCCAAAATGTGAGTAATAGTTCACGAAACGGACCGGAATCGGCCAAAATTGAGAGTGTTGATGACCGACACGTAAACGCACCCCGAGGTTCGCCAATTATGGAAATTACACCAAGACTCCAAAACTGAGTAATAGTCCAAGAAACGTTCCAGAATTGGCCCAAACTGCGATTGTTGATGACCGTCACGTAAGCGCACCTTGGGATTTTACTACCATGGAAATCGCTTGACTGCCCCAAAATGGTGAGTAATAGTCCATGAAACGGGTCATAATCGACAAAAACCGTGAGCGTTGATGACCAACACGTAAACGCACCTAGGTATTCGTTAATCGTGGAAATCACTCCGGGAACCCAAAACAGTTAGTAATAGTCCATGAAACGGACCAGAAATGGACAAAACTGTGAGTGTTGATTACCGACATGTAAACGCACACCGGGGTTCGTCAGTCGTGGAAATCACTCTGGGACCCCAAAACAATGAGTAATACTCCATGAAATGGGCCAGAATCGGCCAAAATTGATTGTGTTGATGACCGATACATAAATGCACCCCGGGGTTCGTTAATCGTGGAACTCACTCCGGGACCCCAAACTAGTGAGTAATAGTCCATGAAACGGGCCAGAATCAGCCAAAACCATGAGTGTTGATGACCGACACGTAAACGCACCCCGGGGTTCGTTAATCGTGTTAAACACTCCGGTTATTGTCTATCCATTCATGCCCTTTGTTGTAATTATGGAGTAGTCTAGCATGTCATTTTCGTGCTCTACTTTTGCTTCAAAATGTTTCCTGGCAGATTGTTTACATGTTATTCAATTTTGCCAAGGTTGCTATAGTTGATCCTTGCATGCTATGGACTTGTTCTTGACTTGGTTTGTTTCACAAACATGTCTTCTTGATGATGCTATGCTTATCTTGTCATGCAATGACTTGTGGTGAGTGAATCGAGCTTGTTAAGTAGGGTTCATGATGTTGCTGTTTTGCTAGGCTGAATCTGTTATTTCGTGATGCTATGTAAACATGTTGCTACTAATCATTCTATGCATAATCTGGAGATGTTCTATAAACATGTTTTGATCTAAATGTCATCCTATATCCATCCATGCCCCTGGTTGCATTTATAGCTTGTTGTAGCTTGTTCATATCTTGCTCCAAAGTTGTCTCATAATGTTGTTGTCAGCCTGTTAACATTAAATTCACTTGTTACCATGTGTTTTCCTAGTGATCCATGCACCCTATGGACTTGCTCTTGCCATGCCTAGCTTCTCAAACATGTCTTCTCACTGTTGGGTGCCTTGCCATGCCATGTTTTGCTCTGTAGTGAGTGGTACAAGCTCATTAACATGCCTTCATAATTTTGTTTCTGCCATGTTTGAATCTGTATAATAACTTGCTATGTTTACGTGGGTGCCATCATATTTTCTGATCCTTTTTGGCTTATGGTCAGTAAGGGACTCTTGATCTATGCAATTAGTAGATTCATGCCATGCCTTTGTTTGCCATGATAAGTTCCTGTAACATGTTGTTTGATAGCTCTGAACATTGCATCGTGATGTTATTTTCTGCCAAGTCTGAAATTGTTATAACTTGCAATCTTACCATGTGTATTTCGGCTTGTTCTAGTGATTTCTAGAGATAGTTCAGTGTTCATGTTTTGTTATGCTTTACCTGTAAATCATGCTCATGTCTTTTGTTTTCTTGTTGAGGTCCTCTAGCATGTTGTTTTGATGCTTGCAATATGCCTAGTTGCTGTTTTGGACAGATTGTTGTTATGACTTGTTTAGCGTGTGTGTGTTGAACAGTTGCTCCGTTTTGAGTGTGCTCTATATGGAACTTGCTTAGAATCGCATGTAGTTTCATATTATCATGTTGCATCCTTGTTTTGAGGTGTTTGCTTGATGTTTGAATGCATTTTGCACCTATGCCATGTTTAACTCGTTTTGCTCATATCTTCTAGGCCGTAGCTCCGAACTAAATGAACTTTATAGGTAACTTGACTAGAATCTCATCTAGATCATCTTGTTGCATCTTAACTTGCTGTTTAACAACTAGAACATAAGGTTTATTCAGATCTGGACCAATTTCGAAATATGCATATGAGGACTTACGGAATTGTTATATGTTGATCCCGGCCTCATTTAAACTTGCCTTGATGTGTTGCTCTTGTTTGCATCATCTCTTGCCATGAGTAGCTTCATCTAGTCTTGTCTTCCATCATGTTTGTTGTGCATCATGCCTTGTTCATGTCCGGTGTGTTTACCATGTTGTGTGCTTCTTCTTGTTAGTTCCTGTTTCGTTGCGATCGCGAGGATTCGTTCGTCTACGCTTGGTTCGGGTTCATCCGTTCGTCTTCTTCATGGACTCGTTCTTCTTCCTTGCGGAATTTCAGGCAAGATGACCGCTACCCTGGATCTCACTACTATCATTGCTATGCTAGTTGCTTCGTTCTATCGCTTTGCTGCGCTACCTATCACCTGTTTATCAAGCCTCCCATATTGCCATGAACCTCTAACCTTTGACACCTTTCCTATGCAAACCATTGATTGGCTATGTTACCGCTTTGCTCAGCCCCTCTTATAGCGTTGCTAGTTGCAAGTGAAGTTGAAGATTGCTCCATGGTGGATAGGATTTTGGTTGGGATATCACAATATCTCTTATATTATTAATGCATCTATATACTTGGTAAAGGGTGGAAGACTCGGCCTTTTGCCTGGTGTTTTGTTCCACTCTTGCCGCCCTAGTTTCCATCATACCGGTGTTATGTTCCCGGATTTTGTGTTCCTTACGCGGTTGGGTGATTTATGGGACCCCCTTGACAGTTCGCTTTGAATAAAACTCCTCCAGCAAGGCCCAACCTTGGTTTTACCATTTGCCTCACCACCACCTATACCCTTCCCTTGGGTCGGCTAACCCAAGGGTCATCTTTATTTTAGCCCCCCCGGGCCAGTGCTTGTCTAAGTGTTGGTCCGAACTGAGCTGCCTGCGGGGCCACCTCGGGGCAACTTGAGGGTTGGTTTTACTCGTAGCTAGTCTCATCCGGTGTTGCCCTGAGAACGAGATATGTGCAGCTCCTATCGGGATTTGTCGGCGCATCGGGCGGCTTTGCTGGTCTTGTTTTACCATTGTCGAAATGTCTTGTAAACCGGGATTCCGAGTCTGATCGGGTCTTCCTGGGAGAAGGTCTATTCCTTCGTTGATCGCGAGAGCTTGTCATGGGCTAAGTTGGGACACCCCTACAGGGTATAATCTTTCGAAAGCCGTGCCTGCGGTTATAGGCAGATGGGAATTTGTTAATGTCCGGTTGTAGATAACTTGACACCAGATCCGAATTAAAACGCATCAACCGCGTGTGTAGCCGTGATGGTCTCTTCTCGGCGGAGTCCGGGAAGTGAAAACGGTTTCTGGGTTATGTTTGACGTAAGTAGGAGTTCAGGATCACTTCTTGATCATTGCTAGTTGACGACCGTTCCTTTGCTTCTCTTCTCGCTCTTATTTGCGTATGTTAGCCACCATATATGCTTAGTCGCTGCTGCAGCCTCACCACTTTACCCCTTCCTTTCCCTTTAAGCTTTGCTAGTCTTGATACCCATGGTAATGGGATTGCTGAGTCCTCGTGGCTCACAGATTACTACAACAACAGTTGCAGGTATAGGTTTTGCGATGATCATGACACGAGAGCGATGCTTGCTTGCGTTGAGTTCTTCTTCTGCTTCTTCGATCAGGGGATAGGTTCTAGGTCGGCAGCCTGGGCTAGCAGGGTGGATGTCGTTTGAGTTTCTGTTTGTGATTCATCCGTAGCCGGATGATGCTCTTATGTATTGTGATCTTGTATTCGAGTGGCATTGTATGCCTTATGTATGTATCCCCATCTATGTATGTAATGTTGATGTAATGATATCCACCTTGCAAAAGCGTTTCAATATGCGGGTCTATCCTTGGTGGGACCTTCGAGTTCCATTTGGAGAGGGTCGCATATTGGGCGTGACAAGTTGGTATCAGAGCCTCGACCGACCTTAGGAGCCCCCTTGATTGATCGTGTAGTTTGGCCGATGTTGAGTCTAGAATAAACTGTTTTTTCGGAGTCTAGTTATATCGGAGAGTAGGAATTCTTTTTACTCCTCTGCCCCTTCGTCGCTCTGGTAAGGAATCTTGACATAGGTGTTTTGAACTACTCCTCTTCCCTTCAAAAATTTTCTTTAGGATCACGTAGTTGGTTTTCCGATAGTTGTTCCTCAGCTCTTTTCATCCGGTGCATTTCTCGTCAAGTTGACTCGAGCCTCTTCATCTTTGCCAAGTTCAATCCTCAGTTGTTTTCTTTCCCACCCGCCCACCCCTTCTTCTTCTCGAAACCGGAGTCCGTAATCGAGTATCCATCCTACTCGTGCAAAGTCTTTGCTTTCTTTCCTCAATGATTTCAACCGGTGTTTTCTCTTCAAGATATTCGTCGGTTCCCCCTTCCAAGTTGTCTTTGTTTTCCCGCCCTCCCACCCTTTTTCTTCCCGGAGTCTGACTCTCTCTCGACCATCTATTTCATTCATGTGGAGCCTCTTCAGTCTTTTGTCAATCATTTCAACCGGTGAATTCTCGTCTCGGTGGACATTCTTCATCTCTTTTCTGGTGGATTCGATTCTAATTTTCGGTAGTGATTATATTCTTTCCCTCAGCTCAAGTTCCTTCCCTGCTCGTCCGCCTCTCGCCAGTTTATCCTTCCGGAGTATTCAAGACATCTCAGGAGATTTGTTTGTGTTCCAATTAATTCGAGGTTATCACCTCATTCAAATATTTCAATTGTTCCGGTGCTTCATCTATCTGTTCGTCATCCCTTTCCAACGGTGTTTTCTCTTCAGTGGGCCCTAACCCACAGGTCTTTTTCCAGGATCTTACCTGACTCTTCTAATTCCCCCGGAGTTATTCCAAATTCTTTTCAAAGTGTGACGTAAGTACGAATTTCATCAGTCAGATGCCTTTCCAAGATCGCGTTCAAATTCTTTTCATTGTTGGCTCAACCTCTTTGCTTTTCATTCTTCCGGAGTATCTCAGTAATTTTGGTGGTGTTTCTTTTCATCATTTGAAGATTGAAGAAGAGTTTTCCCTCTAAATCTTGCCCGTTCTCTCGAAGTTTCATGGTTCTAGCTTCATGTTATCCTCTCAAATTATTCCATTTGTCAGATATTCTTTCCTTAACCATCCGGAGTATGTCAGAAGTTGTTTCCCGTTTCTTTTCACCGGAGGCCATTGTTTCAGAAGAATTCTTTGTCCTCACATTTCAGTTACCATTATCCAATTATCCTGGTGCTTCGTTCAAGTGTTCTTTAATCAGCTCATGATCTCTTTGTTCTTTTGCATCTAAATCCCCTCAAGCATATTTGTTCTTCTAACTCTTACCGTTGATTCTTTCTCTTTCATCAGTCATTTTCGAATTCTTATGGTGGTTCGTTCAAGATTCTTTTTCTTTGACTATCATTTTAATTCATTCGTTCTTTCCAATCATACCGGTGGTTCATGAAGACCTTCTCAAGTTTGCGATATGTCACTTCTAAATCCTTTTCAAGAAGAATAAGTAGTATGCAAAATCCATTGCTTGTCATCAATTTAATTTGATGAAGGACAAGCATACAATAAATCTTATTCTTATTTCATCAGAGTGATTAATCCCTTCCTTCGGAGTTGTTCTTGATTCTAGTTCCAAGTGTTTTCATCTTTTCTTTCCCGGAGTTCAAAGTTTCCTTGGCCATCTCGTCGGAACCCCCATCGGAATCATCGCAAGGCTCATCTTATTCTTTCTTCCTCATTCTATCTCATCATCCTTTTGTTACCGGAGTTCTTCACGGTGGTTCTTCATGATTGAATTCATTCTTTCAAGAGTTCATCAAGATTTTGTCGGTGGAGTTCAAGTATCTTTTCTTCTCGCATCTCGAAGTGCAATTAATTTTCCATATTTTTTGAAGTGGAGTTTTACATTTCTTCGTTCTTCTCAGCTATCCAATCATTTCTGTTTGTGGTCGGTTATCACCGCATATTTTTCTGAGATGTTATCCATAAGTCCACAACAAGCTTATCCCTTCGTTGTTGATTTTCTCAACAACTCCATTCAATCCTTCTTTCTAAGTTCTTTTCATTTCTATTTCAATTCTTTCCGGAGGTTTTGTGTCATGTCTTCATCAAGTATCATTCCATCCTCTATAGTTCTTGTTCTATTCTTTCCATTTTCAACCGGAGTGCTGCCTAAATCCTTTCAGTCTTATTCGATTCTTATCTTGTTCTAACCGGAGTGGTTTCATAGTCTATCTGATTCAGTGAGCTTTCGATTCTCGTCATTCTTGTCGTTCCTCTCTTCTTCTCGAGTGCTCTCGATTCTTTGCTTCTTCTATTGAGTTCTTGTTTCTCCTCATCCCTTTTACCTTCCGTCTCCGTCTTAAGATCTCGGGACGAGATCTCTTGTTAGTGGAGGAGTGTTGTAACGCCCCGGATTCGATGCGCCAGGTGTTTTCCAGTTATTCGCCGTCATTGCCATGTCATTTTCTTGCGTGTTGCATGTTGCCATGTCATCATCTGCATTTCATATGCATGTTTTTCAAAACTTGCATCTGTTCGGGTTCCGCCGGTCCTCTCCGTTGTCCGTTCGGAGTCTAGACACACTCGCACGCGCCCGCGGCACCTCCGAAATATTATTTTATAAGTGGCATAAAAATGTTCTCGGAATAGGTTGCAACTTGTCGTACGGTCTTATTATAGTGTAGACAGACCGCCTGCCAAGTTTCGTCGCATTCGGAGTCCATTTGATAGCCCAACCGTTAAACCTACAACCGCATTATAGTCGGTCTATCGTCGGACGTTTTCGGTCTCCGGAAACAGTTGCCGGGCTGCACTTCTCTTCTCTCCCCTCAGCCCAAGCCCTCTCCTCACAGCCCACTGCAGCCCAATCTTAGTCCCCCTCTGTCCGGAGCCGTCCGATCGTGATCCGAGGGTCCGAAAACGGATGGAAACCCCCAACCCTAGCCCCTTTTGCTTTATATAGACCCCTTCCTTCCATTTTTGGGCAGCCTAGCCCCTCCCTTACCTCCCAGCCGTAGCCACCCCCTCCTCCTCTGAATCCGCACGCAGCCACCTCCATTTCCGCGCCTCTCCAGCCCCTGCTCGCCCACTTGGCAAGTCGCCAATGGCCGCGCCGCCACCAGCCGCCGCTCCCCTCCAACCGGGCGTCGCCACATCACCCCCGCGCCCCCCTGGCCTCCCAGCGCCGCCCAGGGCCCGGCCGGCCCATCCGCGGCCCGCCCTGGGCCGATCTGGGCCCGAAGCACCCGCTCCGTGCCGCCGCCTGCCCATACGCCCTGCTCCTCCCTCGCCTGGATCGGGGCCTGCCCGATCTCCCTCGCCGCCGCTGTGTCTCGTCCGGTGACCGGAGCTCCGCCGCCGACGAGCTCTCCGCCCAGGCGAGCTCCGCCGCCGCGTCATCTCTCTCCCTCTTCCCTCACCCTGCCTCACTCCCTTCCTCTACCTGCAGGAACCCCGCCGCTGCCTGGTGCTCGGCCTCGCTGTCGGCCATGTGGAGCCCGTCGGCCTCACCTGAGACCAGATCCGGCGCCCCCACGCCCGGATCTGTCCATTCCCGCCGACCTCCCCCGAATCCGGCGAGCTCCCCTGCCGCCGCCGTCCATGGCCTCCTCGCCGGCGTCCTGCTCCGCCACCTGACCGGGACCGTGCGCCCGAGCGCGTTGTCCGCGTGGGCCACGTGGGCCCAGCAAGCCGCTCCAGCCCCGGCCCGCGTCGCCTCTCCCCGGCCCAACCGGCCTCCCCAGCCTGCATCCCCGTCTTGGGCCACGGCCCGCATGGTGAGCGCTCGTCTTTTCCCCCGCCCGTGCGAGATATAGCTATACGACGCTCCCTCTGTTTTTTTTCTGTGCTGAAAAACTGCTAAGTCCCCGAATCTATAGTAATTTTCATGCCTTGTTCATCATGCCGTATCTCTGCATCCGCAGCTCCATTTCGTGCTTGTAATATGTCAAATTGTTCGTCTCAACGAGTAAATCATTTCATTCCATTGCATCATATTCATTTGAGGTCATCTTGATGCCTGAATCATTGTTGTAAGAGTGCTTCATAATGTCAGTTTCAGATTCTTATCAGCACGAGCTCTTTTGTCATTTTTGCCATGATTGATGTGTGCATCCTATGAGGTTGATGTCTTCATGTGTTTTGATCTATGCCATGTATTCTTTACAAAGGTGCTTACCATGTATTTTTGTGATCAATGTGGTGACTAGCACAAGCATGCAAACTAGGCATCGTGATGTTGCTGATTTTAGTCCCTGTTCTGCTGTTATTTTGATGCCTTGTAAACTTGATGCTACAGAGAGATCCATGCATATTTTGAGATACTTCAGTAAGGGTGTTTTGAACATGTGGTTATTATCTATACATTCATGCCCTTTGTTGTAATTATGGAGTAATCTAGCATGTCATTTTGGTGCTCTACTTTTGATTCAAAATGTTTCCTGGCAGATTGTATACATGTTATTCAATTTTGCCAAGGTTGCTATAGTTGATCCTTGCATGCTATGGACTTGTTCTTGACTTGGTTTGTTTCACAAACATGTCTTCTTGATTATGCTATGCTTATCTTGTCATGCAATGACTTGTGGTGAGTGAATCGAGCTTGTTAAGTAGGGTTCATGATGTTGCTGTTTTGCTAGGCTGAATCTGTTATTTCGTGATGCTATGTAAACATGTTGCTACTAATCATTCTATGCATAATCTGGAGATGTTCTACAAACATGTTTTGATCTACATGTCATCCTCTATCCATCCATGCCCCTAGTTGCATTTATAGCTTGTTGTAGCTTGTTAACATTAAGTTCACTTGTTACCATGTGTTTTCCTAGTGATCCATGTACCCTATGGACTTGCTCTTGCCATGCCTAGCTTCTCAAACATGTCTTCTTACTGTTGGGTGCCTTGCCATGCCATGTTTTTATCTTTAGTGAGTGGTACAAGCTCATTAACATGCCTTCATAATTCTGTTTCTGCCATGTTTGAATCTGTATAATAACTTGCTATGTTTACGTGGGTGCCATCATATTTTCTGATCCTTTTTGGCTTATGGCCAGTAAGGGACTCTTGATCTATGCAATTAGTAGATTCATTCCATGCCTTTATTTGCCATGATAAGTTCCTGTAACATGTTGTTTGATAGCTCTGAACATTGCATCGTGATGTTATTTTCTGCCAAGTCTGAAATTGTTATAACTTGCAATATTACCATGTGTGTTTGGGCATGTTCTAGTGATTTCTAGAGATAGCTCAGTGTTCATGTTTTGTTATGCTTTACCTGTAAATCATGCTCATGTCTTTTGTTTTCTTGTTGAGGTCCTGTAGCATATTGTTTTGATGCTTGCAATATGCCTAGTTGCTGTTTTGGACAGATTGTTGTTATGACTTGTTTAGTGTGTGTGTGTGTTGAACCGTTGCTCCGTTTTGAGTGTGCTCTATATGAAACTTGCTTAGAATCGCATGTAGTTTCATATTATCATGTTGCATCCTTGTTTTGAGGTGTTTGCTTGATGTTTGAATGCATTTTGCACCTATGCCATGTTTAACTCGTTTTGCTCATATCTTCTAGGCCGTAGCTCCGAACCAAATGAACTTTATATGTAACTTGACTAGAATCTCGTCTAGATCATCTTGTTGCATCTTAACTTGCTATTTAACAACTTGAACATAAGGTTTATTCAGATCTGGACCAATTTCGAAATATGCATATGAGGACTTACCGGAATTGTTATATGTTGATCCCGGCCTCATTTAAACTTGCCTTGATGTGTTGCTCTTGTTTGCATCATCTCTTGCCATGAGTAGCTTCATCTAGTCTTGTCTTCCATCATGTTTGTTGTGCATCATGCCTTGTTCATGTGCGGTGTGTTTACCATGTTGTGTGCTTCTTCTTGTTAGTTCCTGTTTCATTGCAATCGTGAGGATTCGTTCGTCTACGCTTGGTTCGGCTTCATCCGTTCGTCTTCTTCATGGACTCGTTCTTCTTCCTTGCGGGATTTCAGGCAAGATGACCGCTACCCTGGATCTCACTATTATCATTGCTATGCTAGTTGCTTCGTTCTATCGCTTTGCTGCGCTACCTATCACCTGTTTATCAGGCCTCCCATATTGCCATGAACCTCTAACCTTTGACACCTTTCCTATGCAAACCATTGATTGGCTATGTTACCGCTTTGCTCAGCCCCTCTTATAGCGTTGCTAGTTGCAGGTGAAGTTGAAGATTGCTCCATGGTGGACAGGATTTTGGTTGGGATATCACAATATCTCTTATATTATTAATGCATCGATATACTTGGTAAAGGGTGGAAGACTCGGCCTTTTGCCTGGTGTTTTGTTCCACTCTTGCCGCCCTAGTTTCCGTCATACCGGTGTTATGTTCCCGGATTTTGCGTTCCTTATGCGGTTGGGTGATTTATGGGACCCCCTTGACAGTTCACTTTGAATAAAACTCCTCCAGCAAGGCCCAACCTTGGTTTTACCATTTGCCTCACCACCACCTATACCCTTCCCTTGGGTCGGCCAACCCAAGGGTCATCTTTATTTTAGCCCCCCCGGGCCAGTGCTTGTCTAAGTGTTGGTCCGAACTGAGCTGCCTGCGGGGCCACCTTGGGGCAACTTGAGGGTTGGTTTTACTCGTAGCTAGTCTCATCCGGTGTTGCCCTGAGAACGAGATATGTGCAGCTCCTATCGGGATTTGTCGGCGCATCGGGCGGCTTTGCTGGTCTTGTTTTACCATTGTCGAAATGTCTTGTAAACCGGATTCCGAGTCTGATCGGGTCTTCCTGGGAGAAGGTCTATTCCTTCGTTGATCGCGAGAGCTTGTCATGGGCTAAGTTGGGACACCCCTGCAGGGTGTAATCTTTCGAAAGCCGTGCCTGCGGTTATAGGCAGATGGGAATTTGTTAATGTCCGGTTGTAGATAACTTGACACCAGATCCGAATTAAAACGCATCAACCGCGTGTGTAGCCGTGATGGTCTCTTCTCGGCGGAGTCCGGGAAGTGAACACGGTTTTTGGGTTATGTTTGACGTAAGTAGGAGTTCAGGATCACTTCTTGATCATTGCTAGTTGACGACCGTTCCTTTGCTTCTCTTCTCGCTCTTATTTGCGTATGTTAGCCACCATATATGCTTAGTCGCTGCTGCAGCCTCACCACTTTACCCCTTCCTTTCCCTTTAAGCTTTGCTAGTCTTGATACCCATGGTAATGGGATTGCTGAGTCCTCGTGGCTCACAGATTACTACAACAACAGTTGCAGGTACAGGTTTTGCGATGATCATGACGCGAGAGCGATGCTTGCTTGCGTTGAGTTCTTCTTCTGCTTCTTCGATCAGGGGATAGGTTCCAGGTCGGCAGCCTGGGCTAGCAGGGTGGATGTCGTTTGAGTTTCTGTTTGTGATTCATCCGTAGCCGGATGATGCTCTTATGTATTGTGATGTTGTATTCGAGTGGCATTGTATGCCTTATGTATGTATCCCCATCTATGTATGTAATGTTGATGTAATGATATCCACCTTGCAAAAGCGTTTCAATATGCGGGTCTATCCTTGGTGGGACCTTCGAGTTCCCTTTGGATAGGGTCGCATATTGGGCGTGACAAGTTGGTATCAGAATCGGCCAAAACTGTGAGTGTTGATGACAGACACGTAAACGCACCTCGGGGTTCGTGAATCGTGGAAATCACTCCGGAACCCCAAAACAGTGAGTAATAGTCCATGAAACGGCCAGAATCGGGAAAAACTGTGAGTGTTGATGACCTACATGTAAATGCACCCCAGGGTTCGTTAATAATGGAAATCACTCCGGGACCCCAAAACAGTGAGTAATAGTCCATGAAACGGGCCAGAATCGGCCAAAATTGATACTGTTGATGACTCACACGTAAACGCACCCCGAGGTTCATTAATCGTAGAAGTCACTCCGGGACCCCAAACTAGTGAGTAATAGTCCATGAAACGGGCCAGAATCAGCCAAAACAGTGAGTCTTGATGACCGACACATAAAAGCACCCCGGGGTTCCTTAATCGTGGAAAACACTCCGGGACTCCAAAATAGTGAGTAATAGTCCACGTAACGGGCCAGAATCGGCCAAAATTGTGAGTGTTGATGACCAACATGTCAACACACCTCGGGGTTCGTTAATAGTGGAAATCACTCCGGGACCCAAAATAGTGAGTAATAGTCCATAAAATGGGCCAGAATCGGCCAACACTGTGAGTGTTGATGACCGACACATAAACGCACCCCCGGGGTTTGTTAATCATGGAAATCAGACCGGGACCCCCAAACAGTGAGTAATAGTCCATGATACGGTCCAGAATCGGCCAAAATGTGAGTGCTGATGACTAACACGTAAACGCACCCCGGGGTTCGTTAATCGTCGAAAACACTCCGGGACCCCAAAATAGTGAGTAATAGTCTACGAAACAGGCTCAAATGGGCCAAAACTGTGAGTGTTGATGACCGACACGTAAGCACATCTTGGAGTTCATAAACTATGGAAATCGCTAAGGGAACCCAAAACGATGAGTAATAGTCCACGAAACATGTCAGAATTGACCAAAATTGTGAGTTTTGACGACGGACACGTAAACGCACCCCGGGGATCGTCAATCGTGGAAATCGCTCTGGGACCCCAATAGACTAAGTAATAGTGCATGAAACGGACCAGAATCGGCCAAAATATTGAGTGTTGATGACCGACACATAAACACACATCAGGGTTCGTCAATCGTGGAAATCACTCCAGGACCCCAAAATAGTGAGTAAAAGTCCATGAAACGGGCCAGAATCGGCTAAAACTGTGAGTGTTGATGACCGACACGTAAATGCACCCGGGGTTTGTTAATCACAGAAATATCTCTGGGACCCGAAAACAGTGAGTAATAGTCCAATGCGGGCCAGAATCGGCCAAAACTGTGAGTGTTGATGACGGACACATAAACGCACCCCTGGGTTCGTTAATCATGGAAAACACTCCGGGACCCCGAAACAGTGAGTAATAGTCCACGAAACGGGCCAG
>NC_041387.1:11279843-11281867 GCF_002162155.2 Triticum dicoccoides
CATGAAACGGTCAGAATCGGGCAAAACTATGAGTGTTGATGACCGACAGGTAAATGCACCCCCAGGGTTCGTTAATAATGGAAATCACTCCGGGACCCCAAAATAGTGAGTAATAGTCCATGAAACGGGCCAGAATCGGCCAAAACTGTGAGTGTTGATGACCGACACGTAAATGCACCCCGGGGTTCGTTAATCGTGGAAATCACTCTGGGACCCCAAAACAATGATAATAGTCTATGAAACGAGCCAGAAGCAACTAAAACATTGAATGTTGATGACCGACACGTAAACGCACCCCGGGGTTCGTTAATCGTGGAAATCACTCCGGTACACCAAAATAGTGAGTAATAGTCCATGAAATGAGCCAGAATCAGCCAAAATTATGAGTGTTGATGACCGACACGTAAGCGCACCTTGGGGTTCAACAACTATGGAAGTCGCTCCGAGATGCCAAAACGGTGAGTAATAGTGCACGAAACGAGACAGAATCGGCCAAAATTGTGAGTGTTGATGACCGACACGTAAACGCACCCCGGGGTTCATCAATCATGGAAATTACACCGGGACTGCAAAACTGAGAATAGTCCAAGAAATCAGCCAGAATCGCCTAAACTGCGATGGTTGATAACCGACACGTAAGTGCACTTTGGGGTTTGACTACCATGGAAATCGCTTTGGGACCCCAAAATGGTAAGTAATAGTCCATGAAGCGGGCGAAAATCGACAAAAACCGTGAGTGTTGATGACCAACACATAAACATACCCAGGGGTTCGTTAATCATGGAAATCACTCCGGGACCCTAGAACAATGAGTAATAGTCCATGAAATGGGCCAGAGTTGGCAAAACTCTTAGTGTTGATGACCGACACATAAACGCACCCCGGGGTTCGTTAATCGTGGAAATCACTCCAGGACCCCAAAACAGTGAGTAATAGTCCATGAAACGGGCCAGAATCGGCCAAAACTGTGAGTGTTGATGACCGACACGTCAAACGCACCCCGGGGTTCGTAAATCGTGGAAATCAATCCGGGACCCCAAAACAGTGAGTAATAGTCCACGAAACGGGCCAGAATCGGACAAAACTGTGTGTGCTGATGAACGACACGTGAACGCACCGCGGGGTTCGTTATTCATGGAAATCACTCCGGGACCCGAAAATAGTAAGCAATAGTCCATGAAACGGGCCACAATCAGCCAAAACTGTGAGTGTTGATGACCGACATGTAAGTGCACCTTCGGGTTCAATAACTAAGGAAATCGCTTTGGGACCCCAAAACGGTGAGTAACAGTCCACGAAACGGGTCAGAATCGGCCAAAATGTGAGTAATAGTTCATGAAACGGACCAGAATCGGCCAAAATTGAGAGTGTTGATGACCGACACGTAAACGCACCCCGGGGTTCGCCAATTGTGGAAATTACACCAAGACTCCAAAACTGAGTAATAGTCCAAGAAACGTTCCAGAATTGGCCCAAACTGCGATTGTTGATGACCGTCACGTAAGCGCACCTTGGGATTTTACTACCATGGAAATCTCTTGATGGACCCAAAACGGTGAGTAATAGTCCATGAAACGGGTAATAATCGACAAAAACCGTGAGCGTTGATGACCAACACGTAAACGCACCCAGGTATTCGTTAATCATGGAAATCACTTCGGGAACCCAAAACAGTTAGTAATAGTCCATGAAACAGACCAGAAATGGACAAAACTGTGAGTGTTGATGACCGACATGTAAACGCACACCAGGGTTCGTCAGTCGTGGAAATCACTCTGGGACCCCCAAACAGTGAGTAATACTCCATGAAATGGGCCAGAATCGGACAAAATTGATTGTGTTGATGACCGACACGTAAATGCACCCCGGGGTTCGTTAATCGTGTTAGTCACTCCGGGACCCCAAACTAGTGAGTAATAGTCCATGAAACGGGCCAGAATCTGCCAAAACTATGAGTGTTGATGACCGACACGTAAATGCACCACGGGGTTCGTTAATCGTGGAAAACACTCCGGGACCCCGAA
>NC_041387.1:11282440-11283434 GCF_002162155.2 Triticum dicoccoides
ACAGGTAAATGCACCCTGAGGGTTCGTTAATAATGGAAATCACTCCGGGACCCCAAAACAGTGAGTAATAGTCCATGAAACGGGCCAGAATCGGCCAAAACTGTGAGTGTTGATGACCGACACGTAAATGCACCCCGGGGTTCGTTAATCATGGAAATCACTCTGGGACCCCAAAACAATGATAATAGTCCATGAAACGAGCCAGAAGCAACTAAAACTTTGAGTGTTGATGACCGACACGTAAACGCACCCCGGGGTTTGTTAATCATGGAAATCACTCCGGGACACCAAAATAGTGAGTAATAGTCCATGAAACGAGCCAGAATAAGCCAAAATTATGAGTGTTGATGACCGACACGTAAGCGCACCTTGGGGTTCAACAACTATGGAAATCGCTCCGAGACCCCAAAACGGTGAGTAATAGTGCACGAAACGGGACAGAATCGGCCAAAATTGTGAGTGTTGATGACCGACACGTAAACGCACCCCGGGGTTTATCTATCATGGAAATTACACCGGGGCTGCAAAACTGAGTAATAGTCCAAGAAATCGGCCAGAATCGCCCAAACTGCGATGGTTGATAACCGACACGTAAGTGCACTTTGGGATTTGACTACCATGGACATCGCTTTGGACCCCAAAATAGTAATTAATAGTCCACGAAGCGGGCCAAAATCGACAAAAACTGTGAGTGTTGATGATCGACACGTAAACGTACCCAGGGATTCGTTAATCATGGAAATCACTCCGGGACCCTAGAACAATGAGTAATAGTCCTTGAAATGGGCCAGAGTCGGCAAAACTGTTAGTGTTGATGACCGACACGTAAACGCACCCCGGGGTTCGTTAATCGTGGAAATCACTCCAAGACCCCAAAACAGTGAGTAATAGTCCATGAAACGGGCCAGAATCGGTCAAAACTGTGAGTGTTGATGACCGAGACGTCAAACGCACCCCAGGGTTCGTAAATCGTGGAAATCAGTCCGGGACCCCA
>NC_041387.1:11283499-11285603 GCF_002162155.2 Triticum dicoccoides
AACAGTGAGTAATAGTCCATGAAACGGGCCAGAATCGCCAAAACGGTGAGTGCTGATGAACGACATGTAAACACACCACGGGGTTCGTTATTCATGGAAATCACTCCGGGACCCCAAAACAGTGAGCAATAGTCAATGAAACGGGCCAGAATCAGCCAAAACTGTGAGTGTTGATGACCGACACGTAAGTGCACCTTCGGGTTCATAACTAAGAAAATCGCTTTGGGACCCCAAAACGGTGAGTAACAGTCCTCGAAACGGGTCAGAATTGGCCAAAATGTGAGTAATAGTTCACGAAACGGAGCAAAATCGGCCAAAATTGAGAGTGTTGATGACCGACACGTAAACGCACCCCGGGGTTCGCCAATTTTGGAAATTACACCAAGAATCCAAAACTGAGTAATAGTCCAAGAAACGTTCCAGAATTGGCCCAAACTGTGATTGTTGATGACCGTCACATAAGCGCACCTTGGGATTTTACTACCATGGAAATCGCTTGACGGCCCCAAAACGGTGAGTAATAGTCCATGAAACGGGTCATAATCGACAAAAACCGTAAGCGTTGATGACCAACACGTAAACGCACCCAGGTATTCGTTAATCGTGGAAATCACTCCGGGAACCCAAAACAGTTAGTAATAGTCCATGAAACGGACCAGAAATGGACAAAACTGTGAGTGTTGATGACCGACATGTAAACGCACAACGGGGTTCGTCAGTCGTGGAAATCACTCTGGGACACCAAAACAGTGAGTAATAATCCATGAAATGGGCCAGAATCGGCCAAAATTGATTTTGTTGATGACCGACACGTAAATGCACCCCGGGGTTCGTTAGTCGTGGAAGTCACTCCGCAACCCAAACTAGTGAGTAATAGTCCTTGAAACGGGCCAGAATCTGCCAAAACTATGAGTGTTGATGACCGACACGTGAACGCACCCCGGGGTTCGTTAATCGTGGAAAACACTCCAGGACCCCAAATCAGTGAGTAATAGTCCAGGAAACGGGCCAGAATCGGCCAAAACTTTGTGTGTTGATGACCGACACGTAAGCGCACATCGGGGTTCGTCTAGTGGAAATCAATCCGGGAACCCAAAACAGTGAGTAATAGTCCATGAAACGGCCAGAATCGGGCAAAACTGTGAGTGTTGATGACCGACACGTAAACGCACCCCCGGGGTTCGTTAATCATGGAAATCACTCCGGGCCCCCCAAACAGTGAGTAATAGTCTACGAAACGGGCCAGAATCGGCCAAAACTGTGAGTGCTGATGACCGACACGTAAGAGCATCTTGGGGTTCAATAATTATGGCAATCGCTAAGGGACCCCCAAAACGATGAGTAATAGTCCACGAAACGGGTCAGAATTGACCAAAATTGTGAGTTTTGACGACGGACACGTAAACGCACCCCGGGGATCGTCAATCGTGGAAATCGCTCTGGGACCCCAACACACTAAGTAATAGTGCACGAAACGGACCAGGATCGGCCAAAATTTTGAGTGTGTATGACCAACACGTAAACACACATTGGGGTTCGTCAATCGTGGAAATCACTCCAGGACTGTGAGTGTTGATGACCGACACTTAAATGCACCTCGGGGTTCGTTAATCGTGGAAATCACTCAGGGACCCAAAACAGTGAGTAATAGTCCATGAAATGGCCAGAATCAGGCAAAACTGTGAGTGTTGATGACCGACAGGTAAATGCACCCCCAGGGTTCGTTAATAATGAAAATCACTCCGGGACCCCAAAACAGTGAGTAATAGTCCTTGAAACGGGCCAGAATCGGCCAAAATTGATACTGTTAATGACTCACACGTAAACACACCCCGAGGTTCGTTAATCGTAGAAGTCACTCCGAGACCCCAAACTAGTGAGTAATAGTCCATGAAACGGGCCAGAATCAGCCAAAACAGTGAGTGTTGATGACCGACACGTAAACGCACCCCGGGGTTCCTTAATCGTGGAAAACACTCCGGGACTCCGAAATAGTGAGTAATAGTCCATGTAACGGGCCAGAATCGGCCAAAATTGTGAGTGTTGATGATCGACATGTCAACGCACCTCGGGGTTCCTCAATAGTGGAAATCACCCCGGGACC
>NC_041387.1:11285720-11286289 GCF_002162155.2 Triticum dicoccoides
ACGAAACGGGCCAGAATCGGCCAAAACTGTGAGTGTTGATGACCGACATATAAACGCACCCCTGGGGTTTGTTAATCGTGGAAATCACACCGGGACCCCCAATCAGTGAGTAATAGTCCATGATACGGGCCAGAATCGGCCAAAATGTGAGTGCTGATGACTAACACGTAAACGCACCCCGGGGTTCGTTAATCGTCGAAAACACTCCGGGACCCCAAAACAGTGAGTAATAGTCTACGAAACAGGCTAGAATCGGCCAACAATGTGAGTATTGATGACCGACACATAAGCACATCTAGGGGTTCAACAACTATGGAAATCGCTAAGGGAACCCAAAACGATGAGTAATAGTCCACGAAACGTGTCAGAATTGACCAAAATTGTGAGTTTTGGCGACGGACACGTAAACGCACACCAGGGATCATTAATCGTGGAAATCGCTCTGCGACCCCAACAGACTAAGTAATAGTGCATGAAACGGACCAGAATCGGCCAAAATTTTGAGTGTTGATGACCGACACATAAACACACATCGGGGTTCATCAATCGTGGATATCACTCCAGGACCC
>NC_041387.1:11287202-11288402 GCF_002162155.2 Triticum dicoccoides
GAGTGTTGATGACCGACATGTCAACACACCTCGGGGTTCGTGAATAGTGGAAATCACTCTGGGACCCCAAAACAGTGAGTAATAGTCCACGAAACGGTCCAGAATCGGCCAAAACTGTGAGTGTTGATGACCGACACATAAACGCACCCCCGGGGTTTATTAATCGTGGAAATCACTCCGGGACCCCCAAACAGTGAGTAATAGTGCATGATACGGGCCAGAATCGGCCAAAATGTGAGTGCTGATGACTAACACGTAAACGCACCCCGGGGTTCGTTAATCGTCGAAAACACTCCGGGACCCCAAAACAGTGAGTAACAGTCTACGAAACAGGCTAGAATCGGCCAAAACTGTGAGTGTTGATGACCGACACGTAAGCACATCTTGGGGTTCAACAACTATGGAAATCACTAAGGGAACCCAAAATGATGAGTAATAGTCCATGAAATGTGTCAGAATTGACCAAAATTGTGAGTTTTGACGACGGACACGTAAACGCACCCCGGGGATCGTCAATCGTGGAAATCTCTCTGGGACCCCAATAGACTAAGTAATAGTGCACGAAACGGACCAGAATCGGCCAAAATTTTGAGTGTTGATGACCGACACATAAACACACATCGGGCTTCGTCGATCGTGGAAATCACTCCAGGACCCCAAAATAGTGAGTAACAGTCCATGAAACGGGCCAGAATCGGCTAAAACTGTGAGTGTTGATGACCGACACGTAAACGCACCCGGGGTTTGTTAATCGCGGATATCTCTCCGGGACCCCAAAACAGTGAGTAATAGTCCAATACGGGCCAGAATCGGCCAAAACTTTGAGTGTTGATGACCGACACATAAACGCACCCCGGTGTTCGTTAATCGTTAAAATCACTCAGGAACCCCAAAACGGTGAGTAATAGTCCATGAAACGGACCCGAATCGGCCAAAACTGTGAGTGGTTATGACTGAGACGTAAACGCACCCCGGGGTTCACTAATCGTGGAAAACACTCCGGGACCCCAAAACAGTGAGTAATAGTCCACGAAACGGGCTAGAATTGGCCAAAACAGTGACTGTTGATGACCGACACATAAGCGCACCCCGGGGTTCAACAACTATGGAAGTCGCTTCGGGACCCCAAAACGATGAGTAATAGTCCACGAAACAGGCCAGAGTTGGCAAAACTGTTAGTGTTGATGACCGACACGTAAA
>NC_041387.1:11289032-11292164 GCF_002162155.2 Triticum dicoccoides
AGATGACCGACACGTAAACGCACCTCGGGGTTCGTTAATCGTGGAAATCACTCCGGGACCCCAAAACAGTGAGTAATAGTCCATGAAACGGCCAGAATCGGGCAAAATTGTGAGTGTTTATGACTGAGACGTAAATGCACCCCTAGGGTTCGTTAATCGTGGAAATCACTCTGGGACCCCAAAGCAGTGAGTAATAGTCCATGAAATGGGCCAGAATCGGCCAAAATTGATACTGTTGATGACTGACACGTAAACGCACCTCGGGGTTCGTTAATCATGGAAGTCACTCCGGGACCCCAAACTCGTGAGTAATAGTCCATGAAACGGGCCAGAATCATCCAAAACTATGAGTGTTGATGACCGACACGTAAAAGCACCCCGAGGTTCGTTAATCGTCCGAAAGGATGAGTAATGGTCCACGAAACGGGTGAGAGTTGGCCAAAACTATGAGTTTTGACGACGGACACGTAAACGCACTCAGGGATCGTTAATCATGGAAATCGCTCTGTGACCCCAAAACAATGAGTAATAGTGCACGAAACGGACCAGAATTGACCAAAATTGTGAGTGTTGATGACCGGCACGTAAATGCACCCCCGGATTCGTCAATCATGGAAATCACTCCGGGACCCCAAAACTGAGTAATAGTCCAAGAAACGGGCCAGAATCGGACCAAACTGCGAGTCTTGACGACCACACAAAAGCACAACTTGGGTTTGACAACCATGGAAATCACTTTGGGACCAGAAAACGGTGATTAATAGTCCACGAAATGGGTCTGAATCGACAAAAACCCCGAGTGTTGATGACCGACACGTAACGCGCACACCGGGGTTCGTCAATAGTGAAAATCAATCTGGGACCCCAAAACAGTGAGTAATAGTCCAAGAAACGGGCCAGAATCGGCCAAAATTGTGAGTGTTGATGACCGACACGTAAACGCACCCCGGGGTTCGTTAATCGTGGTAATCACTCCGAGACCCCAAAACAGTGAGTAATAGTCCATGAAACGGGTCAGAATCAGGCAAAACTGTGAGTGTTGATGACTAACACGTAAACGCACCTCGGGGTTCGTTAATCGTGGAAATCACTCCGGGACACCAAAATAGTGAGTAATAGTCCATGAAACGAGCCAGAATCGGCCAAAACTATGACTGTTGATGACCGACACGTAAGCGCACCTTGGGGTTCAACAACTATAGAAATCACTCCGGGGCCCCAAAACGGTGAGTAATAGTCCACGGAACGAGTCAGAATTGGCTAAAACTGTGAGTTTTGACGACGGACACGTAAACGCACCTCGAGGATCGTCTATCGTGGAAATCTCTCTGTGACCTCAAAACGGTGATTAATAGTGCACGAAACGGGACAAAATCGGCCAAAATTGTGAGTGTTGATGACCGACACGTAAATGCACCCCGGGGTTTATCAATCATGGAAATTACACGGGGACTCCAAAACTGAGTAATAGTCCAAGTAACGGGCCAGAATCGCCCAAACTGCGGTTGTTGATGACCATCACGTAAGCGCACTTTGGGGTTTGACTACCATGGAAATCGCTTTGGGACCCCAAAACGGTAAGTAATAGTACACGAAATGGGCCAAAATCGACAAAAACCGTGAGCGTTGATGACCGACACGTAAACGCACCCAGGGGTTCGCTAATCGTGGAAATCGCGCCGGGACCCCAAAACAATGAGTAATAGTCCATGAAATGGGCCAGAGTCGGCCAAAACCGTTAGTGTTGATGACCGACACGTAAACGCACCCCGGGGTTCGTTAATCGTGGAAATAACTCCAGGACCCCAGAACAGTGAGTAATAGTCTATGAAACGGGCCAGAATTGGCCAAAACTGTGAGTGTTGATGACTGACACGTCAAACACACCTCGGGGTTCGTAAATGGTAGAAATCACTCCGGGACCCCAAAAAAGTGAGTAATAGTCCACAAAACGGGCCAGAAGCGGCCAAAACTGCGAGTGTTGATGACCGACACGTAAGTGCACCTTGGGGTTCGACAACTAATGAAATCCTTTGGGACCCCAAAATGGTGAGTAACAGTCCACGAAACGGGTCAGAATTGGCCAAAACTGTGAGTTTTAGGGGTTTTTTGGTTTCCAACCACATATTACTACACTTTAGCACACCTCACCTTAGGCAAGTTTAACCAAGTTAGGTGAGTGTTTGGTTCAAGCCACATCTAAGGCAAGAATATTTTTTATGAGCAGTGAACCCGACATGTCATAGACACAAAAGGTGTGGCAAGATTCCCTTAGGCAAGCCAAAGTGTGGCTAACAATTTAAGCTACTCAAGTTAGGCAAGTGTGGCAAAAGTAATGTGGCAATATAAGGCAAACATAGTCACCATCCAAACAGCCCCTTAATGACGGACACGTAAAGGCACCCCGAGAATCGTCAATAGTGGAAATCGCTCTGTGACCCCAAAATGTCAGTAATAGTTCACGAAACGGACCAGAATCGGCCAAAATTGAGAGTGTTGATGACCGACACATAAACGCACCCCGGGGTTCGCCAATTGTGGAAACTACACCAAGACTTCAAAACTGAGTAATAGTCCAAGAAACGTTCCAGAATTGGCCCAAACTCAGATTGTTGATGACCGTCACGTAAGCGCACCTTCGGATTTGACTACCATGGAAATCACTTCACGGCCCCAAAACGGTGAGTAATAGTCCATGAAACTGGTCATAATCAACAAAAGCCGTGAGTGTTGATGACCGACATGTAAACGCACCCAGGTATTCGTTAATCATGGTAATGACTCCTGGAGCCCAAAACAGTGAGTAATAGTCCATGAAACGGACCAGAAACAGACAAAACTGTGAGTGTTGATGACCGACATGTAAACGCACACCAGGGTTCGTCAGTCGTGGAAATCACTCTAGGACCCCAAAACAGTGAGTAATAGTCCATGAAATGGGCCAGAATCGGCCAAAATTGATTGTGTTGATGACCGACACGTAAACGCACCCCGGGGTTTGTTAATCGTGGAAGTCACTCCGGGACCCCAAACTAGTGAGTAATAGTCCATGAAACGGGTCAGAATCAGCCAAAACTATGAGTGTTGATGACCGACACGTAAACGCACCCCGCGGTTCCTTAATCGTGGAAA
>NC_041387.1:11292610-11294070 GCF_002162155.2 Triticum dicoccoides
CCAAAACTGTGAGTGTTGATGACCGACACGTAAGCGCACCCCCGGGGGTCGTTAATCGTGGAAATCACTCCGGGAGCCCAAAACAGTGAGTAATAGTCCATGATACGGGCCAGAATCGGACAAAACTTTGAGTGTTGATGACCGACACGTCAAACGCACCCCGGGGTTCGTTAATCATGGAAATCACTCCGGGACCCCAAAACAGTGAGTAGTAGTCCACAAAACAGGCCAGAATCGGCCAAAACTGTGAGTGTTGATGACCGACACGTAAATGCACCCCGGGTTCATTAATCGTGGAAAACACTCCGGGACCCCAAAATAGTGAGTAATAGTCCATGAAACGGCCAGAATCTGGCAAAACTGTGAGTGTTGATGACAGACTCGTAAAAGCACCCCGGGACATGTAAGCGCACCTTGGGGTTCAACAACTATGGAAATCGCTTTGAGGCCCCAAAACGGTGAGTAATAGTCCATGAAACGGGTCAGAATTGGCCAAAACTGTGAGTCTTGATGACGGACACGTAAACACACCCTGAGGATCATCAATCTTGAAAATCGCTCTCGGACCCCAAAAACACTGAGTAATAGTGCACGAAACGGACGAAAATCGGCCAAAATTGAGAGTGTTGATGACACCCCGGGTTCGTTAATCGTGTAAATTACATCGGGACTCCAAAACTGAGTAATAGTCCAAGAAACGTTCCTGAATTGGCCAAAACTGTGATTGTTGATGACCGACACGTTAGCGCACCTTGGGATTTGACTACCATGGAAATCGCTTCGGGGCCCCAAAAGGTGAGTAATAGTCCATGAAACGGGTCATAATCGACAAAAACCGTGAGTGTTGATGACCGACACATAAACGTACCCATGTGTTCATTAATCGTGGAAATCACTCCGGGAACCCAAAACAGTGAGTAATAGTCCATGAAACGGAACAGAATCGGCCAAAACTATGAGTGTTGATGACCGACTCGTAAACGCACGCCGGGATTTGTCAATAGTGGAAATCACTCCGGGACCCCAAAACA
The DNA here is from genome assembly GCF_002162155.2 of Triticum dicoccoides. Taxonomy (NCBI): domain Eukaryota; kingdom Viridiplantae; phylum Streptophyta; class Magnoliopsida; order Poales; family Poaceae; genus Triticum; species Triticum dicoccoides. The sequence goes on from NC_041387.1 coordinate 11,293,642, forward strand.
GTGAGCAATAGTACATGAAACGGGCCAGAATCGGCCAAAATTGATAGTGTTATTGACCGACACGCAAACGCACCCCGGGGTTCATTAATCGTGGAAGTCACTCTGGGACCCCAAACTAGTGAGTAATAGTCCATGAAATGGGCCAGAGTCAGCCAAAACTATGAGTGTTGATGAGCGACACGTAAACGCACCACGGGGTTCGTTAATATTGGAAAACACTCTGGAACCCCAAAACAGTGAGTAATTGTCCATGAAACGGGCCAGAATCGACCAAAACTATGAGTGTTGATGACTGACACGTAAACGCACCTCGGGGTTCGTTAATCGTGGAAATCACTCCGGGACCCCAAAATAGTGACTAATAGTTCATGAAACGGCCAGAATCGGGAAAAACTGTGAGTGTTGATGACCGACACGTAAATGCACCCC
>NC_041387.1:11295106-11299957 GCF_002162155.2 Triticum dicoccoides
CGGCCAGAATCGGGTAAAACTGTGAGTGTTGATGAGCGACACATAAATGCACCCCTAGGGTTCGTTAATCGTGGAAATCACTCCGGGACCCCAAACTCGTGAGTAATAGTCCATGAAATGGGCCAGAGTTGGCCAAAACTATTAGTGTTGATGACCGACACGTAAACGCACCCCAGGGTTCGTTAATCATGGAAATCACTCCAGGACCGCAAAACAGTGAGTAATAGTCCATGAAACGGGTCAGAATCGGCCAAAACTGTGAGTGTTGCTGACCAACACGTCAAACGCACCCCGGGGTTCGTTAATCATGGAAATCACTCCGGGACCCCAAAACAATGAGTAATAGTCCATGAAACGGGCCAGAATCGGCCAAACCTGTGAGTGTTGATGAACGAAACGTAAACGCTCCTCGGGGTTCGTTAATCGTGGAAATCACTCCGGGACCCGAAAACAGTGAGTAATAGTCCACGAATCGGGCCAGAATCGACCAAAACTATGAGTGTTGATGACCGACATGTAAGCGCACCCCGAGGATTATCAATCTTGAAAATCGCTCTAGGACCCCAAAAACACTGAGTACTAGTGCACGAAACGGACCAGAATCAGCCAAAATTGAGAGTGTTGATGACCGACACGTAAACGCACCCCGGGGTTCGTTAATCGTGGAAATTACACTGGAACTCTAAAACTGAGTAATAGTCCAAAAATAGTTCCAGAATTGGCCCAAACTGCGATTGTTGATGACCGACACGTAAGCGCACCTTGGGATTTGACTACCATGGAAATCGCTTTGGGGCCCCAAAATGGTGAGTAATAGTCCATGAAACGGGTCATAATCGACAAAAACCGTGAGTGTTGATGACCGACACGTAAACGCCCTCATGTGTTCGTTAATCGTGGAAATCACTCCGGGAACCCAAAACAGTGAGTAATAGTCCATGAAACGGAACAGAATCGGCCAAAACTGTGAGTGTTGATGACTGACACGTAAACGCACACCGAGGTTTGTCAGTCATGGAAATCACTCCGGGACCCCAAAACAGTGAGTAATGGTCCATGAAACGGGCCAGAATTGGCCAAAATTGATAGTGTTGATGACTGACGCGTTAACGCACCCCGGGGTTCGTTAATCGTGGAAGTCACTCTGGGACCCCAAACTAGTGAGTAATAGTCCATGAAACGGGCCAGAATCAGCCAAAACTATGAGTGTTGATGACCGACACGTAAACGCACCCCGGGGTTCGTTAATCGTGGAAAACACTCCGGGACCCCAAAACAGTGAGTAATTATTCCCGAAGCGTGCCAGAATCGGCCAAAACTATGAGTGTTGATAACCGACATGTAAACGCACCTCGGGGTTTGTTAATCGTGGAAGTCACTCCGGGACCCCAAAACCGTGAGTAATAGTCCATGAAACGGGTCAGAATCAGGCAAAACTGTGAGTGTTGATGACCGACACGTAAAAGCACCCCGGGGTTCATTAATCGTCCAAAAGGATGAGTAATGGTCCACGAAACGGTGAGAATTGGCTAAAACTATGAGTTTTGACGACGGACACGTAAACGCACTCGGGGATTGTTAATCATGAAAATCGCTCTATGACCCCAAAACAGTTAGTAATAGTGCACGAAACGGACCAGAATCGACCAAAATTGTGAGTGTTGATGACCGACACGTAAACGCACCCCGGGATTCGGCAATCATAGAAATCACTCCGGGACCCCAAAACTGAGTAATAGTCCAAGAAATGGGCCAGAATCGGACCAAACTGCGAGTGTTGACGACCGCACAAAAGCACACCTTGGGTTTGACAACCATGGAAATCACTTTGGGACCAGAAAACGGTGAGTAATAGTCCATGAAACGGATCCGAATCGACAAAAACCACGAGTGTTGATGACTGACACGTAACCGCACACCGGGGTTCGTCAATAGTGAAAATCAATCCGGGACCCCAAAACAGTGAGTAATAGTCCAAGAAACGGGCCAGAATCGGCCAAAACTGTGAGTGTTGATGACCGACACGTAAACGCACCCCGGGGTTCGTTAATCGTGGAAACCATTCCGGGACCCCAAAACAGTGAGTAGTAGTCCATGAAACCACGCAGAATCGGCTAAACCTGTGAGTGTTGATGACCGACACGTAAACGCACCCCGAAGTTCGTTAATCGTGGAAATCACTCCGGGACACCAAAATAGTGAGTAATAGTCCATGAAATGAGCCAGAATCGGTCAAAACTATGAGTGTTGATGACCGACATGTAAGCGCACCTTGGGGTTCAACAACTATGGAAATCGCTCCGGGACCCCAAAACAGTGAGTAATAGTCCACGGAACGGGTTAGAATTGGCTAAAACTGTGAGTTTTGACGACGGACACGTAAACGCACCCTGAGGATCGTCTATCGTGGAAATCTCTCCGTGACCTCAAAATGGTGAGTAATAGTACACGAAACGGGACAGAATCGGCCAAAATTGTGAGTGTTGCCGACCAACACGTAAACGCACCCCGGGGTTCGTCAATTGTGAAAATTACACCGGGACTCCAAAACTGAGTAATAGTCCAAGAAACGGGCCAGAATCGCCCAAACTGCGATTGTTGATGAACGACACGAAGCACACTTTGGGGTTTGACTACCATGGAAATCGCTTTGGGACCCCAAAACGGTAAGTAATAGTCCACGAAATGGGCCAAAATCGACATAAACCAAGAGTGTTGATCACCGACACGTAAACGCACCCAGGGGTTCGTTAATCGTGGAAATCACTCCGGGGCCCCAAAACAATGAGTAATAGTCCATGAAATGTGCCAGAGTCGGCAAAAACTGTTAGTGTTGATGACCGACACGTAAATGCACCCCGAGGTTCATAATCGTCGAAATCACTCTAGGACCCCAAAATAGTGAGTAATATCCATGAAACGGGCCAGAATCGGCCAAAACTGCGAGTGTTGCTGACCGACACGTCAAACACACCCCGGGGTTCGTAAATCATGGAAATCACTCCGGGACCCGAAAACAGTGAGTAATAGTCCACGAAACGGGCTAGAATCGGCCAAAACTGTGAGTGTTGATGAACGACACGTAAACGCACCGCGGGGTTCGTTAATCATGGGAATTACTCCGGGACCCCAAAACAGTGAGTAATAGTCCACGAAATGGGCAGAATCGGCCAAAACTGTGAATGTTGATTACCGACACATAAGCGCACCTTGGGGTTCAACAACTAAGGAAATCGCTTCGGGACCCCAAAACAACGAGTAACGGTCCATGAAACGGGTCAGAATTGGCCAAAACTGTGAGTTTTAGGGGTTGTTTGGTTTCCAGCCACATATTACCACACTTTACCACACCTCACCTTAGGCAAGTTTAACCAAGTTAGGTGAGTGTTTGGTTCTAGCCACATCTAAGGCAAGAATTGTTTTATGAGGAGTGAACCCCACATGTCATAGACACAAAAAGTGTGGCAAGATTCCCTTAGGCAAGCCAAAGTGTAGCTATAATTTAAGCAACTCAAGTTAGGCAAGTGTGGCAAAAGTAATGTAGCAATATAAGGCAAATATAGTCACCATCCAAACAGCCCCTTAATGACGGACACGTAAAGGCATCCCGGGGATCGTCAATCGTGGAATCGCTCTGTGACCCCAAAATGTGAGTAATAGGTCACGAAGCGGACCAGAATCGGCCAAAATTGAGAGTGTTGATGACCGACACGTAAACGCACCCCGGGTTTCGCCAATTGTGGAAATTACACCGAGACTCCAAAACTGAGTAATAGTCCAAGAAATGTTCTAGCCCAAACTGCGATTGTTGATAACTGTCACGTAAGCGCGCCTTGGGTTTGACTACCATGGAAATCGCTTCGGGGCCCCAAAACGGGTCATAATCGACAAAAACCGTGAGTGTTGATGACCGACACGTAAACGCACCTAGGTGTTCATTAATCGTGGAAATCACTCCGGAACCCAAAACAGTGAGTAATAGTCCATGAAACGGACCAGAATCGGCCAAAACTGTGAGTGTCGATGACCGACACATAAACGCACCCCCCGGGGTTCGTTAATCGTGGAAATCACTTCGGGAACCCAAAACATTGAGTAATTATCCATGAAACGGAACAGAATCGGCCAAAATTGTGAGTGTTGATGACCGACACGTAAACGCACACCGGGGTTCATCAATCGTGGAAATTACACCGGGACTCCAAAACTGAGTAATAGTCAAAGAAACGGGCCAGAATCACCCAAACTGTGATTGTTGATGACCGACACGTAAGCGCACTTTGGGGTTTAACTACCATGAAGATCGCTTTGGGACACCAAAACGGTAAGTAATAGTGCACGGAACTGGCCAAAATCAACAAAAATCGTGAGTGTTGATGACCGACATGTAAACGCACCCATAGGTTCATTAATTGTGGAAATCACTCTGGGACCCCAAAACAATGAGTAATAGTCCATGAATCGGGCCAGAATCGGCCAGAATTGATAGTGTTGATGACCGACATGTAAACGCACCCCGGGGTTCGTTAATCGTGGAAGTCACTCCGGGACCCCAAACTAGTGAGTAATAGAACATGAAACGGGCCGGAATCAGCCAAAACTGTGAGTGTTCATGACAGACACGTAAACGCACCCCGGGGTTCGTTAATAGTGGAAAACACTCCGGGACCCCAAATCAGTGAGTAATAGTCCATGAAACGGACCAGAATCGGTCAAAACTGTGAGGGTTGATGGCTGACACATAAACGCACTCCGGGGTTCGCTAATCGTGGAAAACACTTCGGGACCCCAAAACAGTGAGTAATAGTCCACGAAACGGGCCAGAATTGGCCAAAACTGTCAGTGTTGATG
>NC_041387.1:11300063-11300571 GCF_002162155.2 Triticum dicoccoides
GAGTAATAGTCCATGAAACGGACCAGAACCGACCAAAACTGTGAGGGTTGATGACTGGCACGTAAACGCACTCCGGGGTTCGCTAATCGTGGAAAACACTTCGGGACCCCAAAACAGTGAGTAATAGTCCACGAAACGGGCCAGAATTGGCCAAAACTGTCAGTGTTGATGACCGACACATAAGCGCACCCCGGGGTTCAACAACTATGGAAATCGCTTCGGGACCCCAAAGCAATGATTAATATTCCATGAAACGGGACAGAATCGGCCAAAACTGTGAGTGTTGATGACCGACACGTAAACGCACCCCGGGGTTCGTTAATCATGGAAAACACTCCGGGACCCCAAAACAGTGAGTGTTGATGACTGACATGTAAGCACACCTTGCGGTTCAACAACTATGGAAATCGCTTCAGGACCCCAAAATGATGAGTAATGGTCCACGAAACGGGTGAGAATTGGCCAAAACTATGAGTGTTGATGACGGACACGCAAACGCACCTCGGGG
>NC_041387.1:11300581-11306084 GCF_002162155.2 Triticum dicoccoides
CGCACCCCGGGGTTCGTTAATATTGGAAATCACTCTGGGACCCCAAAACAGAGAGTAATAGTCCATGAAACGGGTCAGAGTCAGGCAAAACTGTGAGTGTTGATGACCGACACTTAAACGCACCCAGGGGTTCGTTAATCGTGGAAAACACTCCGGGGCCCCAAAACAATGAGTGTTGATGACCGACATGTAAGCGCACCTTGCGGTTCAACAATTATGGAAATCGCTTCGGGACCCGAAAACGATGAGTAATGGTCCACGAAACGGGTGAGAATTGGCCAAAACTATGAGTTTTGACGACGGACACGCAAACGCACCTCGGGGATCGTTAATCATGGAAATCGCTCGGTGACCCCAAAATACTGAGTAATAGTGCACGAAACGGACCAGAATCTACCAAAATTGTGAGTGTTGATGACCGACACGTAAACGCACCCCTGGATTCATCAATCATGGAAATCACTCCGGACCCTAAAACTGAGTAATAGTCCAAGAAACGTGCCAGAATAGGACCAAACTACGAGTCTTGATGACCACACGAAAGCACACCTTGGGTTATGCAACCATGGAAATCGCTTTGCGACCAGAAAACGGTGATTCATAGTCCACGAAATGGGTGCGAATCCACAAAAACCGCGAGTGTTGATGACCGACACGTAACCGCACACCGGGGTTCCTCAATAGTGGAAATCAATCCGGGACCCCAAAACATTGAGTAATAGTCCATGAAACTGGCCAGAATCGGCCAAAACTGTGTGTGTTGATGACCGATATGTAAACGCACCCTGGGGTTCGGTAATCGTGGAAATCATTCCGGGACCCCAAAACAGTGAGTAGTAGTCCATGAAACCAGGCAGAATCGGCTAAACCTATGAGTGTTGATGACCGACACATAAACGCACCCCGAAGTTCGTTAATCGTGGAAATCACTCCGGGACACCAAAATAGTGAGTAATAGTCCATGAAATGAGCCAGAATCGGCCAAAACTATGAGTGTTGATGACCGACATGTAAGCGCACCATGGGGTTCAACAACTATGGAAATCGCTACAAGACCCCAAAAACAGTGAGTAATTGTCCACGGAACGGGTTAGAATTGGCTAAAATTGTGAGTTTTGACGACGGACACGTAAAAGCACCCCGAGGATCGTCTATCGTGGAAATCTCTCAGTGACCTCAAAACAGTGAGTAATAGTGCACGCAACAGGACAGAATCGGCCAAAACTGCGAGTGTTGCTGACCGACACGTAAACGCACCCCGGGGTTCGTCAATCGTGAAAATAACACCGGGACTCCAAAACTGAGTAATAGTCCAAGAAACGGGCCAGAATCGCCCAAACTGCGATTGTTGATGACCGACACGTAAGCACACTTTGGGGTTTGACTACCATGGAAATCGCTTTGGGACCCCAAAACGGTAAGTAATAGTCCACGAAATGGGCCAAAATCGACACAAACCAAGAGTGTTGATGACCGACACGTAAACGCACCCAGGGGTTCGTTAATCGTGGAAATCACTCTAGGGCCCCAAAACAATGAGTAATAGTCCATGAAATTGGCCAGAGTCGGCAAAAACTGTTAGTGTTGATGACCGACACGTAAATGCACCCCGAGGTTCATAATCGTGGAAATCACTCCAGGACCCCAAAACAGTGAGTAATAGTCCATGAAACGGGCCAAAATTGGCCAAAACTGCGAGTGTTGATGACCGACACGTCAAACACACCCCGGGGTTCGTAAATCGTGGAAATCACTCCGGGACCCGAAAACAGTGAGTAATAGTCCACGAAACGGGCTAGAATCGGCCAAAACTCTGAGTGTTGATGAACGACACGTAAACGCACCGCGAGGTTCGTTAATCATGGGAATCACTCCGGGACCCCAAAACAGTGAGTAATAGTCCACGAAACGGGTAGAATCGGCCAAAACTGTGAATGTTGATTACCGACACATAACCGCACCTTGGGGTTCAACAACTAAGGAAATCGCTTCGGGACCCCAATACGGCGAGTAACGGTCAATGAAATGGGCCAGATTTGGCCAAAACTGTGAGTTTTAGGGGTTGTTTGGTTTCCAACCACATATTACCACACTTTACCACACCTCACCTTAGGCAAGTTTAACCAAGTTAGGTGAGTGTTTTGTTCTAGCCACATCTAAGGCAAGAATTGTTTTATGAGCAGTGAACCCCACATGTCATAGACACAAAAAGTGTGGGAAGATTCCCTTAGGCAAGCCAAAGTGTAGCTATAATTTAAGCAACTCAAGTTAGGCAAGTGTGGCAAAAGTAATGTAGCAATATAAGGCAAATATAGTCACCATCCAAACAGCCCCTTAATGACGGACACGTAAAGGCACCCCGGGGATCGTCAATCGTGGAATCGCTTTGTGACCCCAAAATGTGAGTAATAGGTCATGAAACGGACCAGAATCGGCCAAAATTGAGAGTGTTGATGACCGACACGTAAACGCACCCCGGATTTCACCAATTGTGGAAATTACACCGAGACTCCAAAACTGAGTAATAGTCCAAGAAACGTTCCAGCCCAAACTGCGATTGTTGATGACCGTCACGTAAGCGCACCTTGGGTTTGACTACCATGGAAATCGCTTCGGGGCCCCAAAACGGTGAGTAATAGAACACGAAACGGGTCATAATCGACAAAAACGGTGAGTGTTGATGACCGACACGTAAACGCACCTAGGTGTTCATTAATCGTGGAAATCACTCCGGGAACCCAAAATAGTGAGTAATAGTCCATGAAACGGACCAGAATCGGCCAAAACTATGAGTGTCGATGACCAACACGTAAACGCACCCCCGGGGTTCGTTAATCGTGGAAATCACTTCGGGAACCCAAAACATTGAGTAATTATCCATGAAACGGAACAGAATCGGCCAAAACTGTGAGTGTTGATGACCGACACGTAAACGCACGTCGGGGTTCGTCAATCGTGGAAATTACACCAGGACTCCAAAATTGAGTAATAGTCAATGAAACGGGCCAGAATCACCCAAATTGCGATTGTTGATGACCGACACGTAAGCGCACTTTGGGGTTTGACTACCATGGAAATCGCTTTGGGACACCAAAACGGTAAGTAATAGTGCATGGAACTGGCCAAAATCGACAAAAATCGTGAGTGTTGATGACCGACATGTAAACGCACCCATAGGTTCATTAATTGTGGAAATCACTCTGGGACCCCAAAACAATGAGTAATAGTCCATGAATCGGGCCAGAATCGGCCAAAATTGATAGTGTTGATGACCGACATGTAAACGCACCCCGGGGTTCGTTAATCGTGGAAGTCACTCCGGGACCCCAAACTAGTGAGTAATAGAACATGAAATGGGCCGGAATCAGCCAAAACTGTGAGTGTTCATGACAGACATGTAAACGCACCCCGGGGTTCGTTAATCCTGGAAAACACTCCGGGACCCCAAATCAGTGAGTAATAGTCCAGGAAACGGGCCAGAATCGGCCAAAACTTTGTGTGTTAATGAACGACACGTAAACGCACATCGGGGTTCATCAATAGTGGAAATCAATCCGGGAACCCAAAACAGTGAGTAATAGTCCATGAAACGGCCAGAATCGGGCAAAACTATGAGTGTTGATGACCGACACGTAAACGCACCCTCGGGGTTCGTTAATCATGGAAATCACTCCGGGACCCCCAAACAGTGAGTAATAGTCTACGAAACGGGCAAGAATCGGCCAAAACTGTAAGTGCTGATGACCGACACGTAAGCGCATCTTGGGGTTCAATAACTATGGCAATCGCTAAGGGACCCCCAAAACGATGAGTAATAGTCCACGAAACGGGTCAGAATTGACCAAAATTGTGAGTTTTGACGACGGACACGTAAACGCACCCCGGGGATCGTCAATCGTGGAAATCGCTCTGGGACCCCAACACACTAAGTAATAGTGCACGAAACGGACCAGGATCGGCCAAAATTTTGAGTGTGTATGACCGACACGTAAACACACATCGGGGTTCGTCAATCGTGGAAATCACGCCAGGACCCCAAAACAGTGAGTAATAGTCCATGAAACGGGCCAGAATCGGCCAAAACTATGAGTACTGATGACCGACACGTTAACGCACCCGGGGTTTGTTAATCATGGAAAATCTCTCCGGGACCCCAAAACAGTGAGTAATAGTCCAAAACGGGCCAGAATCAGCCAAAACTGTGAGTGTTGATGACCGACACATAAACGCACCCCGGGGTTCGTTAATCGTTAAAATCACTCTGGAACCCCTAAACAGTGAGTAATAGTCCATGAAACGGACCAGAACCGACCAAAACTGTGAGGGTTGATGACTGGCACGTAAACGCACTCCGGGGTTCGCTAATCGTGGAAAACACTTCGGGACCCCAAAACAGTGAGTAATAGTCCACGAAACGGGCCAGAATTGGCCAAAACTGTCAGTGTTGATGACCGACACATAAGCGCACCCCGGGGTTCAACAACTATGGAAATCGCTTCGGGACCCCAAAGCAATGATTAATATTCCATGAAACGGGACAGAATCGGCCAAAACTGTGAGTGTTGATGACCGACACGTAAACGCACCCCGGGGTTCGTTAATCATGGAAAACACTCCGGGACCCCAAAACAGTGAGTGTTGATGACTGACATGTAAGCACACCTTGCGGTTCAACAACTATGGAAATCGCTTCAGGACCCCAAAATGATGAGTAATGGTCCACGAAACGGGTGAGAATTGGCCAAAACTATGAGTGTTGATGACGGACACGCAAACGCACCTCGGGGTTCGTTTATCATGGAAATCGCTCTGTGACCCAAAACAGTGAGTAATAGTGCACGAAATGGACCAGAATCGACCAAAATTGTGAGTGTTGATGACCGACACGTAAACGCACCCCGGGATTTGTCAATCATGGAAATCAGTCCGAGACCCAAAAACTGAGTAATAGTGCAAGAAACGGGCCAGAATCGGACCAAACTACGAGTCTAGACGACCACACAAAAGCACATCTTGGGTTTGACAACCATAGAAATCACTTTGGGACCAGAAAACGGTGATTAATAGTCCACGAAACGGGTCCGAATCGACAAAAACCGCGAGTGTTGATGACCGACACGTAACCGCACACCGGGTTCGTCAATATTGGAAATCAATCCGGGACCCCAAAACAGTGAGTAATAGTGCATGAAACTGGCCAGAATCGGCCAAAACTGTGTGTTGATGACCGACACGTAAACGCACCCCGGGGTTCGTTAATCGTGGAAATCATTCCGGGACCCCAAAACAATGAGTAATGTCCATGAAACCAGCCAGAATCGGCTAAACCTATGAGTGTTGATGACCGACACGTAAACACACCCCGGAGTTCGTTAATCGTGGAAATCACTCCAGGACACCAGAATAGTGAGTAATAGTCCATGAAACGAGCCAGAATCGGCCAAAACTATGAGTGTTGATGACCAACATGTAAGCGCACGTTGGGGTTCAACAACTATGGAAA
>NC_041387.1:11306094-11309130 GCF_002162155.2 Triticum dicoccoides
GACACATAAACGCACCCCGGGGTTCGTTAATCGTTAAAATCACTCTGGAACCCCTAAACAGTGAGTAATAGTCCATGAAACGGACCAGAACCGACCAAAACTGTGAGGGTTGATGACTGACACGTAAACGCACTCCGGGGTTCGCTAATCGTGGAAAACACTTCGGGACCCCAAAACAGTGAGTAATAGTCCACGAAACGGGCCAGAATTGGCCAAAACTGTCAGTGTTGATGACCGACACGTAAGCGCACCCCGGGGTTCAACAACTATGGAAATCGCTTCGGGACCCCAAAGCAATGATTAATATTCCATGAAACGGGACAGAATCGGCCAAAACTGTGAGTGTTGATGACCGACACGTAAACGCACCCCGGGGTTCGTTAATCATGGAAAACACTCCGGGACCCCAAAACAGTGAGTGTTGATGACTGACATGTAAGCACACCTTGCGGTTCAACAACTATGGAAATCGCTTCAGGACCCCAAAATGATGAGTAATGGTCCACGAAACGGGTGAGAATTGGCCAAAACTATGAGTGTTGATGACGGACACGCAAACGCACCTCGGGGATCGTTTATCATGGAAATCGCTCTGTGACCCAAAACAGTGAGTAATAGTGCACGAAATGGACCAGAATCGACCAAAATTGTGAGTGTTGATGACCGACACGTAAACGCACCCCGGGATTTGTCAATCATGGAAATCAGTCCGAGACCCAAAAACTGAGTAATAGTGCAAGAAACGGGCCAGAATCGGACCAAACTACGAGTCTAGACGACCACACAAAAGCACATCTTGGGTTTGACAACCATAGAAATCACTTTGGGACCAGAAAACGGTGATTAATAGTCCATGAAACGGGTCCGAATCGACAAAAACCGCGAGTGTTGATGACCGACACGTAACCGCACACCGGGTTCGTCAATAGTGGAAATCAATCCGGGACCCCAAAACAGTGAGTAATAGTGCATGAAACTGGCCAGAATCGGCCAAAACTGTGTGTTGATGACCGACACGTAAACGCACCCCGGGGTTCGTTAATCGTGGAAATCATTCCGGGACCCCAAAACAATGAGTAATGTCCATGAAACCAGCCAGAATCGGCTAAACCTATGAGTGTTGATGACCGACACGTAAACACACCCCGGAGTTCGTTAATCGTGGAAATCACTCCAGGACACCAGAATAGTGAGTAATAGTCCATGAAACGAGCCAGAATCGGCCAAAACTATGAGTGTTGATGACCAACATGTAAGCGCACGTTGGGGTTCAACAACTATGGAAATCGCTCCGGGAACCCAAAACGTGAGTAATAGTCCATGAAACGGGTCAGAATTGGCCAAAACTGTGAGTTTTGACGACGAACACGTAAACGCACCCCGAGGATTGTCTATCGTGGAAATCTCTTCGTGACCACAAAACGGTGAGTAATAGTGCACGAAACCGGACATAATCGGCCAAAACTGTGAGTGTTGATGACCGACACGTAAACGCATCCCGGGGTTCGTCAATCGTGGAAATTACACCAGGACTCCAAAACTGAGTAATAGTCAAAGAAACGGGCCAGAATCACCCAATGCGATTGTTGCTGACCGACACGTAAGCGCACTATGAGGTTTCACTACTATGGAAATCGCTTTGGGACCCCAAAACGGTAAGTAATAGTGCACGGAATGGGCCAAAATCGACAAAAATCGTGAGTGTTGATGACCGACACGTAAACGCATCCAGAGGTTCATTAATCGTGGAAATCACTCCAGGACCGCAAAACAATGAGTAGAAGTCCATGAAACGGGCCAAAAATGGCCAAAACTGTGAGTGTTGATGACCGACACATCAAACGCACCCCGGGGTTCGTTAATCGTGGAAATCACTCCGGGACCCCAAAACAGTGAGTAATAGTCAATGAATCGGGCCAGAATCGGCCAAAACTGTGAGTGTTGATGACCGACATGTAAGCGCACCTTGGGGTTCAACAACTATGGAAATTGCTTCGAGGCCCCAAAACAGTGAGTAGTAGTCCACGAAACGGGTCAGAATTGGCCAAAACTGTGAGTGTTGATGACGGATACGTAAACACACCCCGGGATCGTCAATCTTGAAAATCGCTCTGGGACCCCAAAAAAGTTGAGTAATGGTGCACGAAACGGACCAGAATCGGGCAAAACTGTGAGTGTTGATGACCGACACGTAAATGCACCCCCAGGGTTCGTTAATCGTGGAAATCACACCGGGACCCCAAAACAGTGAGAAATACTCCATGAAATGGCCAGAATGGGCAAAACTGTGAGTGTTGATGACTGACACGTAAACGCACCCCCGGGGTTCGTTAATCGTGGAAATCACTCAGGGACCCCCAAACAGTGAGTAATAGTCCATGATACGGGCCAGAATCGGCCACAACTGTTAGTGTTGATGACTAACACGTGAACGCATCCCGGGGTTCGTTAATCGTCAAAAACACTCTGGGACCCCAAAACAGTGAGTAATAGTCTACGAAACGGGCCAGAATCGGCCAAAACTGTGAGTGCTGATGACCGACACGTATGCACATCTTGGGGTTCAATAACTATGGAAATCGCTAAGGGACCCCAAAAACGATGAGTAATAGTCCACGAAACGGGTCAGAATTGACCAAAATTGCGAGTTTTGACGACGGACACGTAAACGCACCCCGGGGATCATCAATCGTGGAAATCGCTCTAGAACCCCAACACACTAAGTAATAGTGCACGAAACGGACCAGGATCGGCCAACATTGTGAGTGTTGATGACCGACACGTAAACACACATCAGGGTTCGTCAATCGTGGAAATCACTCCAGGACCCCAAAACAGTGAGTAATAGTCCATGAAACGGGGCCAGAATCGGCCAAAACTGTGAGTGTTGATGACCGACACGTAAACGCACCCGGGGTTTGTTAATCATGCAAATCTCTCCGGGACCCCAAAACAATGAGTAATAATCCAAAACGGGCCAGAATCGGCCAAAACTGTGAGTGTTGATGACCGACACATAAACGCACCCCGAGGTTC
>NC_041387.1:11309140-11327165 GCF_002162155.2 Triticum dicoccoides
TCGTGGAAATCACACCGGGACCCCAAAACAGTGAGAAATACTCCATGAAATGGCCAGAATGGGCAAAACTGTGAGTGTTGATGACTGACACGTAAACGCACCCCCGGGGTTCGTTAATCGTGGAAATCACTCAGGGACCCCCAAACAGTGAGTAATAGTCCATGATACGGGCCAGAATCGGCCACAACTGTGAGTGTTGATGACTAACACGTAAACGCATCCCGGGGTTCGTTAATCGTCAAGAACACTCTGGGACCCCAAAACAGTGAGTAATAGTCTACGAAACGGGCCAGAATCGGCCAAAACTGTGAGTGCTGATGACCGACACGTATGCGCATCTTGGGGTTCAATAACTATGGAAATCGCTAAGGGACCCCAAAAACGATAAGTAATAGTCCACGAAACGGGTCAGAATTGACCAAAATTGCGAGTTTTGACGACGGACACGTAAACGCACCCCGGGGATCATCAATCGTGGAAATCGCTCTGGAACCCCAACACACTAAGTAATAGTGCACGAAACGGACCAGGATCGGCCAACATTGTGAGTGTTGATGACCGACACGTAAACACACATCAGGGTTCGTCAATCGTGGAAATCACTCCAGGACCCCAAAACAGTGAGTAATAGTCCATGAAACGGGGCCAGAATCGGCCAAAACTGTGAGTGTTGATGACCGACACGTAAACGCACCCGGGGTTTGTTAATCATGCAAATCTCTCCGGGACCCCAAAACAATGAGTAATAATCCAAAACGGGCCAGAATCGGCCAAAACTGTGAGTGTTGATGACCGACACATAAACGCACCCCGAGGTTCATTTATCGTTAAAATCACTCCAGAACCCCAAAACAGTGAGTAATAGTCCATGAATCGGACCAGAATCGGCCAAAACTTGGAGTGTTCATGACTGACACATAAACGCACTCTGGGTTCGCTAATCGTGGAAAACACTCCGGGCCCCAAAACAGTGAGTAATAGTCCATGAAACGGGCCAGAATAGGCAAAACTTGTGAGTGTTGATGACCGACACGTAAGCGCACCCCGGGGTTCAACAACTATGGAAATCTCTTCGGGACCCCAAAACGATGAGTAATAGTCCATGAAACAGGACCGAATCGGCCAAAACTGTGAGTGTTGATGACCGACACGTAAACGCACCCAAAGGTTCGTTAATCATGGAAGTCACTCTGGGACCACAAACTAGTGAGTAATAGTCCATGAAACGGGCCAGAATCAGCCAGAACTGTGAGTGTTGATGACCGACACATAAAAGCACCCCGGGGTTCCTTAATCGTGGAAAACACTCCGGGACCCCAAAACAACGAGTAATAGTGCATGAAATGGGCCAGAATCGGCCAAACTGTCAGTGTTGATGACCGACACGTCAACGCACCTCGGGGTTCATTAATCGTGGAAATCACTCCGGGACCCCAAAACAGTGAGTAATAGTCCATGAAACGGCCAGAATCGGGCAGAACTGTGAGTGTTGATGACCGACACGTAAACGCACCCCCGAGGTTCGTTAATCATGGAAATCACTCCGGGACCCTCAAACAGTGAATAATAGTCCATGATACAGGCCAGAATCGGCCAAAGCTGTGAGTGTTGATGACTAACACGTAAACGCACCCCAGGGTTCGTTAATCGTCGAGAACACTCCGGGACCCCAAAACAGTGAGTAATAGTCTACGAAACGGGCCAGAATCGGCCAAAACTGTGAGTGCTTATGACCGACACGTAAGCGCATCTTGGGGTTCAATAACTATGAAAATCGCTAAGGGACCCCACAATGATGAGTAATAGTCCACGAAACGGGTCAGAATTGACCAAAATTGAGAGTGTTGACGACGGACACGTAAACGCACCTCGGGGATCGTCAATCGTGGAAATCGCTCTGGGACCCCAACACACTAACTAATAGTGCACGAAACGGACCAGGATCGGCCAAAGTTTTGAGTGTTAATGACCGACACGTAAACACATATCGGGGTTCGACAATCGTGGAAATCACTCCAAGACCCCAAAACAGTGAGCAATAGTCCATGAAACGGGCCAGAATCGGCCAAAACTGTGAGCGTTGATGACCGACACGTAAACGCACCCAGGGTTTGTTAATCGTGGAAATCTCTCCGGGACCCCAAAACAGTGAGTAATAGTCCAAAACGGGCCAGAATCGGCCAAAATTGTGAGTGTTGATGATAGACACATAAACGCACCCCGGGGTTCATTAATCATTAAAATCACTCCGGAACCCCAAAACAGTGAGTAATAGTCCATGAAACGGACCAGAATCGGCCAAAATTGTGAGTGTTGATGACTGACACGTAAACACACTCCGGGGTTCACTAATCGTGGAAAACACTCCAGGACCCCAAAACAGTGAGTAATAGTCCACGAAACGGGCCAGAATTGGCCAAAACTGTGAGTGTTGATGACCGACACATATGCGCACGCCGGGGTTCAACAACTATGGAAATCGCTTCGGGGCCCCATAACAATGAGTAATAGTCCATGAAACGGGACAGAATCGGCCAAAACTATGAGTGTTGATGACCGACACGTAAGCGCACCCCGGGGTTCGTTAATATTGGAAATCACTCTGGGACCCCAAAACAGAGAGTAATAGTCCATGAAACGGGTCAGAGTCAGGCAAAACTGTGAGTGTTGATGACCGACACTTAAACGCACCCAGGGGTTCGTTAATCGTGGAAAACACTCCGGGGCCCCAAAACAATGAGTGTTGATGACCGACATGTAAGCGCACCTTGCGGTTCAACAATTATGGAAATCGCTTCGGGACCCGAAAACGATGAGTAATGGTCCACGAAACGGGTGAGAATTGGCCAAAACTATGAGTTTTGACGACGGACACGCAAACGCACCTCGGGGATCGTTAATCATGGAAATCGCTCGGTGACCCCAAAATACTGAGTAATAGTGCACGAAACGGACCAGAATCTACCAAAATTGTGAGTGTTGATGACCGACACGTAAACGCACCCCTGGATTCATCAATCATGGAAATCACTCCGGACCCTAAAACTGAGTAATAGTCCAAGAAACGTGCCAGAATAGGACCAAACTACGAGTCTTGATGACCACACGAAAGCACACCTTGGGTTATGCAACCATGGAAATCGCTTTGCGACCAGAAAACGGTGATTCATAGTCCACGAAATGGGTGCGAATCCACAAAAACCGCGAGTGTTGATGACCGACACGTAACCGCACACCGGGGTTCCTCAATAGTGGAAATCAATCCGGGACCCCAAAACATTGAGTAATAGTCCATGAAACTGGCCAGAATCGGCCAAAACTGTGTGTGTTGATGACCGATATGTAAACGCACCCTGGGGTTCGGTAATCGTGGAAATCATTCCGGGACCCCAAAACAATCAGTAATAGTCCATGAAACGAGCCAGAATCGGCTAAACCTATGAGTGTTGATGACCGACACGTAAACGCACCCCAGTGTTCGTTAATCGTGCAAATCACTCCGAGACACCAAAATAGTCAGTAATAGTCCATGAAACGAGCCAGAATCGGCCAAAACTATGACTGTTGATGACGGACATGTAAGCGCACCTTGGGGTTCAACAACTATGGAAATCGCTCCGAGACCCCAAAACGGTGAGTAATAGTCCACGGAACGGGTCGGAATTGGCCAAAACTGTGAGTTTTGACGACCGACACGTAAACGCACCCCGAGGACCGTCTATCATGGAAATCTCTCCATGACCTCAAAACGGTGAGTAATAGTGCACGAAACGGGACAGAATCAGCCAAAATTGTGAGTGTTGACGACCGACACGTAAACGCACCCGGGTTTCATCAATCATGGAAATTACACCGGGACTCCAAAACGGGTCCGAATCGACAAAAACCGTGAGTGTTGATGACCAACACGTAACCGCATTCAGGGGTTCGTTAATCGTGGAAATCACTCCGGGACCCCAAAACAATGAGTAATAGGCCATGAAATGGGCCAGAGTCTGCCAAAACTGTTAGTGTTGATGACCGACACGTAAATGCACCACGGGCTTTGTTAATCATGGAAATCACTCCAGGACCCCAAAACAGTGAGTAATAGTGCATGAAACGGGCCAGAATCGGCCAAAACTGTGAGTGTTGTTGACCGACACGTCAAGCGCACCCCGATGTTCGTTAATCGTGGAAATCACTCCGAGACCCCAAAACAGTGAGTAATAGTCCACGAAACGGGCCAGAATCGGCCAAAACTGTGAATGTTAATGAACAACACGTAAATGCACCCTGGGGATCGTTAATCGTGGAAATCACTCCGGGACCCCAAAACAGTGAGTAATAGTCCACGAATCGGGCCAGAATCGGCCAAAACTATGAGTGTTGATGACCGACATGTAAGCGCACCTTGGGGTTCAAAAACTATAGAAATCGCTTCGAGGCCCCAAAACGGTGAGTAATAGTCTACGAAACGGGTCAGAATTGGCCAAAACTGTGAATGTTAACGACGGACACGTAAACACACCCCGGGGATCGTCAATCATGAAAATCACTCTGGGACCACAAAAACGCTGAGTAATAGTGCACGAAACAGACCAGAATCGGCCAAAATTGAGAGTGTTGATGACTGACACGTAAACGCACCCCGGGGTTCGTCAATCGTGGAAATTACACCGGGACTCCAAAACTGAGTAATAGTCCAAGAAACGTTCAAAAATTGACCCAAACTGCGATTGTTGATGACCAACACGTAAGCGCACCTTGGGATTTGACTACCATGGAAATCACTTCGGGGCCCAAAACGGTGAGTATAGTCCATGAAACGGGTCATAATCGACAAAAAACGTGAGTGTTGATGACCGACACATAAACGCACCCAGGTGTTTGTTAATCGTGGAAATCACTCTGGGAACCCAAAACAGTGAGTAATAGTCCATGAAACGGAAAAGAATCGGCCAAAATTGTGAGTGTTGATGACCAATACGTAAACGCACACCGGGGTTCGTCAATCATGGAAATCACTCTGGGACCCCAAAACAGTGAGTAATAGTCCATGAAACGGGACAGAATCGGCCAAAATTGATAGTGTTGATGACCGACACGTAAACGCAACCCGGTGTTCGTTTATCGAGGAAGTCACTCCGGGACCCCAAACTAGTGAGTAATAGTCCATGAAACGGGCCAGAATCAGCCAAAACTGTGAGTGTTGATGACCGACACGTAAACGCACCCCGGGGTTCGTTAATCGTGGAAAACTCTCCGGGACCCCAAAACAGTGAGTAATAGTCCACGAAACGGGCCAGAATCGGCCAAAACTATGAGTGTTGATGACCGACACGTAAACACACCTCGGGGTTCGTTAATTGTGGAAATCACTCCGGGAGCCCAAAATAGTGAGTAATAATCCATGAAACGAGCCAGAATCGGCTAAATCTATGAGTGTTGATGACCGACACGTAAACGCACCCCAGGGTTCATTAATCGTGGAAATAACTCTGGGACACTGAGGGAGTCCTGGACTAGGGGGTGTCCGGATAGCCGAACTATCATCATCGACCGGACTCCAAGACTATCAAGATACAAGATTGAAGACTTCGTCCCATGTCCGGATGGGACTTTCCTTGGCGTGGAATGCAAGCTTGGCGATACGGATATGTAGATCTCCTACCATTGTAACCGACTTTGTGTAACCCTAGCCCTCTCCGGTGTTTGTATAAACCGGATGGTTTTAGTCCATAGGAGGAACAACAATCATACCATAGGCTAGCTTCTAGGGTTTAGCCTCCTTGATCTCGTGGTAGATCTACTCTTGTAATACCCACATCATCAATATTAATCAAGCAGGACGTAGGGTTTTACCTCCATCAAGAGGGCCCGAACCTGGGTAAAACATCATGTCCCTTGTCTCCTGTTACCATCCGCCTAGACGCACAGTTCGGGACCCCCTACCCGAGATCCGCCGGTTTTGACACCGACATTGGTGCTTTCATTGAGAGTTCCTCTGTGTCGTCACCGATAGGCTCGATGGCTCCTTCGATCATCAACGACGCAGTCCAGGGTGAGACTTTTCTCCCCGGACAGATCTTCGTATTCGGCGGCTTTGCACTGTGGGCCAACTCGCTTGGCCATCTGGAGCAAATCGAAAGCCACACCCCTGGCCATCAGGTCAGATCTGGAAGTCCGAACTTCACGGCTGACATCCGCGGAGGCTTGGTCTTTGATGGATTCGAGCCACAGCTGAGCGCGACGCGCTGTCACGATGGGTATGATTTAGCTCTGCCGTCGGACAGTGCCCTGGAGGCCGCACACGAGTCCGCTCCGACCCTCAATGCGGAGCCGGCTGCGCAGATCGAGGACGGGTGGCTAGACACCGCCTCGGGGGCTGCAACCTCTACGGCGATGGAGCCGAATACCGACCTTGTCCCTTGTGAAGCTCGTGACTCCGAGGTGCCGGACTCCTTGCCGGACTCCGAACCTCCCGCGCCCCCTCCAGTCGAATCCGATTGGGCGCCGACCATGGAGTTCACCGTTGCGGACATCTTTCAACACTCACCTTTCGGCGACATCCTGAATTCGCTAAAGTATCTCTCGTTATCAGGAGAGCCCTGGCCAGACTGCGGTCAGGATGGTTGGGATGCGGACGACGAAGAAATTCAATTCCCACCCACCACCCACTTAATAGCCACTGTCGACGATTTAACCGACATGCTAGACTTCGACTCTGAAGACATCGACGGTATGGACGACGATGCCGAAGACGACCAAGAACCAGCGCCAACTGGGCACTCGAAAACCACCTCAACTCACGATGTATACATGGTGGATACACCAAAGGAAGCGATAACGAGGAACAACGGGACGTGGCGAAGGATAATTCCCCCGAAAAACAACCAAAACGGCGACGCAAGCGCCGCCCGAAGTCCCGCCTCGACAACAACGGCACCCATTCCGACCCAGCCATAGAGCAGGGCGAACCAGTGGACAATGAACATGCCACCAAGCAACCAGCCGAACAGGATGAATTGGACGAGCAACCCATTCCCGGCTAAAACAATAGTCCAGACGATCTCACGCCGGACACATCACCGGAGCATAAGAACGTTCACAGAAGGCTCGTCGCCACTGCAAGAAGTTTGAAGAAGCAAAAGCGGAAGCTCAAAACGGTGGAAGACGTACTCAGAATGAGATGGAGCAAAGTACTCAAGACCACAGATAAATACGGCGATAGTCACCAAGCAAAGAGCTACCCGAAGCGCAAGCTATTCCCCGAGTTTGACGAGGAAGCCGTAGAGCCACCACAGCCAAAAAAGAAAGAGGCCGCCTGGCCAGATAGACGACCAGATAACAGGCTAAGAGTGGCAAGCGGCGCCGCACACAATCCGGCACACGATCCACATAAGGATCCTCGCAAAAAGGATGGCCCGGTCAGGTCCATCTATGGGCCAAAAAAGAAGGCTCCAGGAAGCAACACAACCCGCCAAGTGTTCGAAGATAACGGCACACCCAAATACAGGGGTGCCGCACACCCACTATATTTCACCGATGAGGTACTGGATCATGAATTTCCAGCGGGATTCAAGCCCGTAAACATAGAGGCATATGACGGAACAACAGACCCCGGAGTCTGGATTGAGGATTATATCCTACACATACATATGGCTAGAGGAGACGATCTCCACGCCATAAAATACCTACCCCTCAAGCTCAAAGGGCCAGCTCGGCATTGGCTCAAAAGCCTCCCAGAAAATACCATCGGAAGTTGGGAAGAGCTCGAGGATGCGTTTCGAGCAAATTTTCAGGGAACTTATGTCCGCCCTCCGGATGCAGACGATTTAAGTCACATAACTCAACAGCCCGGGGAGTCAGCATGCAAATTCTGGAACAGGTTCCTCACCAAAAAGAACCAAATAGTCGACTGTCCGGACACCGAAGCCTTAGCAGCCTTTAAACATAACGTCCGAGACGAATGGCTCGCCAGACACCTCGGCCAGGAAAAACCAAGAACAATGGCCGCGCTAACAAGCCTCATGACCCGCTTTTGCGCAGGGGAAGATAGCTGGCTAGCAAGATGCAGCACCAGCGACCCGAGTACATCCGAGGTCAGGGATGGAAATGGGAAATCACGACGCAGAAAAGTTTAGCGCCAGAATAAGGAAAACGGCCCAAATAGCACGGCGGTCAACGCCGGGTTCAAAAGCTCTCGGCCGAATAACAAAACACTGCCCCTTAAGGACAACAGTGACGAGCTATCCAACCTAAACAAAATCTTGGATAGGATATGTCAAATCCACAGTACCCCCGGGAGGCCTGCAAACCATACCCACAGAGATTGTTGGGTCTTCAAGCAGTCCGGCCGACTTAACACCGAACACAAGGGGCTCGACACACCAAGCGAAGACGATGACGAATCCCACAAGCAGCAGGCTGGAAAATAGAAGACTTTCCCACTAGAAGTCAAAACAGTGAACTCACTTCATGTGATAAATAGTGCGGCAACTACTAAAACACACGCCGCACGATCCACCCAAGCGAAGCCCCGAAATTGGATGTCAAACCCAATTACTTTCGACTATCAGGATTACTCCAGAAGCATTTGAAACGCAGGAGGGACTGCTTTGATATTGGATCCCATAATCGACGGACTAGAATTCACACAAGTCCTAATGGATGGCGGCGGCGATATAAACCTGCTATACCAGGACACCATCCGCGGAATGGGGATAGACCCTACCAAAATTCTCCATAGCAACACTTCCTTCAAAGGAGTGACGCCAGGCCTTTATGCCAATTGTACAAGCTCTGTACTACTAAAGGTTGTGTTCGGTTCATCCGACAACTTCCGTCGCGAAAAGCTAATCTTCCATATCGCCCCATTCAAAAGTAGCCATCAAGCACTACTGGGACACGAAGCTTTCGCCCGCTTTAATGCGATACCGCATTACGTGTCTCTTACACTCAAAATGCCCGGTCCACGCGGCATAATCTCATCAAAGGGTAACTCCGAGAGTTCCTCGACCAAGGAAAACGTGAGACTGCCTTGACAGCCACACACTAATCCAACCTTGCTGATCAAAGCCCCAAAAACAGGTCATTTAGACCTCGGACACGGTTAGGCGAGTCCGGCATAAATAAACAAGGGGCTTCCCAGCCGCATACCTCTTTACAAGGGGCTGCACGTATAAACAATAAGAGCCAATAAAGCTCAATCTTATTCATCTTCCAAATCATACTCTGTTTTAAATACATTTTT
Organism: Triticum dicoccoides; assembly: GCF_002162155.2. NCBI lineage: Eukaryota > Viridiplantae > Streptophyta > Magnoliopsida > Poales > Poaceae > Triticum > Triticum dicoccoides. The sequence continues at coordinate 11,318,376 of NC_041387.1, forward strand.
GGATGATATTTTTTTCCAAACTAAGTTCTTCTCTTTTACAGATGAACCACGTGCTACACCCGTCCAAGATACAGCACAACGGAGACACAGGCGCAGACGTGCAGCAGGGACCCATTGCAAGGATTCTTTTCAGATTAAGACCCTGCGTAAACCTTTCTTACTATCTCTTGTTGATACTCATCCCCCGGTTTCCTACCATAACCGAGGAGGAGGCTGGCGTTTTGGCATCGGCCGCGTCAGAAGTTCTCGCCGGTACCTGGACACTAGGGGCTTAGGGCATCGTTCTGCCCGTTATCATAAAGTCCGAATACTTCAGGGAGTGTTCGGCGTCTCGAGTTAGACCTTATATGCATCAGCTCTGAATCATGTCTTTGGTCAAATGTTGGGTTTGCCCGGCTCCTGTGTTTTGCTGCCTTACGTTCCGCTCCATTGGCTAACGCGGCACCAGGAGAACTACTGCGATTGTGCCCCGGTTCGGCCGGGCGAGCACCTCAGTAGAGAAAGCCAAAAAGTGACTGTCATGATATAGCGAGAGACTGGTCAACCACTCAATCGACTATTGGAATTTTTAGAATTCCTCCGCTTTGACGAAGGACCGCTTCCCGGTCAGGCACACACGCGCCCCGAGTTCGGAGAGCGCGGTGCCTCTAGGGGCTATATAGTAGCCCCACCATCGAGCTCCTATGGCTAAGTGAAAGTGATAAAGCATTATAGTCCAGTTGCCTAGTTTGCTATGCTATCACCTCCTTCAAAGGACCAAGACGTTGGATTAAGTGTGAAAATGCACTTTTTTGCAAACACCCCCGCACCATGTGCGTGGGGGCTGAAGCCAAAGACTGCCATCTTTCAGGTTATAAATACATATATATTAACGGCCGCACAGGAGATACTTCAATACTTGAACGCACAAGTATAAAAAGGCGTTACATTATAAATATGATCTCACAAATCATACATGTCATTTGAACATGACATTTTTCGAGCACTGCGACTCTATTAAACGAGCGCCCTGTAGGACTTCCTCAAAATAGTGCTCGGCGGGTAATCGACTCTCGTCCGAACCCCGGGACGCAACATCGGTGGCATTCATATCCGCCCAGTATGTCTTAACACGGGCAAGAGCCATCCGTGCACCCTCTATGCATGTCGACCGCTTCATCGCCTTGATATGCGGCACCGCCCCAAGGAATTGCTGCAATAAGCCAAAATAACTCTTCGGCTTGGGCCTTTCCGGCCACAGATGAGCCACCACATCCGTCATGGCAAGTCCGGACAATCTGTTCATCTCAGCCCACTCAGCCAACCGATCGGTCAACGGAAGTGGACGCTCCGGACTATGGAATTGAGACCAAAAAAGCTCTTCCATTTCATGATCCTTCTGACTTCGGAAATGCACAACTGCGTCCGCCGCACTCACCGCCAAATCCAGATAAGGATCCTCCGCACCCCACAACTGGCCCAACTGAGCATACTTCGGATCCATGAACTTCCTACGCAACAGAAAGGGCTTTCCAGCCGCAATGTCTCCAGCCTGACGCAGTTCCTCCTTCATAGCCCGCATTGCAGAACGGGCATCCTTGGCTTCGGCGGTGGCCTTCTTCAGGCCCTCCTGCTCCGCTTGGCGTTCTCTTTCAAGAACCTCATAGCGGTCGGTAGCATCTTTTAATTTCACGGCCATTACGGCCATTTCCTCCCTGCTTCGGCAGTGAGCGGCCTTTTCGGCTTTTAGCTCCTCCGCTGCCTTCGAGGCAGCCGCATCACTTTTTCTGGCTTGGTCCTTGGCTCGAGCAAGCTCCGCCCGAAGGTCTTCCACAGCAGCGGCACCATCTGCATCAAGCATACATGTTGTAAGGAGTGGGCATCAGCTCCCAGGTGACCGCGGAAAAACCACCTACCGTGCGACTCGTCAAGTCGTTTATTGACCAGTGCGATGTCCGCATCCGCAACGTCGAGTTGCCGCTTCAGCTCGGCAACTCTATCAGTCCGGCTGGCCACCGAACGTTCCGCCACCTGCATAGGAAAGGCGACATTTTGTAACTGAGATTATGATCCTCGGCACGCTATCGCTTTCGACAACATACCGAGTCTCAGGGGCTACTATCTATACAGGGCGCACTCTATGTGCAAAACTGTCAAAAGGTATGTCATTTTTTGCGTACCTCAAACCCCGTCAGTAAACTTCCGACGGCCTCATGCAACCCGCTCTCGGCGTATGAGATCCTTTCAATCACCGTACTCATTAATGCGCGGTGATCTTCTGAGAGAGACGCCCTCTCGAGCAAACCCTGCAGCTCCACCGGCCGTACTCCAGTGGGTGCCGAACTCCCCGGCCCCGCCGGACTCGAGGAGACCCTCCGTGACGACACCTCAGGGTCGTCCGCCCCGCCTGACGGGGCGGCAAATGGAGGCGTTTCGCTCTCCATCATCTCCGGACGAAGGTCCCCCGAGGATGAGCTCTGCTGAGAAGGGCTGAGATCCGAACTACAAGGTAAAAACTTCGGTTATCCTTAGAAATAAAATAGGGATGTCCCTTATTATAAACCTTCCCTTTTTTCTACTTACGGCTCGCTGGAGGGCTGATTCCTTTGGGGAGACTGTGCGGCCGGGACTCCTCCCGGCACAGGACCTTCCGGTGCAGATTTCTTTCCCCGCTTCGAGGCTTTGGCCTCCGGATTTTCGGAAGCGGTCCTCTTCTCCCCGTGGAGGGAGGGATTCTTGATTCCCCCCTTACTGAGAGCCTCCTTAACAGAGGTGGTAGTTTCCCTGTTTCCCCCTTCGCCCTCCTCCGAAGGCGCTACCTCCAACATTTTGATTAACACGAGATCCGGCGTGGTCTCAGGGAGGGGGGCTGGACACCGTATCAGTTTTGCTTGCGCTATCCACTCCTGTTCAAGGGATAGCCGGTTAAAAGGCAAATCCATGATAAATAAATGGATGATATGTCCGGACACAGGGCTACTTACTTGAGTATCCGGGCGATTGCAGCTTAGGCCAGCGCCCTCGGTCAAGTCCGGACACATTTCTTGTGATCCGAAGAACAGTTTGTACATCTCCACGGGTTTTGTGCCCATGAAGTGTTGGAGAGCTCGTGGTCCCTCCGGATTGAATTCCCACAGGCGGAGGGGGCGACGCTTGCAGGGCAGAAGACGCTGAATCAGCATAACCTGCGTCACTATGACCAGAGTGATCTCCCTTTCTTGGAGGTCTCGAATCCGGCCCTACAATAGGGGTACGTCCTTGGACGGCCCCCAGTCAAACCCTTCGTTGACCCATGACGTCAGCCGTTGTGGAGGGCCCAAGCGAAAGGCGGGCGGCAGCCTCTGCCTGCTGCCCCTGCGAGCGGTGATATAGAACCACTCCTGTTGCCACAAGCTGAGCTCCTCCTGAAAAGAGCCCTCGGGCCATGGAGCATCGGCCCTCTTGCTTATAACCGCCCCGCCGCACTCTGCCTGACGCCCCTCAATCATCTTTGGCTCCACATTGAAGGTTTTGAGCCACAAACCGAAGTGAGGGGTAGTGCAGAGGAAGGCTTCGCAGACGACAATAAATGATGAGATGTGGAGGATAGACTCCGGAGCCAAGTCGTGGAATTCCAGCCCATAGTAAAATAGGAGCCCCCTCACGAAGGGATCCATCGGGAAGCCTAAACCCCGACGGAGGTGAGACACGAACACGACACTCTCGCCAGGCTCAAGAGTAGGAGCCAGGCTCAGGAGTAGGAATGACTTGCCCTTGGGCAGGCAACCTATGTGAAATCTCGTAGGTTAAGTACCTGGCGTCTCTCAGCTTTAGCACGTCCTCTTCTGTGACGGAGGAGGGCATCTACCGGCCTTGTAGGTCGGAGCCGGACATTGTCGAAGGTCCGAAGTGCCCGAATCTGGAGCCCTGGGTGTTGGAACTCGGGGTGAGGGGCGGATTCGATTGAGGATTGAAGAAACGGAATGGGCCTTGGTCTCATTATAAAGAGGGAGAATACCAAGAGCCGTCCCCGTGACCGTTTGGAACTCGCCTTCGATGGAGGGGCGTAGCAACGGGCGCGGTTGGGTTACCCACGTCCGTATTGATGAGAATCCCGGAATAAGGGGAACACGATCTCTGCTTCGATAAGACGTGCCAAGGAAACCGCTTCGCTAAACGCGCTGAGGTGGTATAACAAAAAGGATTCAAGTAAAGGCTTGGTTGTGGTGTGACATCACGCCGCGAAATACGTCAGCAGATTGAACTTGTGTAAATATTATTCTCTCTACGGTGGAATGTGGAATTTATTTTGCAGAGTGGACACTATCCTGGTGTTCACAATCTTCTATAAATTATTCGAAGGAGGAACCCGCCTTGCAATGCCGAAGACAATCTGCGCGTCGGACTCGTCGTCATTGAAGCCTGGTTCAGGGGCTACTGAGGGAGTCCTGGACTAGGAGGTGTCCGGATAGCCGAACTATCATCATCGGCCGGACTCCAAGACTATGAAGATACAAGATTGAAGACTTCGTACCGTGTCCGGATGGGACTTTCCTTGGCGTGGAAGGCAAGCTTGGCGATACGGATATGTAGATCTCCTACCATTGTAACCGACTCAATGTAACCCTAGCCCTCTCCGGTGTCTATATAAACCGGATGGTTTTAGTCCATAGGAGGAACGACAATCATACCATAGGCTAGCTTCTAGGGTTTAGCCTCCTTGATCTCGTGATAGATCTACTCTTGTAATACCCACATCATCAATATTAATCAACCAGGACGTAGGGTTTTACCTCCATCAAGAGGGCCCGAACCTGGGTAAAACATCGTATCCCTTGTCTCTTGTTACCATCCGCCTAGACGCACAGTTCGGGACCCCCTACCCGAGATCCGCTGGTTTTGACACCAACAGACACCAAAATAGTGAGTAATAGTCCATGAAACGAGCCAGAATTGGCCAAAACTATGAGTGTTGATGACCGACATGTAAGCGCACCTTGGGAGTCAACAACTATGGAAATTGCTCCGGGACCCCAAAACGGCGAGTAATAGTCCACGAAACGGGTCGGAATTGGCCAAAACTGTGAGTTTTGAAGACGGACACGTAAACGCACCCCGAGGATTGTCTATCGTGGAAATCCCTTCGTGACCTCAAAACGGTGAGTAATAGTGCACGAAACGGGACAGAATCGGCCAAAATTGTGAGTGTTGATGACCGACACGTAAACGCACCCCGGGGTTCGTCAATCGTGGAAATTACACCGGTACTCCAAAACTGAGTAATAGTCAAAGAAACGGGCCAGAATCACCCAAACTGCGATTGTTGATGACCGACACGTAAGCGCACTTTGGGGTTTGACTACCATGGAAATCGCTTTGGGACCCCAAAACGGCAAGTAATAGTGCACGGAACGGGCCAAAATTGACAAAAACCGTGAGTGTTGATGACCGACACGTAGACGCACCCAGAGGTTCATTAATCGTGGAAATCACTCCGCGACCCCAAAACAATGAGTAATTGTCCATGAAATGGGCCAGAGTCGGCCAAAACTGTTAGTGTTGATGACCGACACGTAAACGCACCCCCGGGTTCGTTAATCGTGGAAATCACTCCAGGACCGCAAAACAGTGAGTATAGTCCATGAAACGGGCCAAAATTGGCCAAAACTCTGACTGTTGATGACCGACACGTCAAACGCACCCCAGGGTTCGTTAATCGTGGAAATCACTCCGGGACCCCAAAACAGTGACTAATAGTCCATCAATCAGGCCAGAATCGGCCAAAACTGTGAGTGTTGATGACCGACATGTAAGCGCACCTTGGGGTTCAACAACTATGGAAATTGCTTCGAGGCCCCAAAACCGTGAGTAATAGTCCACGAAACGGGTCAGAATTGTCCAAAACTGTGAGTGTTGATGACGGACACGTAAACACACCCCGGGGGTCGTCAATCTTGAAAACCACTCTGGGACCCCAAAAAAGCTGAGTAATAGTGCATGATGTCTACTACACAACCTTCTTCTTGTAGACGTTTTTGGGCCTGCAAGTGCACAGGTTTGTAGGACAGTAGCAAATTTCCCTCAAGTGGATGACCTAAGATTTATCAATCCGTAGGAGGCGTAGGATGAAGATGGTCTCTCTCAAACAACACTGCAACCAAATAACAAAGAGTCTCTTGTGTCCCCAACACACCCAATACAATGGCAAATTGTATAGGTGCACTAGTTCGGCGAAGAGATGGTGATACAAGTGCAAAATAGATAGTAGATATGAGTTTTTGTAATCTGAAATAATAAAAACAGCAAGGTAACGAGCGATAAAAGTGAGCGTAAACGGTATTGCAATGATAGGAAACAAGGCCTAGGGTTCATACTTTCACTAGTTTAAGTTCTCTCAACAATAATAACATAGATAGAACATATGACAAGCCCTCAACATGCAACAAAGAGTCACTCCAAAGCCACTAATAGCGGAGAACAAACATAGAGATTATGGTCGGGTACGAAACCACCATAAAGCTATTCTTTCGGATCGATCTATAAAAGAGTTCGTACTAGAATAACACCTTAAGATAAAAATCAACCAAAACCCTAATGTCACCTAGATACTCCATTGTCACCTCAAGTATCCGTGGGCATGATTATACGATATGCATCACACAATCTCAGATTCATCCAACCAACATAAAAGTACTTCAAAGAGTTCCCCAAAGCTACTACCGAAGAGTCAAGAACGTGTGCCAAACCCTATGCATAGGTTCCCAAGTGTCATGAAACCCGCAAGTTGATCACCAAAACATACATCAAGTGGCACATGATATCCCATTGTCACCACAGATAATCACGACAAGACATACATCAAGTGTTCATAAAAGACTCAATCTGATAAGATAACTTCAAAGGGGAAACTCAATTCATCACAAGAGAGTAGAGGGGGAGAAACATCATAAGATCCAACTACAATAGCAAAGCTCGGGATACATCAAGATCGTGCCATAGAGGAACACGAGAGAGAACACGAGAGAGAGAGAGAGATCGAACACATAGCTAATGGTACATACCCTCAGCCCCGAGGATGAACTACTCCCTCCTCGTCATGGATAGCGCCGGGATGATGAAGATGGCCTCCGGTGATGGGATCCCCCTCCGGCAGGGTGCCGGAACAGAGTCCCGATTGGTTTTTGGTGGCTACAAAAGCTTGCGGCGGCGGAACTCCCGATCTATCTTCTGTTCTGGAAGTTTTAGGGTACGTCGGTGGACCTCCGGGGTGCTCACGAGGTAGGGGGCGCGCCCTCGACCCTCGTGGGCAGCCCGGGACTCCCCTGGCATGCACTCCAACCCCATCAGGTTGGTTTCCTTCCAAAATTAACTTCTCCAGTTGATTTCGTTCCGTTTTGACTCCGTCTGATATTCCCTTTCCTCGAAACACTAAAATAGGCATAAAACAGCAAATCTGGGCTGGGCCTCCGGTTAATAGGTTAGTCCCAAAAATAATATAAAAGTGGATAATAAAGCCCAGTATTGCCTAAAACAATAGATAAAGTAGCATGGAGCAATCAAAAATTATAGATACGTTGGAGACGTATCAGTGCACGAAACGGACCAGAATCGGCCAAAATTGAGAGTGTTGATGACCGACACGTAATAGCACCCCGGGGTTCGTCAATCGTGGAAATTACACCGAGACTCCAAAACTGAGTAATAGTCCAAGAAACGTTCCAGAATTGGCCCGGACTGTGATTGTTGATGACCGACACGTAAGCGCACCTTGGGGTTTGACTACCATGGAAATAGCTTCGGGGCCCCAAGACGATGAGTAATAGTCCATGAAACGGGTCATAATCGAAAAAAACCGTGAGTGTTGATAACCGACACGTAAACGAACCCAGGTGTTCGTTAATCGTGGAAATCACTTCGGGAACCCAAAACAGTGAGTAATACTCCATGAAACGGAACAGAATCGGCCAAAACTATGAGTGTTGATGACCGACAAGTAAACGCACACCGGGGTTCGTCAATTGTGGAAATCACTCGGGGACCCCAAAACAGTGACTAATAGTCCATGAAACGGGCCAGAATCGGCCAGAATTGATAGTGTTAATGACCGACAAGTAAACACACCCCGGGGTTCGTTAATCGTGGAAGTCACTCCGGGACCCCAAACTAGTGAGTAATAGTCCACGAAACGGGCCAGAATTGGCCAAAACTATGTGTGTTGATGACCGACACGTAAACGCACATCGGGGTTCGTTAATCGTGGAAATCACTCCGGGACCCCAAAACAGTGAGTAATAATCCATGGAACGGCCAGAATCGGGCAAAACTATGAGTGTTGATGACCAACACGTAAATGCACCCCCAGGGTTCGTTAATCGTGGAAATCACTCCGGGATCCTAAAACAGTGTGTAATAGTCCATGAAACGGGCGAGAATCGGCCAAAATTGATACTGTTGATGACTGACACGTAAACGCACCCCGAGGTTCGTTAATCATGGAAGTCACTCCGGCACCACAAACTAGTGAGTAATAGTCCATGAAACGGGCCAGAATCAGCCAAAATTGTGAGTGTTGATGACCAACACGTAAAAGCAGCCCGGGGTTCCTTAATCGTGGAAAACACTCCGGGACCCCAAAACAGTGAGTAATAGTCCACGAAATGGGCCAGAATCGGCCAAAACTGTGAGTGTTGATGACCGACACGTCAACACACCTCGGGGTTCGTTAATCGTGGAAATCACTCCGGGACTACAAAACAGTGAGTAATAGTCCATGAAACGGCCAGAATCGGGCAAAACTATGAGTGTTGATGACCGACACGTAAACACACCCCC
>NC_041387.1:11327401-11331047 GCF_002162155.2 Triticum dicoccoides
ACACGTAAGCGCACCCCGGGGTTTGTTAATCGTGGAAAACTCTCCGGGACCCCAAAACAGTGAGTAATAGTCCACGAAACGGGCCAGAATCGGCCAAAACTATGAGTGTTGATAACCGACACGTAAACGCACCTCGGGGCTCGTTAATTGTGGAAATCACTCCGGGACCCCAAAATAGTGAGTAATAATCCATGAAACGAGCCAGAATCGGCTAAACCTATGAGTGTTGATGACCAACATGTAAACGCACCCCGGGGTTCGTTAATCATGGAAATCACTCTGGGACACCAAAATAGTGAGTAATAGTCCATGAAACGAGCCAGAATTGGCCAAAACTATGAGTGTTGATGACCGACATGTAAGCGCACCTTGGGATTCAACAACTATGGAAATTGCTCCGGGACCCCAAAACGGCGAGTAATAGTCCACGAAACGGGTCGGAATTGGCCAAAACTGTAAGTTTTGAAGACGGGCACGTAAACGCACCCCGAGGATCGTCTATCGTGGAAATCTCTTCGTGACCTCAAAACGGTGAGTAATAGTGCACGAAACGGGATAGAATCGGCCAAAATTGTGAGTGTTGAGGACCGACACGTAAACGCACCCCAGGGTTCGTCAATCGTGGAAATTACACCGCTACTCCAAAACTGAGTAATAGTCAAAGAAACGAGCCAGAATCACCCAAACTGCGATTGTTGATGACCGACACATAAGCGCACTTTGGGGTTTGACTACCATGGAAATCGCTTTGGGACCCCAAAACGGTAAGTAATAGTGCACGGAACGGGCCAAAATTGACAAAAACCATGAGTGTTGATGACCGACACGTAGACGCACCCAGAGGTTCATTAATCATGGAAATCACTCCGGGACCCCAAAACAATGAGTAATAGTCCATGAAATGGGCCAGAGTCAGCCAAAACTGTTAGTGTTGATGACCGACACGTAAACGCACCCCCGGGTTCGTTAATCGTGGAAATCACTCCAGGACCGCAAAACAGTGAGTATAGTCCATGAAACGGGCCAAAATTGGCCAAAACTCTGACTGTTGATGACCGACACGTCAAACGCACCCCAGGGTTCGTTAATCGTGGAAATCACTCCGGGACCCCAAAACAGTGAGTAATAGTCCATGAATCGGGCCAGAATCGGCCAAAACTGTGAGTGTTGATTACCGACATGTAATCGCACCTTGGGGTTCAACAACTATGGAAATTGCTTCGAGGCCCCAAAACCGTGAGTAATAGTCCACGAAACGGGTCAGAATTGGCCAAAACTATGAGTGTTGATGACGGACACGTAAACACACCCCGGGGGTCGTCAATCTTGAAAACCACTCTGGGACCCCAAAAAAGCTGAGTAATAGTGCATGATGTCTACTACACAACCTTCTTCTTGTAGACGTTGTTGGGCCTGCAAGTGCACAGGTTTGTAGGAGAGTAGCAAATTTCCCTCAAGTGGATGACCTAAGGTTTATCAATCCGTAGGAGGCGTAGGATGAAGATGGTCTCTCTCAAACAACCCTGCAACCAAATAACAAAGAGTCTCTTGTGTCCCCAACACACCCAATACAATGGCAAATTGTATAGGTGCACTAGTTCGGCGAGGAGATGGTGATACAAGTGCAAAACAGATAGTAGATATGGGTTTTTGTAATCTGAAATAATAAAAATAACAAGGTAACGAGCGATAAAAGTGAGCGTAAACGGTATTGCAATGATAGGAAACAAGGCCTAGGGTTCATACTTGCACTAGTGTAAGTTCTCTCAACAATAATAACATAGATAGAACATATGACAAGCCCTCAACATGCAACAAAGAGTCACTCCAAAGCCACTAATAGCGGAGAACAAACGTAGAGATTATGGTCGGGTAGGAAACCACCACAAAGCTATTCTTTCGGATCGATCTATAAAAGAGTTCGTACTAGAATAACACCTTAAGATAGAAATCAACCAAAACCCTAATGTCACCTGGATACTCCATTGTCACCTCAAGTATCCGTGGGCATGATTATACGATATGCATCATACAATCTCATATTCATCCAACCAACATAAAAGTACTTCAAAGAGTGCCCCAAAGCTACTACCGAAGAGTCAAGAACGTGTGCCAATCCCTATGCATAGGTTCCCAAGTGTCACGGAACCCGCAAGTTGATCACCAAAACATACATCAAGTGGCACATGATATCCCATTGTCACCACAGATAATCACGGCAAGACATACATCAAGTGTTCATAAAAGACTCAATCCGATAAGATAACTTCAAAGGGGAAACTCAATTCATCACAAGAGAGTAGAGGGGGAGAAACATCATAAGATCCAACTACAATAGCAAAGCTCGGGATACATGAAGATTGTGCCATAGAGGAACACGAGAGAGAGAGAGATCAAACACATAGCTACTGGTACATACCCTCAACCCCGAGGGTGAACTACTCCCTCCTCGTCATGGATAGCGCTGGGATGATGAAGATGGCCTCCGGTGATGGGATCCCCCTCCGACAGGGTGCCGGAACAGGGTCCTGATTGGTTTTTGGTGGCTACAGAGGCTTGCGGCGGCAGAACTCCTGATATATGTTTTGTTCTGGAAGTTTTAGGTTACGTAGGTATAATTGGGTGCAGGGGGTACGTCGGTGGACCTCCGGGGTGCTCACGAGGTAGGGGGGGCGCGCCCTCCACCCTCGTGGGCAGCCCGGGACTCCCCTGGTGTGCACTCCAAGCCCATCAGGTTGGTTTCCTTCCAAAATTAACTTCTCCAGTTGATTTCGTTCCGTTTTGACTCCCTCTGATATTCCTTTTCCTCGAAACACTGAAATAGGCATAAAACAGCAAATTTGGGCTGGGCCTCCGGTTAATAGGTTAGTCCCAAAAATAATATAAAAGTGGATAATAAAGCCCAATATTGCCTAAAACAGTAGATAAAGTAGCATGGAGTAATCAAAAATTATAGATACATTGGAGACGTATCAGTGCACGAAACGGACCAGAATCGGCCAAAATTGAGAGTGTTGATGACCGACACGTAAACGCACCCCGGGGTTCGTCAATTGTGGAAATTACACCGGGACTCCAAAACTGAGTAGTAGTCCAAGAAATGTTCCAGAATTGGCCCAAATTGTGATTTTTGGTGACCGACACGTAAGCGCACCTTGGGGTTTGACTACCATGGAAATCGCTTCGGGGCCCCAAGAAGGTGAATAATAGTCCATGAAACGGGTCATAATCGAAAAAAACCGTGAGTGTTGATGACCGAGATGTAAACGCACCCAGGTGTTCGTTAATCGTGGAAATCACTTCGGGAACACAAAACAGTGAGTAATAGTCCATGAAACGGAACAGAATCGGCCAAAACTATGACTGTTGATGACCGACACGTAAACGCACACCGGGGTTCGTCAATCGTGGAAATCACTCCGGGGCCCCAAAACAGTGACTAATAATCCATGAAACGGGCCAGAATCGGCCAGAATTGATAGTGTTGATGACCGACACGTAAACACACCCTGGGGTTCGTTAATCGTGGAAGTCACTCCGGGACCCCAAACTAGTGAGTGTTCATGACCGACACGTAAATGCACCCCGGGGTTCGTTAATCGTGGAAAACACTCCGGGACCCCAAATCAGTGAGTAATAGTCTATG
>NC_041387.1:11331511-11336191 GCF_002162155.2 Triticum dicoccoides
CGGCCAAAATTGATATTGTTGATGACTGACACGTAAACGCACCCCGAGGTTCGTTAATCATGGAAGTCACTCCGGGACCACAAACTAGTGAGTAATAGTCCATGAAACGGGCCAGAATCAGCCAAAATTGTGAGTGTTGATGACCGACACGTAAAAGCAGCTCGGGGTTCCTTAATCATGGAAAACACTCCGGGACCCCAAAACAGAGAGTAATAGTCCACGAAACGGGCCAGAATCGGCCAAAACTGTGAGTGTTGATGACCGACACATCAACGCACCTCGGGGTTCGCTAATCATGGAAATCACAGCGGGACCCCAAAACAGTGAGTAATAGTCCACGAAACGGCCAAAATCGGGCAAAACTGTGAGTGTTGATGACCGACATGTAAACGCACCCCCGGGGTTCGTTAATCGTGGAAATCAATCCGGGGCCCCCAAACAGTGAGTAATAGTCCATGATACGGGCCAGAATCGGCCAAAACTGTGAGTGTTGATGACTAACACGTAAACGCACCCCGGGGTTCGTTAATCGTCGAAAACACTCCGGGACCCCAAAAATAGTGAGTAATAGTCTACGAAACGTGCCAGAATCGGCCAAAACTGTGAGTTCTGATGACCGACACGTAAGAGCATCTTGGGGTTCAATAACTATGAAAATCGCTAAGGGACCCCAAAATGATGAGTAATAGTCCACGAAACGGGTCAGAATTGACCAAAACTGTGAGCTTTGACGACGGACACGTAAACGCACCCCGGGGATCGTCAATAGTGGAAATCACTCTGGGACCCCAACACACTAAGTAATAGTGCACGAAACTGACCAGGATCGGCCAAAATTGTGAGTGTTGATGACCGACACGTAAACACAAATCAGGGTTCGTCAATCGTGGAAATCACTGCAGGACCCCAAAACAGTGATTAATAGTCCATGAAACAGACCAGAATCGGCCAAAACTGTGAGTGTTGATGACCGACGTGTAAACGCACCCAGGGTTTGTTAATCGTGGAAATCTCTCCGGGACCCCAAAACGGTGAGTAATAGTCCAAAACGGGCCAGAATCGGCCAAAACTGTGAGTGTTGATGAGCGACAGATAAACGCACATCGGGGTTCATTAATCGTTAAAATCACTCCCGAACCGCAAAACAGTGAGTAATAGTCCATGAAATGGACCAGAATCGGCCAAAACTGTGAGTGTTGATGACTGACACGTAACGCACTCCGGGGTTCCCTAATCGTGGAAAACACTCCGCGACCCCAAAATAGTGAGTAATAGTCCACGAAACGGGCAAGAATTGGCCAAAACTGTGAGTGTTGATGACCGACACGTAAGCGCACCCCGGGGTTCAACAACTATGGAAATCGCTTCGGGACCCCAAAACGATGAGTAATAGTCCATGAAACGGGACAGAATCGGCCAAAACTGTGAGTGTTGATGACCAACACGTAAACGCACCCCGGGGTTCCTTTATAGTGGAAATCACTCTGGGACCCCAAAACAGAGAGTAATAGTCCATGAAACGGGTCAGAACCGGGCAAAACTGTGAGTGTTGATGACCGACATGTAAGCGCACCTTGCGGTTCAAAAACTATGGAAATCGCTTCGGGACCCCAAAACGATGAGTAATGGTCCACGAAACGGGTGAGAATTGGCCAAAACTATGAGTTTCGACGACGGACACGCAAGCGCACCTCGGGGATCGGTAATCGTGGAAATCGCTCTGTGACCCCAAAACAGTGAATAATAGTGCATGAAACGGACCAGAATCGACCAAAACTGTGAGTGTTGATGACCGACACGTAAACGCACCCCGGGATTCATCAATCATGGAAATCGCTCCGAGACCCCAAAACTGAGTAATAGTCAAAGAAATGGGCCAGAATCGGACCAAACTACGAGTCTTGACGACCACACGAAAGCACACCTTGGGTTCGACAACCATGAAAATTGCTTTGGGACCAGAAAACGGGTCCGAATCGACAAAACCGCGAGTGTTGATAACCGACACGTAACCACACACCGGGGTACGTCAATAGTGGAAATCAATCCGGGACCCCAAAACAGTGAGTAATAGTCCATGAAACAGGCCAGAATCGACCAAAACTGTGAGTGTTGATGACCGACACGTAAACGCACCCCGGGGTTCGTTAATCATGGAAATCACTTCGGGACGCCAAAACAATGAGTAATAGTCCATGAAACAAGCCAGAATCAACTAAAACTATGAGTGTTGATGACCGACACGTAAACGCATCCCGGGGTTCGTTAATCGTGGAAATCACTCCGGGACACCAAAATAGTGAGTAATAGTCCATGAAATGAGTCAGAATCGGCCAAAACTATGACTGTTGATGACCGACACGTAACCGCACCTTGGGGTTCAACAACTATGGAAATCCTTCCGGGGCCCCAAAACGGTGAGTAATAGTCAACGGAACGGGTCAGAATTGGCCAAAACTGTGAGTTTTGACGACGGACACGTAAACGCACCTCGAGGATCGTCTATCGTGGAAATCTCTCCGTGACCTCAAAACGGTGAGTAATAGTGCACGAAACGGGACAAAATCAGCCAAAATTGTGAGTGTTGATGACCGACACGTAAACGCACCCCGGGGTTCGTCAATCGTGGAAATTACACCGGGACTCCAAAACGGGTCCGAATCGACAAAAACCGTGAGTGGTGATGACCGACACGTAACCGCACCCAGGGGTTCGTTAATCGTGGAAATCACTCCGGGACCCCAAAACAATGAGTAATAGGCCATGAAATGGGTTAGAGTCGGCCAAAACTGTTAGTGTTGATGACCAACACGTAAACGCACCCCGGGGTTTGTTAATCATGGAAATCACTCCAGGACCCCAAAACAGTGAGTAATAGTCCATGAAACGGGCCAGAATCGGGCAAAACTGTGAGTGTTGTTGACCGACACGTCAAACGCACCCCGGGGTTCGTTAATCATGGAAACCCAAAACAATGAGTAATAGTCCACGAAACCGGCCAGAATCGGCAAAAACTGTTAGTGTTAATGAACGACACGTAAACGCACCCCGGGGTTCGTTAATCGTGGAAATCATTCCGGGACCCTAAAACAGTGAGTAATAGTCCACGAATCGGGCCAGAATCGGCCAAAACTATGAGTGTTCATGACCGACATGTAAGCGCACCTTGGGGTTTAAAAACTATGGAAATCGCTTTGAGGCCCCAAAACGGTGAGTAATAAGTCTACCAAACAGGTCAGAATTGGCTAAAACTGTGAGTGTTGACGACGGACATGTAAACACAACCCAGGGATCGTCAATCATGAAAATCGCTCTGGGACCCCAAAAACACTGAGTAATAGTGCACGAAATAGACCAAAATCGGCCAAAATTGAGAGTGTTGATGACCGACACTTAAACGCACCCCGGGGTTCGTCAATCGTGGAAATTACACTGGAACTCCAAAACTGAGTAATAGTCCAAGAAACGTTCAAGAATTGGCCCAAACTGCGATTGTTGATGACCGACACGTGAGCGCACCTTGGGGTTTGACTACCATGGAAATCGCTTCGGGGCCCCAAAATGGTGAGTATAGTCCATGAAACGGTTCATAATCGAAAAAAACCGTGAGTGTTGATGACCGACACGTAAACGCACCCAGGTGTTCGTTAATCGTGGAAATCACTCCTGGAACCCAAAACAGTGAGTAATAGTCCATGAAACGGAAAAGAATCGGCCAAAATTGTGAGTGTTGATAACCAACACGTAAACGCACACCGGGGTTTGTCAATCGTGGAAATCACTCCAGGACCCCAAAACAGTGAGTAATAGTCCATGAAACGGGCCAGAATTGGCCAAAATTGATAATGTTGATGGCCGACACGTAAACGCAACCCGGTGTTCGTTAATCGTGGAAGTCACTCCGGGACCCAAACTAGTGAGTAATAGTCCATGAAACGGGCCAGAATCAGCCAAAACTGTGAGTGTTGATGACCGACACGTAAACGCACTTCGGGGTTTGTTAACCGTGTAAAACACTCTCGGACCCCAAAATAGTGACTAATATTCCACGAAACCGGCCAGAATCAGCCAAAACTATGAGTGTTGATGACCGACACGTAAACGCACCTTGGGGTTCGTTAATCGTGGAAATCACTTCGGGACCCCAAAACAGTGAGTATTAATCCATGAAACGGGCCAGAATCGACCAAAATTGATACCGTTGATGACTGACACATAAACGCACCCCGGAGTTCGTTAATTGTAGAAGTCACTCCGGTACCCCGAACTAGTGAGTAATACTCCATGAAACAGGCCAGAATTAGCCAAAACTGTGAGTGTTGATGACCGACACGTAAAATACCCCGGGGTTCGTTAATCATAGAGAACACTCCGGGACCCCAAAACAGTGAGTAATAGTCCATGAAACGGGCCAGAATCGGCCAAAACTGTGAGTGTTGATGACCGACACGTAAGCGCACCCCAGGGTTCAACAACCATGGAAATCGCTTCGGGACCCCAAAACGATGAGTAGTAGTCCATGAAACGTGCCAGAATCGGCCAAAACTGTGAGTATTGATGACGGACACGTAAACGCACCCCGGGGTTCGTTAATAGTGGAAATCACTCCAGGACCCCAAAACAGTGAGTAATAGTCCTTGAAACGGGTCAGAAACAGGCAAAACTGTGAGTGTTGATGAC
>NC_041387.1:11336520-11340096 GCF_002162155.2 Triticum dicoccoides
AGTGTTGATGACCGACACGTAAACGCACCCCGGGATTCGTCAATCATGGAAATCACTCCGGGACCCCAAAACTGAGCAATAGTCCATCAAACGGGCCAGAATCGGACCAAACTGTGAGTCTTGACGACCACACGAAAGCACACCTTGGGTTCGACAACCATGAAAATCGCTTTGGGACCAGAAAACAGTGAGTAGTAGTCCACGAAACGGGTCAGAATCAGGAAAAAACCGTGAGTGTTGATGACCGACACGTAACCGCACACCGGGGTTCGTCAATAGTGGAAATCAATCCGGGACCCCAAAACAGTGACTAATAGTCCATGAAACGAGTCAGAATCGGCCAAAACTATGAGTGTTGATGACCGACAAGTAAATGCATCCCGGGGTTCGTTAATCGTGGAAATCACTCCGGGACACCAAAATAGTGAGTAATAGTCCACGAAACGAGCCAAAATCGGCCAAAACTATGGCGTTGATGACCGACACGTAAGCGCACCTTGGGGTTCAACAACTATGGAAATCGCTTCGGGACCCCAAAACGGTGAGTAATAGTCCAGGAAACGGGTCAGAATTGGCCAAAACTGTGAGTTTTGACGACGGGCACGTAAACGCACCCCGAGGATCGTCTATCGTGGAAATCTCTCTGTGACCTCAAAACGGTGAGTAATAGTGCATGAAACGGGCCAGAATTGGTAAAATTGTGAGTGTTGATTACCGACACCTAAACGCACCCTAGGGTTCATCAATCGTGGAAATTACACCGGGACTCCAAAACTAAGTAACAGTCCAAGAAACGGGCCAGAATCGCCCAAACTGTGATTGTTGATGACCGACACGTAAGCGCACTTTGGGGTTTGACTACCATGAAAATCGCTTTGGTACCCCAAAACGGTAAGTAATAGTCCATGAAACGGGACACAATCGACAAAAACCGTGAGTGTTGATGACCGACACGTAAACACACTCAGGGATTCATTAATCATGGAAATCACTCCGGGACCCGAAAACAATGAGTAATAGTCCATGAAACGGGCCAGAATCGGCCAAAACTGTTAGTGTTGATGACCGACACGTAAGCGCACCCCGGGGTTCGTTAATCATGGAAAACACTCCACGACCCCAAAACAGTGAGTAGTCCATGAATAGGGCCAGAATCGGCCGAAACTGTGACTGTTGATGACTGACATGTAAGCGCACCTTGGGGTTCAACAACTACGGAAATTGCTACGGGGCCCCAAAACGGTGAGTAATAGTCCACGAAACGGGTCAGAATTGACCAAAACTGTGAGTGTTGACGCCCCGGGGATCTTCAATCGTGAAAATCGCTCTGGGACCACAAAAACGCTGAGTAATAGTGCACGAAACGGACCAGAATCGGTCAAAATTGTGAGTGTTGATGACCGACACGTAAACGCATACCGGGGTTCGTCAATCGTGGAAATCCCTTCGGGCCCCCAAAACTGAGTAATAGTCCAAGAAACAGGCCTGAATCGGCCCAAGCTGGGAGTCTTGACGACCAACACGTTAGCACACCTTGGGATTCGACAACCATGGAAATCGCTTTGGGACCACAAAACGGTGTGTAATAGTTCACGAAACGGGTCAGAATCGACAAAAACCGCGAGTGTTGATGACCGACACGTAAACGCACATCGGGGTTCGTCAATCATGGAAATCACTCCGAAACCCCAAAATAGTGAGTATTAGCGGGCCAGAAACAGCCAAAATTGTGAGTGTTGATGACCGACACGTAAACGCACACCGGGGTTCGTTAATCGTGGATATCACTCCAGAACCCCAAAACGGTGAGTACTTATCCATGAAACGGGTCAGAATCGGCCAAAATTGTGAGTGTTGATGACCGACACGTAAACGCATCCCGTAGTTCGTCAATCATGGAAATTACACTGGGACTCCAAAACGGGTCTGAATCAACAAAAATCATGAGTGTTGATGACCGACACGTAACCGCACCAAGGGGTTCGTTAATCATGGAAATCACTCCGGGACCCCAAAACAATGAGTAATAGGCCATGAAATGGGCCAGAGTCGGCCACAACTGTTAGTGTTGATGACCAGCACGTAAACGCACCCCGGGGTTTGTTAATTGTGGAAATCACTTCAGGACCCCAAAACAGTGAGTAATAGTCCATGAAACGGGCCAGAATCGGCCAAAACTGTGAGTGTTGTTGACCGACGCGTCAAACGCACCCCGGGGTTCGTTAATCGTGGAAATCACTCCGGGACCCCAAATCAGTGAGTAATAGTCCATGAAATGGGCCAGAATCGGTCAAAACTATGAGTGTTAATGAACGACACATAACGCACCCCGGGGTCCGTTAATCGTGGAAATCATTCCGGGACCCCAAAACAGTAAGTAATTGTCGATGAATCGGGCCAGAATCGGCCAAAATTGTGACTGTTGGTGACCGACATGTAAGCGCACCTTGGGGTTCAAAAACTATGAAAATCGCTTCGAGGCCCCAAAATGGTGTGTAATAAGTGTACGAAACGGGTCAGAATTGGTCAAAACTGTGAGTGTTGACGACGGACACGTAAACACACCCCGGGTATTGTCAATCATGAAAATCGCTCTAGGACCCCAAAAGCACTGAGTAATAGTGCAAGAACAGACCAGAATAGGCCAAAATTGAGTGTGTTGATGACCGACACGTAAACGCACCCCGGGGTTCGTCAATCGTGGAAATTACACCGGGACTCCAAAACTGAGTAATAGTCCAAGAAACGTTCAAGAATAGGCCCAAACTGTGATTGTTGATGACCGACACGTAAGCGCACCTTGGGGTTTGACTACCATGGAAATCGCTTCGGGGCCCCAAAACGGTGAGTATAGTCCATGAAATGGGTCATAATCGACAAAAACCGTGAGTGTTGATGACCGTCACGTAAACGCACCCAGGTGTTCGTTAATCGTGGAAATCACTCCGAGAACCCAAAACAGTGAGTAATAGTCCATGAAACGGAAAAGAATCGACCAAAATTGTGAGTGTTGATGACCAACACGTAAACGCACATCGGGGTTCGTCAATCGTGGAAATCACTCCGGGACCCCAAAATAGTGAGTAATAGTCCATGAAATGGGCCAAAATCAGCCAAAATTGATAGTGTTGATGACCGACACGTAAACGCAACCCGGTGTTCGTTAATCGTGGAAGTCACTCCGGGACCCGAACTAGTGAGTAATAGTCCATGTAACGGGCCAGAATCAGCCAAAACTGTGAGTGTTGATGACCGACACGTAAACGCACTCCGGGGTTCGTTAATCGTGGAAAACACTCTGGGACCCCAAAACAGTGAGTAATAGTCCACGAAACGGGCTAGAATTGGCCAAAACTATGAGTGTTGATTACCGACACGTAAACGCACCTCGGGGTTCGTTAATCGTGAAAATCACTTCGGGACCCTAAAACAGTGAGTAATAGTCCATGAAACGAACCAGAATTAGCCAAAACTGTGAGTGTTGATGACTGACACGTAAACGCACCCCGGTTTTCGCTTATCGTGGGAAACACTCCGGGACCCCAAAACAGTGAGTAATAGTCCATGAAACGGGCC
>NC_041387.1:11340384-11359872 GCF_002162155.2 Triticum dicoccoides
AACTGTGAGTGTTGATGACCGATACGTAAGCGCACCCCAGGGTTCAACAACTATGGAAATCGCTTCGGGACCGCAAACAATGAGTAGTAGTCCATGAAACGGGCCAGAATCGGCCAAAACTGTGAGTATTGATGACGGACACGTAAACGCACCCTGGGGTTCGTTAATAGTGGAAATCACTCCAGGACCCCGAAACAGTGAGTAATAGTCCTTGAAACGGGTCAGAATCAGGCAAAAGTGTGAGTGTTAATAAACGCACCCGAGATTCGTCAATCATGGAAATCACTCCGGAACCCCAAAACTGAGTAGTAGTCCATGAAACGGGCCAGAATCGGACCAAACTGTGAGTCTTGACGACCACACGAAAGCACACCTTGGGTTCGACAACCATGGAAATCGCTTTGGGACCATAAAACACTGAGTAATAGTCCACGAAACGAGTCCGAATCAGGCAAAACCCTGAGTGTTGATAACCGACACGTAACCGCACACCGGGGTTCGTCAATAGTGGAAATCAATCCTGGACCCCAAAACAGTGACTAATAGTCCATGAAATGGGCCAGAATTGGCCAAAACTGTGAGTGTTGATGGCCGACACGTAAACGCTCTCCGGGGTTCGTTAATCGAGGAAATCACTCTGGGACACCAAAACAGTGCGTAATAGTCCATGAAACGAGCCAGAATCGGCCAAAACAATGAGTGTTGATGACCGACAAGTAAACGCACCCCGGGGTTCGTTAATCGTGGAAATCACTTCGGGACACCAAAATAGTGAGTAATAGTCCACGAAACGAGCCAAAATCAGCCAAAACTATCACATTGATGACCGACACGTAAGCGCACCTTGGGTTCAAAACTATGGAAATCGCTTCGGGACCCCAAAACGGTGAGTGTTGAGTAATAGTGTATGAAACGGGCCAGAATCGGCAAAATTATGAGTGTTGATGACCGACACGTAAACGCACCCCGGGGTTCGTCAATCGTGGAAATTACACCGGGACTCCAAAACTGAGTAATAGTCCAAGAAACGGGCCAGAATCGCCCAAACTGCAATTGTTGATGACCGACACGTAAGCGCACTTTGGGGTTTGACTACAATGAAAATCGCTTTGGTACCCCAAAACGGTAAGTAATAGTCCACAAAACGGAACAGAATCTACAAAAACCGTGTGTGTTGATGACCGACACGTAAACACACCCAGGGATTCGCTAATCATGGAAATCACTCCGGGACCCCAAAACATTGAGTAATAGTCCATGAACGGGCCAGAATCGGCCAAAACTGTTAGTGTTGATGACCGACACGTAAGCGCACCCCGGGGTTCGTTAATCATGGAAAACACTCCAAGACCCCAAAACAGTGAGTAATAGTCCACGAAATGGGTCAGAATCAGCCAAAACTGTGAGTGTTGATGAACGAAACGTAAACGCACCCCGGGGTTCGTTAATCGTGGAAATCACTCCGGGACCCCAAAACAGTGAGTAATAGTCCACGAATCGGGCCAGAATCGGCCAAAACTGTAACTGTTGATGACCGACATATAAGCGCACCTTGGGGTTCAACAACTATGGAAATCGCTACTAGGCCCCAAAATGGTGAGTAATAGTCCACGAAACGGGTCAGAATTGACCAAAACTGTGAGTGTTGACGCCCCGGGGATCGTTAATCGTGAAAATCGCTCTGGGACCACAAAAACGCTAAGTAATAGTGCACAAAACGGACCAGAATTGGTCTAAATTGTGAGTGTTGATGACCGACACGTAAACGCACACTGGGGTTCACAATCGTGAAAATCACTTCGGGCCCCAAAACTGAGTAATAGTCCAAGAAACAGGCCTGAATCGGCCCGAACTGCGAGTCTTGACGACCAACACGTTAGCACACCTTGGCATTCGACAACCATGGAAATCGCTTTGGGACCACAAAACGGTGTGTAATAGTTCACGAAACGGGTCAGAATCGACAAAAACTGCGAGTGTTGATGACCGACACGTAAACGCACATCGGGGTTCGTCAATCATGGAAATCACTCTGAAACCCCAAAACAGTGAGTAATAGCAGGCCAGAAACAGCCAAAACTGTGAGTGTTGATGACCGACACGTAGAAGCACACCGGGGTTCGTTAATCATGGAAATCACTCCGGAACCCCAAAACGGTGAGTAATTGTCCATGAAACGGGCCAGAATCGGACAAAACTGTGAGTGTTGATGACCGACACGTAAACGCACCCCGGGGTTTGTTAATCATGAAAAACATTCTGGAACCCCAATACAGTGAGTAATAGTCCACAAAATGGGCCAAAATTGGCCAAAACTGTGAGTGTTGATTACCATCATGTAAGCGCATATTGGGGTTTAACAACTATGGAAATTGCCTCGGGACACCACAACGCCACGAAACGAGGCAGAATTGGCCAAAACTGCAAGTTTTAACGAAGGACACGAAAACACACCCCGGGGATCGTCAATCGTGAAAATCTCTATGTGACCCAAAATGGTGAGTAATAGTGCACGAAACAGATAAGAATCGGCCAAAATTGTGAGTATTGATGACCGACACGTAAACGCACCCCGGGATTAGTTAATCGTGGAAATCACTCCGGGACCCCAAAACTGAGTAATAGTCCAAGAAACGGGTCAGAATCGACAAAAACCACGAGTGTTGATGACCAACACGTAAACACGCCCCGGGTTCTTCAATCGTGGAAATGACTCCAGGACCCCCAAAACAGTGTGTAATAGTTCACAAACGGGCCAACATCGGCCAAAACTGTGAGTCTTGATGATTGACACGTAAACGCATCCCGGGGTTCGTTAATCGTGGAAATCACTCCGGGACCCCAAAATAGTGAGTAATAGTCCATGAAACAGGCCAGAATCGGACAAAACTGTGAGTGTTAATGACCGACACGAAAACGACCCCGGGGCTCGTTAATTGTGAAAATCACTCCGGGCCCCAAAATAGTGAGTAATGGTTCATGGAACGGGCCAGAATCGGTCAAAACTGTGAGTGTTGATGACCGACATGTAAGCGCACCTTGGGGTTTAACAAACTATGAAAATCGCTTCGGGACCCCAAAACGGTGAATAATAGTCCACAAAACGGTTCAGAATTGGCCAAAACTGTGAGTGTTGACGACGGACACGTAAACGCACCTCGGGATTCGTCAATCGTGAAAATCGCTATGGGACCCCAAAATGCTGAGTAATAATGCACGAAACAGAGCAGAATCGGCTAAAATTATGAGTGTTGATGACCAACACGTAAACGCACACCGGGATTCGTCAATTGTGGAAATCATTTCGGACCCCAAAACTGAGTAATAGTCGAAGAAACGGGCCAGAAACGCATAAACTGCGATTCTTAACGACCAACACGTAAGCACGCCTTGGGGTTCGACAATCATAAAAATCGTTTTGAGAGCACAAAACGGTGAGTAATAGTCCATGAAACGGGTCGGAATCGACAAAAACTGCGAGTGTTGATGACCGACATGTAAACGCATTCCGAGGTTCGTTAATCATGAAAATCATTACGGGACCCCAAAACGATGAATAAGAGTCTTTGTAGAGTAGGGGGCGACAATGATCCCCTTTGGCTCTCAAGAAGCTCCGCCACTGCGCACAACAAACTCCATTGTTTCGGTTAATCGATTTTTCGGTTACCTATTTTGAGCTTTGATGTTCCGTTTCTATTTTTTTTTAAAGGTAGAAACTGAATTTTCGGTTTGTACTGAATGCCCATGCCTGTAGTTTACGCCCGTTGCGTGAACCATTTTTAGCATAACAGTACACGCACCAGGACCCCGACCCCAGGCGGCCAGCCAGACAAGGTCCCAGCTTTTTTTAACAAGGGAAAAAAGAGTGCGGCTAATCTGTACCCGGGCTCAGCTGCACCCACGCTTAGAAACAAATTCAAAAAATTCCAAATTTATTTGTGGTGGTAGATAATTTGACACGTGAGGTGCGCCCCAAAATTCAACTCATTTAAGCATCTGAGCAGCTCTCGGCAAAAAAGACAAAATCAGGGTCTGTAAAAATGTTTACTGTTCACGCACTGTTTTGATCCGATTTGTCTTTTTTGCCGAGGGCTACTCAGATGTCCAAATAAGTTGAATTTTAGGGCGCACCTCACGCGTCAAATTATCTACCACCACAAAAAAATTGGAATTGTTTGAATTTTTTGCTGAGAGGGAGCAGATGAGCCCGGGCTGCAGGATGAATTATCCGGGAAAAATGGGCATTCTTTGGGTAGAGCTCAAGCAACAGAGACACGATTCATCCAACATCATGACGCGCGACCTGTTAAATCACCAGCAGTGAGAGAGATGGACGGGTCTCGACTCGATGTATGCTATGGCTGGCGCATCAACAGTGCTGGTTACTACCTCCTTCCAGCGTCGGACTCGACTTGTTTCTTCGCCGCGCTTCTTATATATAGCTCGATTATTATGGTTGGGTTAGGTTTAATTATGTTCCAACAGATTTTTTTTACTCGTATATCGTGTTGGGCAATCGTTGGATACGATATTTTGTTATGAGCGGAGACTATCGTTGCACGTTTCGGCGTTGATGTCACCCGGCGGTGGTTGTGTGTCTTTGGATTTTTATTTCACGTTGAAACAGTGGAATTGCTGCTATAACGCTCGTATGGGCCGGTTCATGAAGCAGTCGCTCGCTCAGCTTGGTTCCTCTCTCCACCCGCTCGCTTCATTTCTTTCCGCCCGCTTTATCGCTAGCTTAGAAAAAAAAATGGCTACCCTCTTTTTTTTAAGAACTTCATTATGTAAAAAGAATTTCATGTATTAAAAATATTGTGAATTAAAAAACATTTATTAAAAAACATTCATTAAAAAAAGTCCACCAATTTGAAAATTTTCAGAGATTTGAAAATGCTCACAAACTTTAGAGATGTTCATGAATTCAAAAATATATTCTTAAATTGTAGAAAATGTTCACGGTTTTTATTAAATATTCATGAATTTTGAACCGATGATCGAATTGCACTCGAGCTGGAGACAGGGACGCCCTCGCTGAGGGCTCAGCATGATCTTGCCAGAGACGGGAACGCCACGATTGGCTAGGACCTCATCGAGGGAGGAGAGGAAGGGGTTCACAGGTTTGGGTTCAGTGCAAGCTCGTTGGCATTGGAAGTGATGGGTTGTAGCGGGGGCTATTGGTAGAAGGGTGATCAGGGACGCCGGTGGCCCAACAATTGTGGGGTTAGGAGGGGGTAGAGGGATGGTCGAGGAAGACGGTGACACAGCAGCTGTGGCGACACAATATGTGTATCCCAATTTTCATGTAAAAACATATTTTATCTAAAAAAATAAGTTTATTCTTTTTCTTATAGAAACTCGGATCTATTATAAAAATTCACCAGAAGTACAAAACACCTTAAATATAATAAAAATGACATCGAAGTCTCTAGACCACCAAATGACCATTGTCGTCATCAGAGTAGAGCTGACCTTGTCGATGACAACCGAAAAATCTTTGTGCACGCGCCCTTAAGGACCAGTGCCCCCGAGCCGTAGTTGTGGCCGTTGAGCACTTAAATCGATTTGAAAAACCCGACATCAAATCTCGTAATCGCGTACACATGATGAGAAACCCTAATCTTATCACCCCAAGGAGCTGAAAGAAATCTATGTCGGAGCTCCGTCTCATCCGACCTAATGGACGAATTTGAGGAAGATCGAGTACCAAAAAACTGGCTCGATGAAGATCGAGTACTAAAACCCTAACCTCCGCTAGTTGTAGCCAAGGCACCAGGATACCCCTCCTCGTCATCGGTCACCGCAGCGACATGCAGAGGAAAGACGAATCCACGGGCTCATCGACGGAGATAGGGAAGAAAGGCTTTGCCCTAGTCACCAACTCACCATGCGAGGGGGGAAAGATAGACGTGGAGTTTCCACTCGTACGTTCGTATCTAGATACTTCTTTCTGTCAGGGAGATAGTATAAAATTGTTACCAGTATATGATGCGGGAATGATATATACCACTACAGCATTCCAGAACGCCCCAGCACCGCGAGACCCGAGACCGACCGGCATTGAACCCACCAGACAGCGTGTGAAGCATCCATGATTGGTTTTCCTCCGGGCGCCAACCGAAAGATGATGCCCTAATCCTGTTGTCAAGCAGTAGAAAGCGTTGTAGCCCATCAATGCCCATGTCTCCTACACAGCGGCCACACCTAGGACCAAAAATTTCATGAACTAGTGAGCCTAGCACGTAGCATAGCATACTAGCAGGAAAAAAAGCAGCGAGCGAGCGAGCGAGCCGTGCCTTCCTTTTCCAGTTTCCATAATACTAGTACTACTAATCCGGATGCCCCCGGCGTGATGATTGGCCCCCATAATTTGGTCAGCACCGTGGGGTTCTTTCTCATGAGCGGCTAGTAGTGGTGAAAAATGTTTGTCTTGAAGCCTTTTTGCTTTGGACAAGAGGCTTCTTTCACCTTATTTAGTACTAGTAGTAATAAAAAGGAAAAGAAAAGAAAAGAGAAGCGGCTGGTAGGTAGCTGCTGTGAGAAATGTGAGTTGAGGAGCTAGCTTGTTGGCAAGGAACAAAAGTTTGTATAAAGGCATTCAATCCCAAGTTCCTAACAGTACTTGTCAATCCCCAAAGAGGTACTGCTAGCTCCTGCTAGCTCGGCTTGGGTTCAACAAAGTAATTCCACCAGCAAGCTTAACTACAATCTCTATCTAAACTAGGAGTAATAAATAAACAAGTGTTAGGGCAACTTCAACGCAAGGAACCAAACGGACACGTATTTTGTCCTTTTGGATTGCTGGTTTGGCCCGTCTCCGCCTATGTCCGCGCTAATCTGGACAGTGCGCCCAACCGGCCGACCCATTTGATCCGTTTGTATAGTGTGCCACGTATTTGGCACTCGGTCGTTTATTTTTAATTCCCATATTTTCATAATCAAACATAGCAAGTAGATAGCAAAATAAAAAGCTAGCATTTTTTGCATTGTACCATATGTCCATATGCCATCCCGGCATACAACATTGCACCAAAAGGATCGCCACGACTATATTTCATTCCTCGGCCCTATAGTTCTTGAAAAACAAACACATAAAAGATGATCACACATAATCTCGGTCTTGAATGTACTCTCAAACCAAGCCTTCTTTTTTGGGGGGTCATCTTGCTCGTGTCAGCCACCACGATATCCACTTCCTTAGAGATTAGCGCGAGCTCCACCTCCTTGACTCTTGCCCGAGCATTGGTCTCATCGATCTCGAGCTTCTTCTTTTGTATGTCAAAGTAGGGTTTTCATTTGCTCCTCTTTCTCTTGACGCTTCCTATTCCCTCTCTTCCTTTTGGGTAATGAACCCCTTCAAAGTTTCTTGCAAGGCGATTACTGAAGCATGACACTTCGTATCCACCTTTGAATTGGTCTTCCCCCTAGGCATCTTCTCACTTTCGATTGGGTCTGTGACCGATGAAGGCCCCCCACCTATTTTTTGGGCGGCATATTGGTCCTTGATCCCAAGGCCACTCACGCGATGGCCTTCGATATTCTCACGAGCACCACAAAATTTGTTCCACTCCAATTGGATGAAGCCATGCCTCTTTTGAATTGACACGTCGACCTAGTCACTCTCAAATTTGCAAGGCTCAAACTTCCTACGTTCATGAAAGTAATCGCCGACCCTCTTCCAAAATGTAGTTCCTTTTTGCTTGCCGTTGGTTTTGGGATACTGTCCAATTGCCATCCCAGCTTCGCAAAACAACTTGCCCTCCACATCTGTGCATGCTCCTATCCTCATGCTTTTCCTCCTCTTTTGTGGCTGGCGTTGCTCCTCTAGCTCTTCTCAAACTCCAGTGGCTCCCGTCGATGTCAACACCCTCGCCGCCTTCAGCGTCATGGCCATCATTGTAGTGCCCATCGTTGTATTGGCCGTGAGCGTCTTGGCCTTGGGTGTCTTGGTCGTCTTGAATCCCGCCGTCATCATACCCTTGGCCACTCTCATTGATCATCTCCTCCAAGACTTCCTCGAGAAACGTCGGATCGGCCGGTGTCGAGGTGGGTGTTCTATCAAACAAGTTGCGGGCATCGGGTAAGTTGGCTGAGGAGACCACCCGCTAGTGCTTCCTTTGCATCCTGGTGGACTGGCTGGCCACAGGTGTGACGTTGAGATCAATGGGGGGCACCACGGGGAAGACCGACACGTGGTCACCCATTTTCGGCGAGCCGTCCCGAGGCGATGTGGAGAAGCGGGACGCGACCGGGTCATGTCCAGGAAGGTACCCGTATGTCGGCGGAGTTGTTGACACGTGTAGGGCTCCGAAAGCTGCGGGCGGACCGCCGATGAGCTTGTCGCTGAAAGAACATGCAGTGCCCCCATGTTTGGTTTTGGTAATCGATGACAATCTCTATGTACTAATGGTTGCCTTGAGTTATATTTGAAGGTTTTGTCCATAGGCTTTTCTTGAGTTATAGTTTGGTAATTATTTGTTGGTTTCAAGGAGAGTTTGTGATGACCAAGGTGCTATTCAAGGAATTACCTAAAGATTGGTCATGTGAGAGGTTGATCAAGACTAAGTCAAAGAGGGAATCAAGTTGATCAACACACAAAGCGTAGCAGATGTACCAAGAGGGATCAAGTGATCCCATGGTATGGTAAGCATTGTCAAATACGCTTTGTATACTGACCCATGGTCTTCTTGAGAGTTCTTTGTGGGGTTAGGTTGCGGTGTGCACGTTCAAGTGATGCATCACGAAGAGATCAAGTGCTTGAAGATTGCCATCCATTGTGGTAACAATGGACTTGTGAAGATATGCCGAAGAGTGGCTCACCCATAGTGGACTATGGCGGAGCAACCTACTAGTCTTCACCGAGCTAACACAATCAAGAAAGGTGATCCAACTTGAGGAAGTCAAGTTCGTCTACATCTAGCTCAAGTGGACTATGTGCAAGGCAAAGGTTTGCCCTTGGTAGGTTTTCTATTTTACCGGTCTCATGGTGGTAGTTGGGAGACCGGGTTATAGGATCGATTGTCGTACTATCAAGGGGGCTCTCAATGAGTATCTTGATCGTATCATTCGTAGAGAGCGCAAACCATTGCATCCTTACATCATCTTCATTGGTTCTTGTTTGGTTCTTCTTCTTTTGAGTTTTGGAGCTTATGGTCATCTTGATGGTAAGCTCGAGTTCATCAAAAATGGAGTTCACATGCATCTTCTATGATGTTTTCGATGATGGAAGGTTATGCCGGTTCTTCTCTGTTGGAGGTTTCACTCCTATATTTGTTAGGCATACCTTCCCCGCCTTCTCTGTCACTGTTTTGATGTTACTCGTTGTCTTCTATCCCACAAGCTTGAGTTTGCTCAATTCGGAGCTCATTTGTAGAAGTTATGGCAGTTCTGGTTTTATTGTATCCTTCTGTTGTCTTTAGCTGCGATATGAAGGCAGCCAAGTGCTAAAGCCTCTGCGGCGTGCGTTAGTACTGCTCAAGGGAGCGGTGTAGTACCGCTCCTGGTGAGCGGTAGTACCGCTGCCTCCAGCCCTGACGCTGATGCATGCGGAAGTAGGGTGCGGATATATTTTTTTACATTCGCCCTTATGCGGTAGTACCTCTCCCTGTGAACGGTAGTACCATGCCGGCTTTCTACTCGAAGCTAGCTCCTGTGGATGTAGGTGCGGCAGTAATTTTTTACATTTGTGGACGCGCGGTAGTACCGCTATCCCCAACAGTAGTACCGCTACCTCACTATGTATACTGCCGTGTGCTGCACCTGTGTGGCCGTTGAATACTACCCCTACGGTAGTACCGCAAGGGCAAGCGGTAGTACCGCTTCGACAGTAGTACCGCCATGTTACCCCGTTGCCGTAGTGTTTCTTTTGGCTACTGCCGCCCTAGCGGTAGTACCGCTCGGTGCGGGTTGTGAGGATAACGGTTGGATTTTTTCCCACCTATAAAAGGGGGTCTTCTTTCCCAATGAACCTTATCTTTTGAGCTCGTGTTCTTCCCCCATTGTTGACCTTCTTCGAGCTTGTTAACTCTCAATCCCTCCATGGATTCTTGCTAGTTTTTGAGGGAAAAGAGAGAGGAGATCTAGATCCACATTTCCACCAATCACTTTCTCCTCTATGTGAGGGGAATCCCTTGAATCTATCTAGATCTTGGAGTTCTTGGTGTTCTCCTTCTTGTTCTTCCTCTCACTTTCCCTTCTAGCATTAGTTGCTTCGGTGGGATTTGAGACAGAAAGACTTGGGCACTCCGTGTGCCCTTGCCATTGCATTTGGTGCATCGGTTTGAGTTCTCCACGGTGATACATGGAAGTTACAAGTTGAGAAGCTTATTACTCTTGGGTGCTTGGTACCCTTGAGCTTGTTCCTCTTGGGTGCTTGGGCGCCCTAGACAGTTGGTGGTGTTCGGAGCTCAATCATTACGGTGTAAAGCTCCGGGCAAGCGTTGGGGTCTCCAATTAGGTTGTGGAGATCGCCCTGAGCAATTTGACGGGTACCGGTGACCGCCCCAAGGGTTGACAAAGTGTACGGATTCGGTGACCGCCCCCAAGGGTTGCCATTTGTACGGGTTTGGTGACCGCCCTCAAGGGTCTGTTAGTGGAATCACGACATCTTGCATTGTGCGAGGGCGTGAGGAGATTACAGTGGCCCTAGTGGCTATTTGGGGAGCATTGTGCCTCCACACCGCTCCAAACGAAGATTAGCATCCGCAAGGGTGTGAACTTCGGGATACATCGTCGTCTCCGTGTGCCTCGGTTATCTCTTACCCGAGCCCTTTACTTATGCACTTTACTTTGTGATAGTCATATTGTTTCTTGTCATATATTTTGCTATCACCTTGTAGTTTATCTTGCTTAGCATAAGTTGTTGGTGCACATAGGTGAGCCTAGTTGTTGTAGGTTTTGTGCTTGACAAATTAACCGCTAGGTTTATTCCGCATTTGTTCAAGCCTAAACTGTGATTGTTTTAGAAGCGCCTATTCACCCCCACCCCCACCCCCACCCCTCCACTCTAAGCGACATCCACGATCTTTCAGCCGCCACAGCGGCCATGTGAAAAGGGACGGCTCGTCGTGTTACCCTAGAAGGAGGAGGGCATGTTGCTGGCCTTAGCGACGAGGGCCTCGCTTTCCGCAGCGACGGCCTGCGGCTGAGCGGTTTGGGCTACGGCGGCAACTTCTTTTTCCGCCTTCTCCTTCTTTCTCCGGCCAGCCCTCTTTGTCGTCTCCTCCGGGGTGTGCACCTTCTTCGGCTTCTTCAGGCCCACGGCGCAGGCGGCCATGAGGGGGATGGTGGCTGCCTGGAAGGGGGCGGCGACGGGGTTGGGCGCGTCAGCCATGGCGGGAGGGCGGGATGGTTTTGAGAGAGAGTGGAGGGAATGGCGTGGGTGTGCCACAGCTCGGCGGGCCAGGGGAGGGCGTCCGCGCGGACGTAAATTGAGCCCAATATTGGTCCAAAAATTGGTCGCGACGGACAAAAAAAATGGACACCCACCGGTTTACGTAGTCGCATTAGACCGTGTCTTTTGTCGACATGAATCCAAACGAAG
Organism: Triticum dicoccoides; assembly: GCF_002162155.2. Lineage (NCBI taxonomy): Eukaryota > Viridiplantae > Streptophyta > Magnoliopsida > Poales > Poaceae > Triticum > Triticum dicoccoides. The sequence continues at coordinate 11,351,927 of NC_041387.1, forward strand.
GTGAAGGAACGAAAAACGCGTCGTGCGCTGCAGTTAGCCTTAGTGCGCCAAAGCGGGCTGTCCTTGTTTCTAAGTACTAATCAGTAGGAGTAGCGGTACTATGAGGCTTTGACAATCGGCGCCCGGTTCGTGTACGCCGCACAGTGAGGTGCGCGTTGGGGAGGATCGTGTGGATCGCCCGGGGCCGGAGCGGCGGAGCCACGGAGGAAGGAGACAAGGCGATGGAGAGGCCGTCGTGTGGCCGCGCCGCGCCCCACTGTGGCTCGCGCACGGCACAGCGCCGCGGCGGTTTTGACCAACTGCTCCCGCTCAGCTTCACGCACCCCCGACCGACAGACACGGCGACGTGTGGGGCTCCGGCCGGCGTCTGCCGCAGACACGGCAGTTTGTTCGTCGCCGTCCTGTCCTTTCTTTCTGCATGCACTGTTGTCTCGTGCGAGCTGCGGGAGCCATGGCAATGGAAGCTCGAGTTTTTCAGCGCCGAACAAACTGGTGTCTGTTCGTTCATTTACGACGACGACGATGATGATGGTAATTGTTTTTAAAGCTCGTGATGGCGAGACCGACATTGATGGATGGGTGGCTTCCTTCCTTCACCAGCAAGCAAGCAAGCGAGCAAGGAAGGCGGGCGTACCATGTGTACAATGTGTGTGTGTAGGGGAGGGCAAAAGGAGCCGGAGAGGGGCCAAGGCTGGATTAGGCATCAGTGGTGTCTCCCAAAGGGCGGAGCAACAAAGGCACGGGCTAATCAAGTGGGCATGGCCATGGCTTCACGCACCCCCGAGCAACAATGACGCATCTTGTCCGTCCGTCCGTCCATCACCCATTGACCAAACCGAACTGGGGCAGCAGCAGCACCGCAGGCAGCAGAGGTAAAACCGAGTAAAAGTTGCTGGCTTCCAGCGAGTGTTACCACCACTGTCTGCTGACCGCCGGTAGGTAGTAATCCGGCGGGCCACTCGATCATGGGACGATCGCGGTATAATTCAGCCGCCAACACAACACAGACAGACAGACACAATCGATCGATGGATCTCTGTCTCCCCACCTTTTCCTTCCTCACAGTCAGCCTCTGTGCTCCTGTGTGCCTCCTCGACCTTTTCCTTCCTCACAGAGGACCCTATAGCCAAGGCGAGGCGGCATTATATTGCATTCCACCTACGTGCCGGTGCACTTGCTCTCGTCTCCTCTCCGAATTTGGCGGAGGAAGAAGCGGCGAGGCGGCATGAAGGAGGTGGCGGCGGGCGGCGCGGGGGTGTCCCCGTGCGCGGCGTGCAAGCTGCTGCGGCGGCGGTGCTCGCCGGGGTGCGTGTTCGCGCCCTACTTCCCCTCCGGCGAGCCGCACCGCTTCGCCAGCGTGCACAAGGTCTTCGGCGCCAGCAACATCAGCAAGCTCCTCCAGGTCCGTCCCAGCACCGCTTATGCGACGTTATTATGCCAAAAATAGCACGCTTCTTTGCATGCATAATTACCAAGTTTCTCATAGTGGCAGCGGCCATGCCCCATGCCACAAGAGACAAGGAGAACGAGAGAGAGAGATCGTCTTTGTTTCTTTATTAGTTACTGATTAGAGAGAGATTCTCGGCGTGTGCTGTGCTGTGCGATCACAAACAAGAAGATCCTTCCTCTCTCGTTCGTTAGAAAAAAATAATAGAGACCATCACCATGCGCTGTCAAACTCTAATCTAATCGCAACAAGAGGTCTCATACCGATATTTGACACACACACAAAAAAAAAAGATTGCTCTTACGCTTGCTTGCTTAGCTGCAGTCCATGTGGTGTAGAGTTTTCACATTTGCACTTTCTTTTGCTATGCTATGCTATGGTTGACGACGCCATCCATATTTACCATCAAGCTTCCCTTCTTCAAAAAGAAAAAAAGACATTCATCAAGCATGGGCAGCAACGTCCTACTCCCTCCGTCTCATAATGTAATATTGGTGTCAAAAAACGTCTTACATTATGGGATGAGTACTTTTACTGTTCACAGGGGAACCTGTCCCTGAAGCAACCCTACATGTGCAGTGCAGTCAATTTAAACTTTTTTTTCGATAAAGGTGGTCAAATTAGACTAGATTGATTGCCCAAAGGCATGCCTAGTTACTGTTATGAGATTTTTTTTCCATACTTCCCATCACTGATGCTCCCATAGACATGCTTACTTACTACTAGGTTCTTACTAAATCGACAAAGTTTTGTTGGACATGTCTCCAAATGAAAGCTTCTCCCTCCCATGTGATAATCCATCCCAGCAGTCAGTAAATCAGTGGCGTACGGCCTAGCTCTCCCTCGGCAGTCAGCCCATCTTCAGACGACCACTGCACATGCCTCCCATCTCAACAGAAAATTCAGAAAACTTTCGGCCGCACCAACTTACTAGGGTCATATCGTTCATGTGTACTCCCTCCGTTGCAAAATAGATGACCCAACTTACTAGCTGGGACTCTTTTTACTTCCGTCTGAAACTAACCATGATGTGTGTGTGCAACCTGCAGGAGATTCCGGCGGAGCACCGGGGCGACGCGGTGAGCAGCCTGGTGTACGAGGCGAACGCGCGCGTGCGGGACCCCATCTACGGCTGCGTCGGCGCCATCACGTCGCTGCAGCGGCAGGTGGAGTCGCTGCAGACGCAGCTCGCGCTCGCGCAGGCTGAGATGGTCAGGCTCAGGATGGCCGACGCCTACGGCGGCACCGCACGCCGCGGCGGCGGAAGCACCGCCAGCGGCTCGCCGTCCTCCATGTCGTCGCCGACCAAGACGGCGGACCGCCATGACATGGCTGTGGATCAGTCCGGCGTCATGGAGCTGGAGCTGGAGTGCTCCAGGTTCTGGTCATTCTGAAGGCTGGGCGACAAGCTATATTATTACTTAGGCTGATGATTTAGTGCGTGATCAGGTGATGGTTTGGTATATATAGAAGCATTAGTATTTAAAAGTAGACTACGGTGACACCGGGAGGAAGGTGAGGGCAGAGTGAAAGCCCTTCTTCTCTCCTCTCCTATATACGCCTCCAGCAAGTCCGCGGATTTTTGGCTGTGCTTTTGTTGACAAGGGTGGAAGAAACACTCCTACAGGCTACAGACATTTTGGTATTTTGGTGTGTGCTTTGTGCTACCCCATTGCAAGAACATTGCTGCCCTTTGAATTCTATCTAGTTGGACAGTCGGACTCCGCAACAGAAATGCAGGTTGTCATGTTTATGCCCGTCTTGTCTCGACTGTTTCTTATCAGATGATGAGCATTGCAGCTGAAATTTTTAAATATCCATTAGTTTTCTGTGATTTTACAATGCTGTGTTTTTAGTTCAAGTTATTGCATCTCTATCTGGTAGATATCAGATAACCATATATTGCATGCAGCTCAAGTTATCAGAAGGCATGAAACAGCTTCGAGTTGTTTTTTGCTACAATGCTGGCTCCCGAGAACGAACGATCTGAAGAAACAAAGCTGAGAACCAAATTTTTACCAGATTACAACTTGTAAACCGCTTTAGTTCAGGCAGATCCAACCATTTCATGATCTAATGGTCCAAAATTGCAATTGAGCATTGCATACCACTCTAGGCGACATAAGTTATCCGGCGCGGTATCTTCCTACGGTCTGCAACCCCAACAAATTAAAATACTTGTTACCACACAGCTCTCTCGGCGCATAGGTCATGGAACTGCTTAATTTGGTAGGAAGCCTTCGTGAGTCCTACGCCCTACGGCAAGCTGCGGTTTAGTAAGCCTTGGAAAGAGAGGTATAGGTCTTTGCTGTCTGGACCAAATATTTCTTCAGCCTTCTTGAGGGTTTCCTGGTTCGCATGTAAATATGGTAAGTTATTTATTTATCGAGGCTCATGGCACAACACAGACTCAATTCATGAATTAGCAAAAAGATGCAGACGGCCAACCTCTCGTGACTGCTTATGAGCATTCAGCTCCTTGATGTTCGCTAAAAACGCTCCAAACTGTTCGTATGATAGACGGCTCCTGAAAAATCGGTATGCTTTAGGGATTTTGATACACCCATCTTGGCTGATGTTGAAGATGTAAAGAGTAGGGGATCAACTGACCTGGCCTGACGGAAAAATTCTTTTCCATCAATACGAGGAGTGCGACCTGAAAACCCAAGCATCAACCATATTAACGATATCATGTTGCACACAATCATTTAAAAAGGCACAACATATCTTCAAAGTTCAGAATAAATGAAACCTGGGTTGGGACGTCCCCTTGGAGGTGAGTTAGCTGCAGACGACTGCTTGCTTGAATACCATGGTGTCATTGACATGTGTCCTTCGATTCGAGTTCTTGAAGGCGAGGTAGCTCCAGATACCAACTTTGGTGTTGCGGTGGTGGACATTCCTCTTGGAGAAGCAGAGGTGGACATTATATTTGGTGTGGCTTCTGGCGTAAGGCGTTGGTTGATGTGTGGGGAGAGGGCATACTTTTGGACTGGAGTCCTTGCCGCTGTATACCAAATAGATAGGCCAAAATGCAGAGGATTAAATCATGGACGGCTTGAGAACATCGAAGTAGTCGATCAATAGGAAGTTAAGAAGACCTTCTCTTGTTGTGCTTCCAAGATCCCCAGACCCATTCAACAAATTTGCTGCAGTGTGGCTGATAGATCCATCTTCAATATTCAAAGATAATAGCAGTCAGGGATTAGTGTCAAAGTATTTCCGGTGATACATAGAAGATAGAACAGAAAAGGTCTTCGGGATAAACCTCCACAGGACGATGTTTTAGATGATACTGACTGATCACATGTTGTAATGTCAACAGTTTCTTGGGGCTGCTTGGAAAGAGTCAGCAGAGAATCAAGGGGAAACTGTCAAACATTGCCATAGACTAGCAAGAAATAACATATACAAACAGAGATTGGATAATAATGTGATTACACACCGATGTACTATCATCGCGGAGTGACTGCATCAGATGCCTCTTGAACGACTCCAGCTGATAATAGAGCAAATAGTTCAGAATGTTGTCGAATAAAAAAAGTTGAAGGAGAAAGGATTCCATAGAACTGAGAAGCAATCATCTGACTTGTTCCTTAGATAGCTTAACAAAGAGTGCCTCTCCTTTCATTTGTCATGGAAATTTAGAGAAATGCACACATTTGTTCAGTCCTTGCATGCATTTTTGCAAGGCTTGCAAGGCTTTCCTAATTCTGGCACGCCACAATGCCAATGAACATAGTTGCTGACTAGATTGATCGTATTTCACTTTCATCAGAATAAATGCAGTTGATTACCTTCCTACAATCCCTTGATTTGCTATCATTGTTTGCACATGGCATTAAATATATGAAGAATTCCATTTTTCTGTCAAACCTCGTAATGATACCATGAGTGCTTTAGGCCGCCCACAAGAAATGTTTTAGGATACCGCCATACAATTACAACCTATCTTTGCTCAATGGGCACAAAATATCTCTCATTTGTAGCCAGCCGAAGTTAGAATTCACTCTTCCCTGGTACTACTACCAAGATTAGTGTACTGAATAGCCCAGATTGGTGAATGAGTTTCAGACACATAATCGCAGTGAGCTACTACATCACTAAGTCATTCACCACTAAACCAATCACATGACCAGAGATTTCAGCTGCACCACCTGTCCCAACCTCCCTCCCAGGGCCGCACATCACTACATAGACCAACATCTACCGCAAGGATAGCGAGAAGAAAAAGGATGCGAGGAGGGGGCAACCTTGTGCAGGTCGCGCGCCTGCTTCTTGGAGGTCTGCGCGAGCGAGTCCCGCTCCTTGCTCAGCTGAATCTGCACCCACACGCAAAGGCAAAGCAACAAAAGCCTCGTCAGCCAACGGAGGCGGAAGCGGAACCAGACGAGAGAGCGGAGGAGGACGGGAATCAGAAGCCCACTGACATTGTCCTCGAGCGCGGCGCGGAGCCTGGCGTTGGTCTCCTGGAGCGCGCGGTCGAGCAGCGCGACGCGGTCCCGCAGCTCGGCGTTCTCCCGGTCCCGCTCGGCGGCGCCCTCCCTGAGCCGCGCCGCCTCGCGCTCGAGCCCGGTGACCCGGCCGGCGACGGCCAGCGCGGTGATGCGGCGCGCCAGATCCAGCTGCTCGTAGGGGTCCCGCGGCAGCACCGCCAGCACGCCGTCCGGCAGCGCGAACTCCGAGACCCCCAGCCCCGCCGCCGCGCCCTCCGCCGGTGGCATCGCCGCGGGTAGACGAGACGAGATCTCGGCCGCTTCGGAGGGGATGGGAGGGAGAGCTGGCTGAAAGGGACCACTGCCTGCCGCCTCGCCGCTGCGCGTGGAAAAGTTTCGATTTTTGAAATCGGTGGGAGGGGGGGACTCGGCTCGGCGGCGGAAGCGAGGTTTCGAATTGTTTTGGGGTGGGCACGGTCCTCTGTTTGTTTGCGTTTGGGTGGACGGACGCCCACCCCGAGAAATAGCAACTGACTGTTTGTTTTTGTCCAAAAAATTACGGCGGAACTCTCGTATGAAATATCTCGTTCATGCTAGAGTTCCGCCGTACGAAACGAGGACACTTTCGGCGAAATCTCATTTCATACCGAAGCATGAGACTTCGATATGAAACACGGCAGAATAGCGTTTTTCTCCGGCTCAAGAAGGGAGTTTTCTCGTTTGAAGCTCGAGAAAATGGCCTCCATGCTAGTGCTACCCTCTCCCCCGCAGCTGATTTAAACTTTGTCTACTTTCAGAAAGGATTCATGCCCTAGGTGTTGAAACTGAGATTCGCACAAGGCCTTCCAAAACCCTTTCTTGTGGGCGTGATTTTCGCAAATTAACCAGACGGCTGTGTTACTTCCACGGCTTCAGTGGAAAAATATTCTTCCTTTGCACTGGTTTAAACTCCATTTTTTTTAACGGAGCTACGGCGTAGCCTGAACCATTTTCATTATCATAGTTAAGACAGAGATACAAACACAACAGCTACACAGGTGTAGCACACAACAGACACAAGAAGGAACAAGGGACAACAAAGAAGAACCAGGAAACAAGCTACGACAAGTAGCTGACACCAAGAACTTAGCACCCATCACCACTAGGCTAATCGAGAAAAGCAGGAGCTAGCTTTGATGGAACAGTCGAAAGGAGATTCGTTGCCGAGAAGACAAAGAGAAGAAGCCACCCGCTGCCCTGCGATCACTCACACCTTGAAGAGCTAGGAAGTCACAGTCGCCATCGAAGGGCATCCCATTGCCTAGCCACGTCGCGACAGAAAGAGCCACTGACCGTGCCAAAGGGCAATGCTCCGCCGAGACAGCCCCTGCACCTCCTCTAGGACACACCATGGCCACCATCACAAATAGATGGAGCCAGAGCACTATGCAAAGCAACAAAACCTCACGCGCCGTCGAAGGGCACCGAACACCGAGACATCATCGTCGCCATGAGCCCCCATGAGAGGTCAACCAACAGCACCAGGATGACCAAGGCCCAGTCGCCGCCACAGACCACTTCCACCGCCACCACCGAGCATTCCAACCACCCAACAACCTCTGCCTACCCAGACATCGAGCAACCAACGGCGAATTCCGTGGCTCCAAAAAACAACGCCCCCAAGGGGGAGAATGGCATCGAGATGCCATCGTTGTCCGAACCAATAAAGGATCTAAGGCTTTCGCCCGGAGCACACGAATGAGCAGGTGGCAGCAGCTCCCCAATGACCCTTCAAGAAGGGAAACGGCGCCTAAAGGCGTCGCCGTCATCGTTGCCGCACAAGGCTTTCTCCTGAAGCATCCCCAACCTGGTCGTCTCCGCAGATGCCAACGCTTGATTCCAGCAACACAAGACCACCCCATCCCTATGCTTGTCATGGCGAGCATCCCCGCCAGGTCCAGCAAGAAGCTCCGAAGACACGGCCGCTCACCTCGAGCATCCGTACAAAAAGGAGTTAGAGCAACCTGGGCTGCCATCAGCACCAAACCTCCCACCACCACCACCGCCACATCCTGCCCCGCCGG
>NC_041387.1:11360114-11363667 GCF_002162155.2 Triticum dicoccoides
CCAGCTGCTGCCACAGGAAAGGTCGGATCTGGACGCCATGAAGCCTCACAGACCAAGCAGAGCAGCTCACCTTCGCCACCTCGCTGTCCGTACCACCACGCCGCACCGCCCGGCATCTCTGCCCCGCCATCATCCTCCGGACACGGTCACCGGGAGCACCGGCAGAACGAGTGAGCCCACAGGAGCGACACGGGAGGGGAGGGGAGTCATCTACTCCATCTATTTTTAGCAAGGATTTACTTTCGAAATGCTCCTGATTACAGATATGCCCAAATGAAATGGCCTACTCAATGGCATGCCTCTTTCACCAGACTATTATTTGATAACTGACCTGTTACGTGCCACTTACCATAGCACGGAGTCGGTCAGTACTCAGTGCCCTTCCCTTGGCACAAAACCAGGTGAACAAAAAACTTGTGCAGGGACGGACAAGATGTGCAACAAGTCATTCCATTCGTCGGCAGCATTCGACCACTACTACTACTACATGTTACACCTCCCACCCACACACTGGAGTACAAAAAGGATCGCACAACACTCACTATCAAGAGCGTTTTTTGTACAAGGCTCGAACGATCACCAGGAATTTACACATACCACCAGACACAATTCGGCGTGCAGCCTTACCCAGCAACCAGAAAGAGAGAGAGACATATGTGGGAGACAACATGGCGGCATTTCCAGCCCACGACCGGCCCGCAAGCTGCTATGCATGCATATTCGTCATTATCCTTTGATGAAGAGGGGCCGGACTTGCGGGTTAGTATCATCAGCTTAACAACACAGGACCATTTGTCCACTCACCCGCCGCGCCCGGCATTTCATCTTTTATATGGCCCGCCTCCAAATTCATCTCTTTTCTATGTCACCTGCTCGTTCTCGTTTTGGGGCGGTTCGGCGTAGTCCTGGCCGCCGTGGTGGTCGCGGACGTCCCTGAACATGGAGAAGAAGGAGACTATGCCGTCAGAAGCGCCGCCTCCTAGCAACCACAGCAAGAGGGAGCCGAACGGGTTCAGGGAGCCCGAGGCTGCAGGGGCGTTGCCGGCTTGCTCGAGATTTTGATCCTCGTACTGGAGAGGGTTGGTGGCTGCTGCATCGGCGTTTTCATTGAGTTGCTGGGCCCCCTCTTGGTGGTTCCTCGTCGGCTCGGCCTGGGCCAGTAGGGGGTCTGCTTCATGAGCTGCGCCAGCGTCGTCGTTTAACGTGCCGGGGTCCCTCACGTTTACCCTCGCGATATGTAATGTTGAAGTGTAGATGGTGGAGGATGTGATCTGAACACCAGTCTGTTGGTGGATGTGAGCTCGGCTCCGTATGAATCTCTGGAGGGCTGGCACCTGAAACACAACAAGCCAATCTCAAGTAAGTATCATGGGGCTGGCACCTGAAACACAACAAGCCAATCTCAAGTAAGTATCATGGGTGACAAGGAGACGTCGGGGCTTTTGAACCCATTAGCCATCATACAATCTTCCCACCATCCTATGTGCACCCTATCTGAGATCAAGCAATCTTTGCGATTTAATGACTGACAAGTGTGACAAGAGATACATACATCTTAACAAGTTTTCAGACTCTACAAATGGAACAGTGCATCGTGCCGAAGGGAACAAAGTGTCAACTGGTATTTACATACAACAACAACAACAACAAAGCCTTTAGTCCCAAACAAGTTGGGGCAGGCTAGAGGTGAAACCCATAAGATCTCGCAATACATGCTCAAATATAAAACAAGACAGTAACAAGCCCTGAACAAAGAAGAGTGAAGAAAGTACAAAGCTACAGAGACAGTCGGATCAACTCACCTCAAAACGATTCCAAAAGTACAGGATTAGATGTTGCATGAATGCTGCCGTAGCAGAGAAAGCCAGGTACGAGAAGCCTGATACAGAAAACACAAATATGCATGTCATGAAGCTATAGGACACCTAGTAAATTAGTTTATCAATGGTATGTTCCAGAAAAACATATCCATCTACATACCGTAGGTGTATGAAAAGAAGTAGATGTGGAAAACCAGGAAATACAACAAGAAGAAGCGCGGAAAGAACTGCATTGAAATAGATGTGCGCACACTGCAAAAAAATAAATAGAAGAATTAAAGTAGTTCAGTCTAAAGTAACTTTGTATGCATGACATTAGTGCCTGCAAGTGAATCCCAACACTCCTTGCTCGAAGTAAATCTAACTGCTCTTGCAGTGGTTCAGTGAACAATCCTAGTTATTGCTTGCACAATTTTACATGTGCATACTATAGCAAGATCCCAATTTTGCGAAAGTAAACATAAAACATTCCAGCACTATGGTCACCTGATCATTGTGAACAGCTCACATAACCACACAAGAGTCAGAACAAGAAAAGCGAGCAACTGGTCATCGTAGAACTCAAACAGAAAAAAGAGGATCCCAATCATGATCTACAGAGACAAGAGTACAACAATTTGTGTTAAGTATACAGTTATACATTTTCAACAAGAATTTAGGTTAGTTAAATACATTGATGAAGTGTTTTGCCATACCGGAACAAAAACCAGTGATTCAATGACATGCACAAATATCAGTTGAAATGTGGGCAGCTGGTGGCGTGCATGGTGTTGAAGCTGCACTGAAAATTTCAGGGAAACATGCATTATTTATTATCCATTCATGAAAGTAGTTTCTGCAACCTACAGCAAGAAACACAAACCTGTGAACCTAAGCATGCGGGACTGCGTTTCCCTCAGGGTAAATGAAACAGACATGGTGGTTGTGAAGAATACAAAGAGTGACATTAGAAGGACACCACATTTCGTCACAAAGTAATCTGCAAACAGCAAATGTACAAGACATCAGAACTCAACAGACATAAATGAGAAAGGAATCTTGTGAGACATGTAAAGCAATAAAAAGGCTGTTCCGAAAACTGGAAATATTGTGGTTCCACATTTTCTAATCATATTGTGTTGCAAGACTAGCAGTCCAAATCTCATCAGGTAAAAAAACATTGATGCCACTAATACACCGTAAAGACAGACACAACGTGTAGTCAGGTCAATTTTGAGAGAACAGGTTAAGGAAACAATATACAGACCTCCGAATCTTGTAGGACCTGTTGGCGGTTCATGCCCATAACTAAGATCATAAAGCTCCTTTGTCTGAAAGTTGTATAGATAACCTGCATATTATACCAAGGGGGAAACCCATCTATCAAAATGGGTCGTCTTAAAGAACAAATAAAGATAGACTCCTAACATGTGACATTTGACATGCTTCCAAGCAAGTCCTGTGCGTTTATCAAGGACTAAGTTAGCAAACATTACATAGAGGAACTATGACAGTTTTAAGACCAGCATAAGCACAGTCATATCAGAAGCGTACCCTGGCCAGGAGAATTCACCAAGCTGTTTGTCAGTATAGTATCATAACCAACAATGCTGTTTATCAAAAGCTGCTGCCACCTGAAAAGAAAAAGGGGAAAAGAAGATGTAAATATCCGCTTGCAGTTCACTTCATCTTAAATAAATGTGTTAGCCAAAATTTGTCTCGTACCAAAAAAATAGTGTATTATGCATAAAAAT
>NC_041387.1:11364009-11368622 GCF_002162155.2 Triticum dicoccoides
TAATTACCTGTTCCCAAAGCAAGGATTTCGAGCAGAAATCGTGATGTTTATAGTTCGGACACCATGGGTATTTTTGGCTACTTCAGAAAGCAAGAAATATCCCTGCAGGAAACAAAGTAAGACATAAGAAAGCTCTTACAGTGAATACTAGCCAAACTACAAAGCCAGCACATGTATACAATCATTGAATTTTTTTTCTGAAATACAATCAATCAATCATTGAAGTTAATGGTAATGGGCCTCCAACCCATGAATGCCTTCATGGAATTATACTAAGAAGAGAAAACTGCACTGGAGCTCTCTAAACTGCTGTGATCCTCTCACTTTCCTTCCCGAATACTTAGTTTACATTCTGCGCACCTAAGCTTGCTTTGTTTTGTTCCATAACTGCCATCTGCAGTTAACTAACAGATCTCATCGGCATGGCTTCCAATGAGCCTAGTTTGTGGCATCGCATGGTGTGATGTGGCCAGGGGTCTATGCAGACAAGTCATGACACGAAATTTACAACTGTATTGATTTAAGATTTCTAATTGAGTACAGCTGAGCCATACTCCCAAGTATAAGTACGTCAAGCAAGCGACCAGTCAGCACAGCGACACGAAACTCTACCTCACCGCACAGCATGGGGGCCTCAACACCATGCACCAGATCATCGCCGAAATGAACATGCAGATGAACAGCACCGGGCAGGAGTTCGACAGCGAGGTCGCGGAGAGCCGTGTCAGTGTGGCACCATGATCAACTAGCCCAATGAAGTGGAGGAGACAGTGCGACTCATCACCGCCAGGAGTTTACATGTGAGCATTCTTTTTGCTATCCCCATGTATTCCACGCAATTACTTCTCTTCCTAAACTACAGTAGTGTCTTATCCACAACAGGACCATCTTTGCCACTGTGATGCCTGTCTCAAGAAAGAAGGAATATCCCTCCTGTCGTTACATGCCAGCACCCAGATCACATATACCGTTAGCAAATCATATTTGTGTGTGTGAGTTAGTTTTAGGAGAGACATTTTGGACCTATGAGAATAAATGCAATGTATGAAGCACAGAATATCAATGGAAAGTTTTGAGAGGTAGGTGGAAAACCACACAACTTTAAGGAGATCCGATGTTTTTTTCTCTATTAAGAACGAACAACAAACCCAGTCTTTGTCAGTAAAAGTTGCAGCTAGGAAGTTCAATAAGTCGTCAGGCACCATAGTGCACTGATAAAATGACTAGATGATACCAATAAGCCAAGAACCTTACCTTCTCCACACCATATAAATAGGTAGGCTCAAACGATTTGCTTCTTTTCTCAAACCACTTCACTGTAACAAACAACATAACCTAGTGAGAAGTCCGAGAAAATAAGTACTCGAAGTTTAGCAACCAGCAGAGAGTTATTAAAATTTCTACAGGCACCATTGTAGGAGGAAGAACCAGAGAATATGGCCATTTTACAGCAAAGTGAAAACATTACCAATGTTCAAAAGAAGATGATCCATGCTTGGTAATTGAAGATCCTTAATGAGGTGGAGAAAGTCATCCCAGTTTGATCTGACCTGTCATTCATATATGGAAAGAAAAGATCAACCCCTAGTGAGAATATATACATGACTAATAAACGAGACACAAATATCCGCACAGCACCAGTCATGAAAGAGCAACTCCATAACAGAAAATCATGATTTTGCTTTATGGGATTCAGCATGGAGAATTATCTTAATAAGTATCCCTTTTATTAATCAAATGATATTGCTAGCTTGCATGTCCAGATGTGCTCCTCATACAACAAACTGAATCACCTAACAGTTTTTTTAATAGAACCTACTACAGTTATGTTACCGGCAAACATAATCCTTCAAAGACCAGCTGTACAAGAAAATTTTGGAAAGGAGCTACAAATGCAAATAGTTTATGACATTGATCAAACTTCTTACCATTAGTTGGAGGGCATTATCTGAAACCTGCTTTATGTTCCTCCAAAATAAGGCAGCACGAGAGTACCACTTTCTGGATAAGTACGTAACCGCTGCTTTAATTGATTCTTTAGCAGATAAAGGATGATGTACAGAACCCTCTCCGGTTGTCTTCAATTCCGGTACCCCTGGAATGATTGCAGTAACAATTGCGTCAGCTGCATTCTCTGACTGTGGTTCAAATTCTTTGTCTCCATTCCAAGTTCGAAACATAATCTTACTCCTTCTAGGTCCAGGACCAACCCAAGTTGACAAAAACTTAGATGCCAAAACATTGAACTTATCACCATTAACCTCTAGAATTTTCTCAGCTGAACGCCCCAGGTTCTGGAGATCCATAATATAAGACACACCTTTGCTGGCCCATAGTCCACCACTGATTATCTACAACTCAAAAGCAGAGTAGCACTTTACAGACGATACAATAATACCAATAGGAAACATGAACATGTATTGCAAATAGGAGGAACAACAATCACGGTTAACATTATTATACTGGAAATCCAAGTATGCAAGGAGGAAAAGCATAAACACATACCTTGATTTGGACAAGTTGTGCTTCACCAAATTCAATTCCAGTGAACTCACTTGAGCAGCCCGGCTTCGCATGGAAAAGACAACTCAAAGATTAGGGGCTACACATACACACTGGACAACTATGGACCAAAAAAATAAAATCAGAAGAAACAAATATGAGCTACTGAGCACCAAATAGAATGGCTTGGTATACTTGTCGTTTTCTTACTAATCTAGGGTAGGCCATCTCGCCCCTCACACGCGTCAAGCCGCAGGCACTGCAGCAATTAACGCTCACGCTCCAGTGCATACAGCAGCATGGCCAATCGGGCCGTGATGAGCTCTCCACATGCAGACGGGCAACGTGCTGGCTGATTGATTTCACATTTGAGTTGCAGCTGGTTGGGCTATATAGTGGATTTCGTATTTGAGTTGCAGCTGGTTGGGCTATATAGTGGATTTCGTATTTGAGTTGCAGCTGGTTGGGCTATATACTGACCGGCTGATTTCACATTTGAGTTGCAGCTGGTTGGGCTATTTACTGGCCGACTGATTTCGATGTAACGGCTTGAACAATTAATGCGGCCGGCAGGCCAAGCGTCGCAAGCGCTGCTGCGTGCGTGCTGGCAGACAAGGTATAAATAAACTGGAAAATAGCACCGCGGGAGGAAAGGCGCCTTCTAAATTGGAACAAAACAGAAAATTAAGCGCCCTCTAATTAGGAACAGAGGGAGTAGACAACAGTACTTAGAACTTTCTCGTTTAGGTGCAGACTGTATCTCATAGTAAAACCTAAGCAATTGGTAGAAAAATTGGAAGAAACATTCGCCACGAAGAATGCAAAAGAGGGGAATGGAAGCAGAGGACGGCGTAGATATTGATTTAACACACTAATTATTTGACGAAAGGCTGAAATAAAAGTACACCCGAGACTTTTCTGCTGGACTACTAGGGAAGAATGCAGAATGCTTGGTGTTCAGGCCTTCAGGGAAAGCGCTTGACCAAAACACATGAAAAACAGCACATGGGACGAATAAAAGAGGCCTAATCAGCAACCAACACTGGAGTAGTCTAGCAACAACCATCCATAGACCGCAACAGCAGCACTGTCAAGTTGAATCAACCGAGGCGGTGGGCAGGAATTTAATGCGGCCGGCAGGCCAAGCGTCGCAAGCGCTGCTGCGTGCTGGCAAAGAAGGTATACACTGGAAAATAGCGCCGCGGGAGGGAAGGCGCCTTCCAAATTGGAAAAAAACAGGAAATTAAGCGCCCTCTAATTAGGAACAGAGGAAGTAGGCAACAGTACTTAAAACTTTCTTTGTTTAGGTGCAGAGTGTATCATAGTACCAAAACCTAAACAGTTGGTAGAAAATTGTGAAGAAACATTCGCCATGAAGAATGCAAAAGAGGGAACGAAAGCAAAGGACATTATAGATATGGAATTAACGCGCTAGCGATTTGACGAAAGGCGAAAACAATAGTACATCTGAGACTTTTCTGCTGGGCTACACTAGGCCAGAACGCATGGTGTTCACTATTCGGGGAAAGCGCTTGACCAAAACACATGAAAAACAGGACATGAGATGAAGTTGGAGTTACAAAAGCGGCCTAATCAGCAACCAACACTGGACTAGTGTAGCAACAACTATCCAAGACCATAGACCCTCGTAGGAAATGAAGATGGTCCATAAGTTCCTCGACACGAAATCGTCAGCGCAGCAGCATCAGAATGCTATGCCGAATTGGCCAATTTTGTACCAATCGAATTGGCATCGCAACAGCAGCACTGTCGGGTTGAATCGAGCGCGGTGGCGAGCAGCAGGAATTCAACAGAAGCCCTGTCCTAATTTAAGATGAGAAGGCTAGCTAGGGCACCGAATTAAATTCTTCTTCCTTGGGCGAGATAGAGGGGCGGGGCGGCGGGGGGAAGAAGGCTCACCTGCTGCACGAAGTTGGTGTGCATGACGACGAGCAGGCAGAAGAGCGCGACGGCGCCGGCGAGGTAGAGGTACTCGAGCGCGAGGCGGATCCGCGGGGTGAGCAGCTGCGACAGCATCCCGGAGAGGCGCGCGTGCACCCGCAGGAACGTCTGCTCCGGATCCATCCCCCCCTCCCCCTCCCCCTCCCCCG
>NC_041387.1:11368830-11372260 GCF_002162155.2 Triticum dicoccoides
CCCCGCCCCGCCCGCGCCGGCGCCGAGGAAGCTTCGATTCCGCCGGGGGGAGCGCTCCGGGAAACGCAGATCGGGAAAGGGATTCCGGGAGCTCGCTCGCGGCGGCCGCTCCTCCTGATCCTCCGGCCCCTCCTCGGGAAATTGGTTGGGGATTTGAATTCTGCGGGGCAGCTCGCGTGCGACGCGCAGCAATAATACTACGTTTTCGATGTTATCTTGCTGGATTTTTTTTGGTTTTCTGTTTGTGTGTTGGTTGGTTGCGTTCCTGTGCCGATGATGATGATGATGATAATCCAGGGAGGTTTCTTGGGGAACGGGCCAGTGGCATGTGTCAGCGTGTGTAAAAGCGGCGGCACGCACACGGCAAGTCGTCCTACCGGCGGCGGCGCACATCGCTTCCTCTGCGAGGACTAGTTACTTTTTCCTTTCTATAAAAATAACAAGTAAATTTTCTTGTTAATGTGAACCTAAGTAATTTTTCTTGGTAGTAATAATGTTAATATTGTTATAGGGCAGCAAGAACTTTGACCAAATTTTCTAGCTAGTCAAGTGAAGTACTTCTTCCGTCCGGGTTTATCGGGCCCGTCGGGTTTTGTGTCAGATTTTCACCGTAGAATTGACAAGCAAAATAGAAGTTGCACGTGACGTCACAAACGTAGCACTATTGGGTTCGTATTCGAAAGAAGTTTCTGTCGACACTGTCTCGGGCTAAAATCGAGTGCAATGTCCCCTCTTGACGTATATACACCAATCTTTACCTCGATGATGCTCTTTGCGAACAAGTAAGAAGTTTCTTTTCCCAAGGAGCCTCGGGGTGTGAGTGTTCTCATCCAGCGGTGGTGCCGGCAACAAAAAGTTGTGGGTTCAAGTGCACTAATCTCTCTAAAATGTCCTAATTTTTTTTACAGATATGAATAAAGTTAAGCTTGCAATGAAAATGTGGGGTCGCCTCTGTTCTCACCAATTCAGTTATTTGCTAAAAGTTGATCGGAGCATATCCAAGGTGTTTGTTTACACGGTGACACAACCATGCAGATCTTCGTTGGTTGATTGGGCGGGTCCAAGGTGTTTGTTTACATGGTGGTATAGGAGAAATATCTAGGGCACCGGTGCTTGTCGTACAAGCATGCAGATCTCTGCTCGTTGATCATGAAGTATTTTCAAGCCGTGCAATGAAGCTTCTGCTTCATTTTCTTTCTTGTCGAACAAGAGTTGACGTTGCGGCATAGACAATAATGACAAATAGAAAATCCAACACATGCCCCTTTTACTTAATTATAAATATTAACTTGCAACTTGCACGTAATTTAAGATTACCAATATTAACTTAGAGCATCTACAACTGCGAGTAGCTAATACGGTCCCTCAAACGTTCCACGGACCATGATCGGTCACTCTGGATTTTGTTGCCTCAACAGCCATCTCTCTCGTATCTCAATCCTCATATCCATGCAATTCATGCAACGTAAAACATAAAATTCAGATCAGCACAATAGCAAAAAATGAACATAATTCAAAAGAATAAGTATTCATCGGCGGATAGTACTAGTTTTAAACATAGAAAGGTGGATAAAGCAAACAGACAAAGAGGGAAAAGGAAATCACCATTTCCTCGTCAGGCCCTTCCCCTTGCGGTCATAGGTGCGGGTATAATTGGACCCTTCGCCATTTCGGGTCTTTGATTGGTGCCATCATAATTGGACCCAAACTGCACATCGGATGTGTTCTCATGCAACTGATCCACGGCGGAGTATCCCCGCGCTTCCAGTATGATAATTATGCGGCCTGGTTTTGACAACATAGACATGTCTTGTCTACGGTCCCACCCAATCACGTGGTGTTCTTGACCTAACGGTCAATATGACGTGCAAACATGACATGGGGCCCACGAGGCCACGTCCCATCAAGAGAGATTGTGTGTATCAAAACGCCTGGTGATTAAATAGTTGCCTCCACGATCCCTGGGCGTAATTAACGCGCAGACATAGGTAAAGAAGATGATTTATTGCCATGCGGCACATTTTACCCATTGTCGTTTCATTTTTACCCTACATACAAAAAGGAGGCGTCAAGGGAAAAGCTTTACGCTCTCATTCCCCTGTTCCTCTTCTTTCTCACACCAGACCCCTCGTGCCCTCCCGCATTCCTCACCCAAGAGTAGCGTTTTAGCTTGTCCCCACCCCCAATGGCATGGCCGAAGCAGGGAAGCATGGCAAGGGAGGGAAGGCGACAGCCGTCGAGATGAAACTGACAGCGGGGCCCGATGATCCTTCTTTGACGGATGGGAAATGGAGGCCATCCACCATGGACCAGGCCTAGCTAAACCGGTCGGCCGAAGCGTATCTTCCGTCGCCGGAATGCGCCTCTGCACGCTCCTCGCTGATCACCAGGAACGGTGATTCTTGGTTTGTCACGATCCCGAGGTCGCACACAGCTGAGAATGAGTGGGTATGTTTCATTCCCCACCTTTTGCACGACCACAACTTTTTAATCCATCCCCTCCTCAGGGGCCACCTTCATTTATACGGCCTTCAGCTTCACCATCTTGCCCCAAATTATGTATTGCACATCGCGTGTTTCGTCATGCTGTGTGATGCATTTTTTTTATACTGCACGCCCCACCTCGGTCTCTGGCGCCAATATTTTTGCGTCAAGCTCTTGGCTAATGCTCTGAGCCATGCGAGTGCGGTGCCACATCAATTAGCAAGGTTCCTGCTTTCGGCTATTTAAGGGGAACTTTCATAGAGACCAACAAGAAGTGGCAAGAGGGAGGAATGGTACTACATTCCTAACGTGCCACTGAGGCCCTACCTTGGGCGGGGATGCTTCTGATGTATACAAAAAATGTATAGTGTGTATGAAAGAAAAGCATACATCAAAAACATATATTCGAAAATCTTAATAACAAATTTCAAAACTCAAAGAAAACCGATAAAGAAAAAAAAATAAAACCCCCAAAAACTGAAAACCAAAGAAAACCCATTCAAAAGAAAAGGAAAAAGTGAAACACGAGAATGAAACAAAAAAAGAAAGGAAACCAAGAGAGGAAACAATGAGAAACCAAGAAAGAGAAAAGGAAAAGCAAAAAAAACAGTGAAACTGAGAAAGTAAACAAAGAAAAAAAAGCAAGAAAAGAGGAAACAAGTAAAAACCATGAAAGAAACAAGGAAAACCGGAGGAAAAACAAAGAAATACGAAAGCCAAAGAAAAACCAATGAAGAAATGAAAGAAATATTAAAAAGCAGCTATCACTTTTTTTAATCTTTTTTGGTTCTTCTGTTAAACATATACGTACTTAAATATCTTATTCTTTTGCAAGTTATACAAAAAAATGATCATGTATCAAGAAAAATGTTCAACATATATTTGAAAAATGCATCACAAATTGTTCATGATATATACAAAAAAATGTACAATGTGGTTGAGAAAA
>NC_041387.1:11372532-11375278 GCF_002162155.2 Triticum dicoccoides
CCGAAACTTTTTTTAACATAAAATTTTATTAAACTTGTATAAATAATGTTCCCCATATATACAGAAAAAGTACAATGTATATGAAAAAAAGGAAGTCATCAAGCATATTTATGTTTAAATGTTAATCATGTATCTGAAAATGTTAAACATGTACAAAAAATTACAATATGAATGGAACGAAGTATTCAACAAACATATATATCGAGGAAATGTTAAACATATATAGAAAAATGTTGTTGATGTATACGAAAAATGTATAGTGTGCATGAAAGAAAAGTAGACATCAAAGATATCTATTTGAAAATGTTGATAATGTATTTGAAGAGATGACGAAAACAGGGAAAGGAAGACAACTAGAACCAAACAGAAAATGAAAACCAAGGAAAACCCATGCAATGGAATGGAAAAAAGCGAAACTGGAGAGCAAACAAAGAAAACTAAAGAAAACCGGCAGAAGAAACAAAGTAGCACGAAGAAAGAAAATAACGAAAAGAAATTAATGAAACAAAGAAACAAAGCAAAAAGAAAAAGAAAGAAAAGAGAAACCAGTAAAAAATGTGAAAGAAATGAAGAAACCCGGTGGAAGACCAAAGGAAAGCAGAAGAAAAATCGACGAAGAAACAAAAAAAGAAAACAAAAAAAGGCGGCTATCTTTTTTGGTTCTTCTGTTAAGCATACATGTACATAAATATTTTATTGTTTTGCTAGTTCTAAAAAAATGGTCGTGTATCAAATAAATGTTCAACATATATTTAGAAAATTCATGGAAAAATGTCCCTATGTAAACAAAAAATGTACAGTGTGTATGAAATAAAGTAGTCATGAAACACATACAAAATGAGCTCCTAAAGCAATGTTGAATTTTGTATAAAAATATATTATGATGTGCATGAAAAATGTTGAATGTGTATTTAAATAAAAAAATGTGGATTGTGTATAAAAGAATGTTAACAATATACTACTTCCGTCGGGAAACACTTGATATGGTTTTAGTTCAAAATTAAACTAAGACCATGTCAAGTATTTCCGAATGGAGGTAGTATATAAAAAATATTAAACTTCTATTACAATGTATATGAAAATCAAACATATATTTTTAAATAAATGTTCATCATGTATTTGAAAAATATTAAACGTGTGTAGAAAATGTTCCCTATTAATAAAAAAATGTACAATATGTATGGAAGAATGTAGTCATCAAACACATCTATTTTAGAAAAACCTTAATCATGTTTTTGAAAAATGCAAAACATGTATAAACAATATGGTTGATGTATGCGATAATGGTTTAGTATGTATGAAAGAAAAGTGGTCAGCAAAAACATGTTTTGAAAAGAATGTTAATAACATACTTCCAAAACCAAAGAAAACTGAGAAAAAACAAACTAAACCATGAAAAGAAAATGGAAACTGAAGAAAATCCATGCAAGGGAATGGAAAAAGTGAATGTTGGGAACAAAACAAAGAAAACCGAGAGAAGAAAAGGATGAAAACAAAAATAGCGAAAAAAAGAAAACCAAAAAACCCAGTGAAACAAGAAAGAAAATACTGAAAAGAGAAACCAATAAAACCCATAAAAGAAATGAAAAAATTGGTGTAAAAAACAAAGGAAAAAGAAAATCAAATAAAAATAGATGAAGAACCAAAAGGAAATCAAAAGGAAAATAAAAATAAAAGAAAAAAGGGACCAAAAACCAGTATGTGGGCCGATGAGTGAGCGAGCGAGCTGAGCTACTCGGATAACTCTATATGTGCGTGCTTCAGGGGGGGACGAGATTCAAACTCGTATAAGTAAGATATAGCTCTCACGCCTTGAATGGTCTCGTTGGCAGAAAAATGAAAAGCATGTTAAGTTTCTAGGCTTGGTATCTCCATACCCATGGTTGGCCTCGATCTGTCTGACTGGGCCAGTGTGCTTAGGTGCCTATATGCCATGATCTAGGGGAGCTCCTAAGTGGCGCCTTAAGCGCCACTGCGAGCAACTAGCGCCAACGGGCGCCCCCTTTGTGGGCCGGCCCATTGAACCATCGCTCCCTCGCTTTGGTCCCGCTTTGCTTCTTTCACTCGACAACATTGCTCGCATTTTTTTTGTTGTATTGTGTTGTTGGTTCACGAAAAAAACCGGCTCCAGTTTTTGAATTCAGAAAAGTACACAAATTTGTAAAAGTTCATTGATTTTGAAAAATAATTCATCAATTTGCAAAGAAGTTCATGAATTTGTAAAAAGTTGATCAATTCTGAAAAAAGTTCATCGTCTTAAAAAACGTGATCGGATGTGGAAAATGTCCACCAAATTTGAAAAAAGTTCATTGAAGTTGGAAACAAGTTAATCGAACCTGAAAAAGTTCAAAATCTTGAACAGGTCCATCGACTTATAAAAACTTCATTGAATTTTAAAAAATCATCGAATTTGAAATAAAAGTTCATCACATTTGAAAAAAGTCATCAAATTTGGGAAAAAGTTGATTGAATTTGAAAAAGTTCATCGAACTTAAAAAACAGTTCATCAAATTTTTAAAAAGTTCATGGAAGTTGGACAAAAGTTCATAAAATCCGGTCAACTTTTTTCATCGAAAAGGGAAAAAAAGGAAAGATGAAATAAAGAAGAAAAGAGGGAAGAACATGTACATGATCACAAAAGGTGAAGTGGAGGGGTGGCTACCGCGTGGTGCATTGAACTGCTGTGGTGTGGTTTCGAATCCGCCTCAGTCCGTGTTTTTTTTGCATCGGTTTAGAAAAAGAAAAA
>NC_041387.1:11375420-11425136 GCF_002162155.2 Triticum dicoccoides
GTTAACCCTGTAGCAAATGCTATAGGTGCCCTTTCGTTTTTGCCATGATCTAGACCAGCCCGACGATGGTCTAGGAGGCCACCAGTAATGGACTATTAGTGCATGCCTTCTCCTTTTCCCATAAAAGAAAATGCAAGAGTTGGCAGTCTGGCTGCAAAAGTGGTCTTCTAGTCTCGAGCTAAAATGAGTTGGGTAAACAATAAAACTGAAAAATATTGGGAAAAAATTCAAAAAAAATTGGATGGCATTTTTGAAACATCGATTTTGTTTTTTGAGAAACTCTTTTTTTTTTGAAAATTTTGCAAGTGCTGAAAGTTTTCTTTTATTTTACTGTTGATCCGGGCTCATATGAGCTCGGGCTAAGATGCTCTGCGTCCGGCTATTCTGCGATTTGGTCACACGTAACGAATCCGAAATAGCAGCGGAGTACAGGAGCAGTACGTGTTGAGAAGGAGTGGAGCGGCAGACAGGTTTGCTGTAGGAGGGAGTGGGAGTATCATGCGTGGGCCAGTACTCCGCGTACAGCACGGAGGTAAATCAGGATCAGGACGCATGTGATGTGAAGTAGTAGTAGCCCAGCACTCAACCCAAGCGTGCACATGCATGCATGCGGCCGCGCGTGAACGGAGCAGGACGCGCGACCCGACCAAGCAGCGGGAGAGAGGGAGCGACCACCAGCCGGCCCCGGAGAATCTCGCCGGGATTCGCCCCGTGCGCCGCTGCGGCCGCCACGAACGCATCCAGCGCAACAGCCAGCCAAAAAAAGGACCGAGACCCGCGGGCGGGCGAGACGGACGGCGAGCGGGGTCACGCGGCCTCGTCGCGGCGCCCGGCGGCTCCGGCCAGTGCAACAAGCCAGACAACGAGCCCCAGCGTGCACAGCGGCCGAGAAGGATCGCTCACGGGCACCTACGTGCCATAGGCCTGGCCGGCAGAGGGAAGCCGACGAGGGGCGAGCAGCATCGCGACGACGCCACCGATTTCACCGTCCCGTCGACGACAGGATCGATGCGATGTGATGTGATGTGACCCCTGTAAACCTGCTGCCATTAGCCACGGGCGCACGGACGGACGACGCCGGGCGGAGGGAGGAGATAAAGATGTTGCGAACGACAAGCCCTTCCCGATAGACCGCACAAGTAGCGAGCGAGACGGGGCGGGTGGTAATTTCCGAGCAGTCGCTTTCGTCTTCCTCCATTCCCGTCATCCCGTGAGAGTGAGAGTGAGGTCGTAAATTCGTACTAATGGTGATGGTGCATCTCATCTTATGCACGATGGAAAGAAGGGAGCGCATTGGGTGCACGGTAGTAATCTCTTACTACTTTAAGCCGCGCCATTAGGCATTAGGGTTAGCCAGACAAGAGGAAAGGCGGCCATGATCAAAAACAGTCCGTCGAAAGCTACGGGTCGAAAATAAAAAACCAGCCCACCCAACCAAAACTGTATATGCGCTGCTGCCTCGGACGTCGTGGTTACTTTCCGCGCTCGCTAGCGACGGTCGCAAGCAAAGTGACAAGACCCGTCGGTGACCGGAGCCACCGGCCAAGATCAGTTGTTGGCTCCTCCCAAAGATAGCTACTAGCCCTCGCTGCCTCTCACCGCTCGAGGAGTCGCTTTGATATTTGGACCGGACTCACTAGCTAGGGCCAACCGCTGCTCCACACACCCAAGAACCAAGAGCCATGCATGCCACTCAAATCCAAACACAAGAGCCTCTGTATCGAATTTTGCCCATGTGTTTCTCATATTTTTACTGTATTTTTGACGAGACTCTGCGTTCTCGAGTCTCGACTGCTTCATGCTACACCCCAAAATGCCCATTAGTTTTTAGTAAAAAAAACATTCACAACCACTCCCGTAATACAGAAGGGAGAACAGCAACACTGAATTTGAAGGGAAACTGCAGAGTGATTTTTGTTTTTTTGAGAAGAACTACAGAGTGCTTCATCATAAACCAGTAGCCTTCCAGTTCTGTAGAGTACAACTACTGGTACTCTACGTAGTACACTACCCGTCGTTTCAGGTGGTACATTACACCGAATGATAATAACGGAAAAGGAAGAAGAAAAAAAAAGGCCAAACCCAAAGCTAATTAATCATCTTCCAGGCGGGCCGTGCCTGGGCTGGGTTCAGGCCGAGGTCTCCGGTCAGCTGCATGGCGCGGTAGCTACTAGCAGCAGTCGGCGGCGACGTCGGCGAGCGCGCGGCGGAAGGCGGCGGGGGAGCAGCAGGGGATGCGGAGCGGGCCCTGGTGGTCGTACCCGTACTCCTGCGCCGCGCGGCCGAGGAGCTCCGCCAGCGCCGGCCGCCCCAGCAGCTCCGCCCGCACCAGGAACCGCTCCGCCTCGCTCCCGTCCCCGACGTGCACCGGCACGTGCCCCTCCGGCACCACCGCCCTCCCGCCCCCGCCCCCGCCCCGCCGCTTCGACGACGGCGACGCGGGGGGCGAGGAGGAGTCGTCACCCACGCGTGACAGCCGCCGGATCAGCTGCCTCATCCCGACGATTCGAGCGTCGGCCGTCGTGCTCTCCTGTGCGTGCGCGAGTGAGTTGAGCTGACCAGCGAGCGGGGTTGGACACACGGACAGAGACGCCGCGCTTATTTATAGCGCCGGGCAGGTCTGTCTGGGCCCCGGATCGCAGTGGGGATTGTCCGGTCGGGTCGTGGGCGGGTGCGGTGGAGGCAAAATTTAGTGTTTTGACCCTTTTTTGAAACCTATTTGAGATCTGATCCTAGTTTAATTTTTTTTCGAGATCTGACTCTTTTACTACCGTCAGGGTCTATGGCGATAGGGTGTAACAGCCTACCGTCAGGGTCCTTGGCGGTAGAAAATATCCCTACTGCCAAACATACTGACGGTAGCCTGTACAACCCTACCGTTAAGGTGCTTGGCGGTAGGCACGAGCACGCACTGTGTTCAACACTTAGAAGAAATTTGCGGTAAGACATGCAACCCTACTGTCATGGACCTTGGCGGTAGCAAAATGGTCAGATCTCGAAATTTTATCAGACTAGGGTCAGATCTCGAATAGATATCCGAAAAGGTCAAAACACGAAATTTAGCCGCGGGTGGAGGGCACAGGCTCAAGTGGGACTGCTTCCATGGCATGCCCATGCCAGGATATCTCTTTCCTGTCTCTTGACAGGTGCTCGGGCGTGCGGAATTCACGGTGTCTCCCATTTTCTCTGTTCCATCTTTAATTGTAAACGTGGGAGAGTGCACGTTGAAATGCTCTGCTCTGTGCCAAAGAGCCCAGCAGCGTCGGCGTGCCGCCGCCGCCGCTCCGGTGCTTGGGCTACGTGCGTTCCGCGCAACCCGTCGAACAAGTTCATCATGGCCGCCCGGCCGGCCATCTACCTCTGCCGGTACGCGAGCACTGTGCGCGCATGTGGGGTGCCACTGTCACCCCAGGTACAACAACGGCCACTCCGGCAGGAGAGGAGTGGGCCCGTCACCATTTCCCAGTCTGGAGCGGACGTGTCGAGCGCCGGGAGCGCGACGCCGCACCAGCATAGCATGGCATGGCCCCGATCGACGGAGATGTTGGCCTCTTTTTCCAACCTCGACCCGCGCAGGAACATGCGCATGCAGGAGCTACGATCGAGGCGGGCGGCGACGTGACCAGCGGAACAGGCAGAAATCACATATCTGACCTCAGGCAGAAATCATATCACAAACTGACCTGGTCACGAAAAAATTTCACTCTGCTGACCCTTTGGTGTGGCGCCCGACAGCCGGGCGCCTACTGTGCAGCGCCCTTTCCTTAGGCGTCGCACATCCTGCCAGCATGGCAGCCCTGGTCCAGTTGCGATCCCACACGCATCTGTGCAGCGCCTAAGAGCTAGGCGCCACACACCTGTAATGTGCAGCGCCTAGCTCTTGGGCGCTGCACAGTCTGTGTTCCACTTGGGCTGGCCCCACCCTCTCTCCCCTCCCACCCCCACCCCACACACCCCCACCCGATCCAAACCCTTAGACTTGCGACCCTCCTCTCTTCCCCTCTCCCCCCTCTCAAATCCTTCTCAAATCTTGCAAATCCGGAGTATTTGACCGTGGATTTCGAAGCCAACCCCTCCCTTAAGGTAATCTCCTCCGATCCCCTCGTTTTCATCCATAGGAATTGTCACATTTGCTCAAATCTTACTAGTTTGGGGAAACCCTAGATTTTGATAGGATTTGGAAATTTGTGTTGAATGATGTTATATTTCTTTGCTAATTTGGGTTGTTTAGGCTTCCATAGTATGCTAGGGTTAGGGTTATGTGTGTTTGATGTTGGTGTTAGGGTTATGTTGGTGTTAGGGTTGTGGTTATTGTTATGTGGGGGTTAGGGTTATTAATTCATATATATGTTAGGGCATATGTGTGCAAATATTTTTCTTAAGTATTTACTTGATATATGTGTGTTTTTGATTATTGTAGGGATTGGGAGAACATGTGTTTATGTTCATCATGTGGATAAAGAGGCCTTTTTGAAAGGCAATGTTGAGACGAATCCGAATGAGCTTGACATGGTGTTTGAGAGTAGTCCTAGCTATGCGGAGCTTTTGAAACAAGTGAGGAAAGATTTGAATTGGATGGACCCAAGTGACGTTGTTGAGTTCGAGGGAAGGCATAATGTTGGTTTAGGAATGCACATCCGTTGGAAGACAAGGCGTGTGAACTCCGAGCAACGTTGGGTTGCATACAAGGAGACGGTTGCCGAATCTCTAGACAAGGCTCTTGAGTTATTTGCCTCCAAGAAGGTTGAGTCTACTTTGAATTTAGACTTGAACCGAAACCCCTCCCCGTTGGTTGCTAGCACTCCCCCACCCATGAACCAAGATCAAATGAGTGAACCTCAATTCACGCAAGAAGATTGGCCAACATTGAGCCCGACTCCAAACAACCAAAATGAAGGTTTTGAAGAGGAGAATGATGAGTACGAGGAGGATGACAACGAAGTTGACCTCCATGACAACAATGTGGGTGATCTCGACCAATATCATGTGCAAGAGATAATGGACGAATCTATCCCTTTTTCCCGTGCATATGCATCGGACTCGGATGACGATGGTCCTGATGAAGAAGTTGATGAGGAGGGGTTCACACCGAAGGAGGCCGAAGCATTTAAGAAAGTATTCGGGCGGGATCACAAGACACCATTGTTTAAGGATCTTAGTCTCGCGGATGAAGCCGTTGTGGATGGTGGAAAATGCATATCTCTTGGAGCTAGGCCAAGTTCTCACCGTGATTTGGAAGACGGCAAGAACGGGATATATCCCGGTTGTGAGTTTCAATCCTTCTTGGAATTGAAGATGTGGCTCGACAACTACTCGGTTACACATTATCGTCCACATAAAGTGGCCAACTCGGACGTGAATGTGCGTTACACGGTCAAATGTGAAGTGCCAACATGTCCATGGATTGTGCGTGCAAGGCCATGGAAAGGAGGTCCCACTTGGCGCATAGTGAGTTGTCTACCAACTCACATGTGCCGGCACAAGAATGCGGATGGCAAGCTTGTGTACCAACAACACAGACAACTCATGTCCAGTTCATTGCTTACAGGCTGTCCAACCAAATATCCACACTTCCAACAATAAGCATCAAGAGTGTCATTGACCTTGTGAAAGCCATCTTTCATTACAAGGTGAAGTACGACAAGGCATGGAAGGCGAAGCAAGCCGCATTCAAGATGTTGTATGGCAATTGGGAGGAAGCATACAACCGACTCCCTAGGTTGTTGTTAGCTATGGCCGCCACAAATCCAGGCATGGTTCACGTGGTTGAGCCTCATGGGCACCAAACATTGATTCATAACGGGAGGACCGTCCGAGTATTTAGCCGTGCATTTTGGGCCTTTGAGCAATGCGTGAGGGCTTTTGAGCATTGTCGGCCCGTCATCGCCATTGATGGCACGTTCTTGACCGGACAATACAAGGGCACTTTATTGGTTGCAATAGCAAGTGATGCCAATAACCGGGTGTTGCCTTTGGCTTTCGCTTTGGTTGAGGTGGAGAACAATGATAACTGGGAGTGGTTCTTGCGTCAACTGAGAACAAGGGTATTACCTGCTGAAAGGAAAATTTATGTCATATCGGACCGCCATCCTGGAATTCTAAATGCGGTGGTGGTTGACATTCCCGGACATACAAAGTTGCATCATCGATGGTGCATGAGGCACTTTTGTGCAAACTTCTATAGGGCATGTGGTATCAAGGAGTTGGTCGATGATCTTCAGAATTGTTGTCTCGCTTTCACCAACAAGTGGTTTTCCACATTGTTCAATGCATTGCTCAGACACAAGAAACTTGACCCCGGCGGTCAGGAGTTTCTGAATAAGAACATTGCCGAAAGGAATATGTGGGCACGTGCTTTCGATGAAGATGGCCGGAGGTACGGTCAAATGACAAGCAATATGGCAGAATGCTTCAATAAGGTGCTCAAGGGTGTACGTGCATACCCGTGACGGCAATAGTTCAATACACATTTGACAAGTTGAATGAATACTTTTTAAAGCACTCAATGGAGACTGATAAGCAGATTGCTGGTGAGAACAAGGATAAGCACAAGTACAATTTCCCACCAAAGGTTGAAGAATGGTTGGAATTTCAATCACGAAAGGCAGACTCCGAAGAAGCTGTACTATATGACGACAACGAGTGGAAGTATGAGGTGAAAGAGCCCGGAGGAACCACAAACGATGGCCGCCAACACGGAGGCCGGGCTTTCAAGGTCTCCCTAACACGGTGTGATTGCAGCTGCATGAGGCCGTCTTTGCTTCATCTCCCATGCTCGCACTTGTTAAATGCATCCCGGGTTAGGAATGTGGACGTCAATCACCCTCTTACCGTGAGATTGACATCGTTCGTCATCTCAGAAACGATGTCCCACTTGTAAGCCCACGTGGGGCGCCGTAATTCGTCATGTTCATCTGCATACCAAGGATCAAACCTGACGCTCTTCGGGCGTCCAACAGGCAGACGCTCCCAGCTCCATACAGAAAGTAGAAGCAGATTACCACCAATGCCTGCACTAGGTGTGATCTTGCAACACGCATCATCCAGCTACATATGAAAGAAAGACAATGTTGACTTGGCAGCAAGCTTGCATTGCTAATGAATAAATGAGTTGATCACAAAACAGACCAACTACCTGTCGGTACAAGTAGGCAAGAGTCGCTGAACCCCAGCTCCATTTGCTATCGAAGACGGTCAACGCCTTCAGCCACATCCATGGAGCGTTCTTGCCAGTGGAGTCAGGAAACAAAGTTCTCGACACAATGTACCACATATACACACGAGCATGTGTCTGGATCACATCATCAGTTGCATCCGGAGGGCACGTCGCAAAGTTATTTTGAATCCACGTGAAAGCAGCTCCGGCTGCCTTCCTTTCCCTCTTCTTCTTCTCTTCTTCCTCCTCTACATCATCCTCAGCCTTGGTAGGAGCCATACCGATAAGAGCAATCATCTGCTCGCGCCACCCATCAGAATCGGTGCTCATACATAGAGGCCTCCCATCGATAGCAAGACCGGTGATCAACGAGACATCCTCGAGCGTCACGGTCATCTCCCCGGTCCGAAGATGGAAACTGTGGGTCTCTGGCCTCCACCGATCAACAAGAGCGGACACCAGTGGAGCGTTCAGATTCGGCGTGGACCGGCTGACCAACAGAATTCACGGGAGTAGTCCTGCCTGCTTGATGTACGGTGTGTACCGCTCATCGTAAGGCATGGCAGGACCAGAGACCCCATGATACCGAATCTTCAGAGGTTCAAGCTTCTGCAAAAAACAAGTAATGACAAATCTTAGGGCATGTAAATTTCAACTAAAGGCAAATTTGCAAAATATTTAGATTACTCATTATTACCTTATCCTTCTCGCGCATCATGTAGGCCCGGTGTTGCACGTCGTAGACATCGTCCAGAAGCTAAACCATCCTTACATTTTCAAACAATAAACATATAAAAGTTCATCTTCATCTCAAATATCGGTATACACTAAACATATAACATGTGTTCAACTACAAGAATCTCAACATCTCCTTCTCACACAATGAATATGTCATATGTGTTCAAATAAACTAAACATCTAATATTTCAAATAAACTGAACATCTAATATTTGAAATAAACTGAACATCTAATATATATCTAAACAAACTTCTCATATATGTCTACAAAAATCAACATCTCATAGTTATCTATAAAAATAGGCATCTCATATATATCTAAAAAAACTAAACAATCTAGGGTTTCAACAACAAGAATCATATATTGTGAACTAATAAATAACACTACGGTACTACCAATATGAATACACATACTAAATCGAGCAAACCAAACAAATCAAGGGTTCCATCAAATCATGGACAAATCTCTAGAATGGCAACAAATTTACGGAGCAAAAGAAAGAGAAGGGAAGAGTTTACCTAGTAGGATGGATTGGGGATCGAATCCACGGATCAAATCTTCAGATCTGAGAGAGATGTGGGGGGATTAGATGGGGGCGCCGCCGCCGCCGCCGCTGCTCTCTGTCCAGAGAGCGGAGAGACGAAGAACTGCCTGGTCGAGCTGGGGCGGCCGCGCTTAAGTCACTGTGCAGCGCCCAAGGGCTAGGCGCTGCACGTCAAAGTGTGGCGCCTAGCTCTTAGGCGCTGCACAGGTGCGTGTGGGGCCGCAACTGGACCAGGGCTGCCACGCTGGCAGGATGTGCGACGCCTAAGGGAGAGGCGCTGCACAGTAGGGTGCGGCGCCCAGCTGTCGGGCGCCACACCGAAGGGTCAGCAGAGTGAATTTTTTTTCGTGAACAGGTCAGTTTGTGATTTGATTTCTGCCTCAGGTCAAATCTGTGATTTCTACTGGCGGAACAACCACTCCTGCTACCACCACTGTTGCCGGGTGTACGTCCGTGGCTCCTCGGCCACTGGTCGTGGGTTCGGCGTCCACCCGCTGTACCGGCCGTCACCTCCGCTGTTTCCGGCCGTCCGGTGAAAATGTATAATCAGCTGACCCATACGTCGTAGCCGCATGATCTTTTCTACTGTTTATCGAGATATGCACCATGTTTATGTTGTTAAGCAAACCACTGAGCAGTAATCCTGAGAGGACCTTTCACACCTTACCTCGAACGAGGTCTCCAAAGTCGCAAGAAAACTATTACTCTGCCTTTTTGCATCTGTACTTGAGCCACGAACAGGCACCTAACAAAATAGTTTCATGGCAATAGTTATTTTTCTACACAACCAATTCAATCCTTTTATGTAACATTTGTAATGAGCCACGTTGAGTATTTTTCTGTAATATATGAACCATGTTTCAATGATTGTCCCGACATATAATTCATATGAGAAACATTTTATTTGAACACACACATCTTAAAAGTTATGAAAATATTGACGTGCATTGTTTCATACTCCCTCCGTCCCAAAATTCTTGTTTTAAATTTGTCTAGATACGGATGTATCTAACACTAAAATGTAACTAGATACATCCATATTTAGACAAATCTAAGACAAGAATTTTGGGACGGAGGGAGTATATGGTAGAACATGTTTCAACCAACTAAAAAAACATGTTTCAAGTTTTCTTTTTCATATAATATATGAACTTACATGTAATTGATATGGTGATCGGTGCGCTGAGATGGTGCACGACGCTTCAATGTCATATGCAAGCGGCATGACATCATGGTGGTAGATTCAACCTTTCAAAATTGTGTGGAACATTAAAAGGGGTAAAAAGTGTAACCCAAGTGCTTCAATTGGGTAAATTTTAAGAAATACCTGCTAAATTGGGTAGAGGTGTCACAAAAATCATCATAGGTGTGGTAAAATGTGTTTTTTTTTTCTGGATGTATGATGTCAACCTAGGGATCGATGATGAATAAACCATATAGTATTCTTCAGCGGCACATTATCATTTTGAAATGGGACAAGTATATTTTTCGTCCCTGAGCTCTTTCGAAAGTATGAAAATGGCCCATCAACTTCAGAACCAGTAAATCTTAGTCTCTCAACTTTCAAAACTAGATAAGTTTAGTCCCTTGTGTCACTTAGGGCGGCTCCATGCCGACTTGGACTGGTTTTTAACTCGCGACAGAAAAGTTGGGCCCAACATATCTCCCATCAACTTCAAAACCAGTAAATCTTAGTCTCTCAACTTTCAAAACCAGATAAGTTTAGTCCCCTCATGTCACGTAGGGCGGCTTCATGCCAACTTGGATTGTTTTTTAACTCGCGACGGAAAAGTTGGGCCCAACATATCTAAACATTTTTTTCAGTTTGATTCCTACCCTTTATCTCTCCCACTTGGATGTTCCGGTGGTAGGTGTTCCTTGGCCGACGTGGACTGAAAAGGAGCATCTTCAACCTCTAAACCAGGACACATCTTTCTCGAAGCCTCCATGCTCCGGCTTCCGGTGGTCGCTGGCCACCCGGTGCATCGACGCCGTGCAAATCCCCACCGTGCACCATGTGCTCCAGTTGCCGAGCCTACGGCATGTCGCACGTCCACATCGACAACATCAACAACCTAGGGATCGATGGTGAATAAATCATATAGCCTCTTTTTCAGCGAAGCATCGTCATTTTGAAATATAAGCAGATGCAATCAGTTAATACATGGGACTCATAGTTTGTGTTTGGTCAAAGGGTGTATCTAGCTTTCATCTAAATGAGAAATAATCATGCCTCGTCTAAATGAGAAGTAATCATTACCTTTTTGCATCTGTACTTGAGCCACGAGCTAGCACCTAACAAAATAGTTTCATGGCAATAGTTAGTTTTCTATACAACCAATTCAATCCTTTGATGATACATTTTATATCACCCACGTGAGTATTTCTCTGTAATACATGAACCATGTTTCAACGATTGTCCCGACATATAATTCATATGAGAAACATTTTTTATTTGAACACACAAATCTTGAAAGTTATGAAAATATTGGCATGCATTGTTTCATATATGGTAGAACATGTTTCAACTGACTAAAAGGACATGTTTCAAGATTTTTCTTCGTAGAATATAAACTTACATGTAATTGATATGGTGATGAGGGCGCTGAGGTGGTGCACGACGTTACACTGTCATATGCAAGTGGCATGACATCATGGTGGTAGATCCAACCTTTCAAAATTGGGGGGAAACATTAAAAGGGGTAAAAAAGTGTAACCCAAGTGCTTCAATTGGGTAAATTTTAAGAAATACCTGCTAAATTGGGTAGAGGTGTCATAAAAATCAACATAAGTGTGGTAAAATGTGTTTTTTTTTCTAGATGTATGATGTTAACCTAGGGATCGATGATGAATAAAGCATATACTTCAGTGACATGTATGATCGACTTGTAGTTTGTGTTTGGTCAAAGGGTGTATCTAGCTTTCATCTAAGTGAGAAATAATCATGCCTCATCTAACTCCTACATCGTTGAACTTTACGCGGAGTTTCGTGGGGATTTTTTTTCTTTTATATTCTAATAGTGTATGCGTTAGATGAGACTTGTTAATTATCATTTGGACGAGAATTAGAAAACTCATTGGTCAAATATTTCTGCTTGGTGCGTGATGGCTAGCTTAGCCTTATACTAACAAAGTCT
Organism: Triticum dicoccoides; assembly: GCF_002162155.2. Taxonomy (NCBI): domain Eukaryota; kingdom Viridiplantae; phylum Streptophyta; class Magnoliopsida; order Poales; family Poaceae; genus Triticum; species Triticum dicoccoides. The sequence continues at coordinate 11,386,997 of NC_041387.1, forward strand.
GAACCTTATTGTGTCGTCTTATATGTGTCCATCATGTGGCCATGTTTCTCCACTAACAAAGTCCGAAAGCTCAAAGTGCCGCCCGTTTCGCACCAGTGGCGTGTGGTCTTCCAACTTAATCTCCTCCTTTTGCACAAAGGTGTACGTGTAAATAATCAATCAACGACCCTAAAAAAAAAATCAATCAACGACGGCCGTCTATGCTCATGCATGCTGTCACATTGTCATTGGAAGGTTCGGTCAGAGATATGCGCACCTGATTATCAAGTGCGTCGCTCAAAAGCTGAGTGGCGTCCAGTCAAAGTGCAAGAATGTTGCAACTATACCAACTAGGAGTGAAAAAAAAGAAAAGGAAAACGTTCCAAGTATGATTTCTGGTTTTGAAAACTTTGCAAAGGATGTTTGTTCAAGGAACCAGACGGTCGCAACGGCTAGTGCTTTTCATTAAATATCGATAGTAGTGATACACATATTCATAATGTTGAAGCCAAAAGATGCAGAGTTGATAATGATAGTGCAACTTATTTGTGACACTGCCGTTTGGGTCATATTGGTGTAAAGCGCATGAAGAAACTCCATATTGATGGACTTCTGGAATCACTTGATTATGAATCACTTGGTACTTGCGAACCATGCCTCACGGGCAAGATGACTAAAACGCCGTTCTCCGAAACTATGGAGCAAGCAACTGATTTGTTGGAAATCATACATACTGATGTGTGTGTTCTAATCAATATTGAGGCTCGCGGCGGGTATCGTTATTTTCTCACCTTCACAGATGATTTGAGCAGATATGGGTATATCTACTTAATGAAACACAAGTCTGAAACATTTGAAAAGTTCAAAGAATTTCAGAGTGAAGTGGAAAATCATCGTAATAAGAAAATAAAGTTTCTACGATCTGATCGTGGAGGAGAATATTTGAGTTACGAGTTTGGTTCACATTTGAAACAATGCGGAATAGTTTCGCAACTCACGCCACCCGGAACACCACAACATAATGGTGTGTCCGAACGTCGTAATCGTACTTTACTAGATATGGTGCGATCTATGATGTCTCTTACTGATTTACCGCTATCATTTTGGGGTTATGCTTTAGAGACGACCGCATTCACGTTAGATATGGCACCATCAAAATTTGTTGAGACGACGCCTTATGTGTTGGGGAACGTAGCAGAAATTCAAAATTTTCCTACGTGTCACCAAGATCTATCTATAGAGAAACCAGCAACGAGGGGAAGGAGAGTGCATCTACATACCCTTGTAGATCGCTAAGCGGAAGCGTTCAAGAGAACGGGGTTGAAGGAGTCGTACTCGTCGTGATCCAAATCACCGGAGATCCTAATGCCGAACGGACGGCACCTCCGCGTTCAACACACGTACAGTCCGGTGACGTCTCCCATGCCTTGATCCAACAAGGTGAGAGGGAGAGGTTGAGGAAGACTCCATCCAGCAGCAGCACAACGGCGTGGTGGTGATGGAGGAGCATGGTAGTCCAGCAGGGCTTTGCCAAGCACCGCGGGAGAGGAGGAGTAAGAGAGGTAGGGCTGCGCCAAGAGGGAGAGGTTCTCGCGTGTTGGGCAGCCCCCAGACCTCAAGTATTTATAGGGGGAAGGGAGGGGGCTGCGCCCCCTCTAGGGTTCCCTCCGCAGGGGTGGCGGCAGCCCCCAGATCCCATCTGGGTGGCGGCCAGAAGGGGAGAGGGGTAGGCGCACCTAGGGTGGGCCTTAGGGCCCATCTGCCCTAGGGTTTGCCCCCCTTCCCCACTTCCCTGCGCCTTGGGCCCTGTGGGGGGGGGGGGCGCACCAGCCCACCTGGGGCTGGTCCCGTCCCACACTTGGCCCATGCAGCCCTTCGGGGTTGGTGGCCCCACTTGGTGGACCCCCGGGACCCTCCCGGTGGTCCCGGTACGTTACCGAAAAAACATGAAACTTTTCGGGTGACCAAAACAGGACTTCCCATATATAAATCTTTACCTCCGGACCATTCCGGAACTCCTCGTGACGTCCGGGGTCTCATCCGGGACTCCGAACAACATTCGGTAACCACATACAAACTTCCATTATAACCCTAGCGTCATCGAACCTTAAGTGTGTAGACCCTACGGGTTCGGGAACCATGCAGACATGACCGAGACGTTCTCCGGTCAATAACCAACAGCGGGATCTAGATACCCATGTTGGCTCCCACATGTTCCACGATGATCTCATCGGATGAACCACGATGTCAAGGACTCAATCGATCCCGTATACAATTCCCTTTGTCTAGCGGTATTATGCTTGCCCGAGATTCGATCGTCGGTATACCGATACCTTGTTCAATCTCGTTACCGACAAGTCTCTTTACTCGTTTCGTAACACATCATCCCGTGATCAACCCCTTGATCATATTGTGCACATTATGATGATGTCCTACCGAGTGGGCCCAGAGATACCTCTCTGTTTACACGGAGTGACAAATCCCAGTCTCGATTCGTGCCAACCCAACAGACACTTTCGGAGATACCTGTAGTGCACCTTTATAGCCACCCAGTTACGTTGTGACGTTTGGTACACCCAAAGCATTCCTACGGTATCCGGGAGTTGCACAATCTCATGGTCTAAGGAAATGATACTTGACATTAGAAAAGCTTTAGCATACGAACTACACGATCTTTGTGCTAGGCTTAGGATTGGGTCTTGTCCATCACATCATTCTCCTAATGATGTGATCCCGTTATCAATGACATCCAATGTCCATGGTCAGGAAACCGTAACCATCCATTGATCAACGAGCTAGTCAACTAGAGGCTTACTAGGGACATGGTGTTGTCTATGTATCCACACATGTATATGAGTTTCCTATCAATACAATTATAGCATGGATAATAAACGATTATCATGAACAAGGAAATATAATAATAACTAATTTATTATTGCCTCTAGGGCTTATTTCCAACAGTCTCCCACTTGCACTAGAGTCAATAATCTAGTTCACATCGCCATGTGATTAACACTCATATGTCACATCGCCATGTGACCAACATCCAAAGAGTTTACTAGTGTCTAAACTAGTTCACATCACCATGTGATTAAGTCTCAATGTGTTCTGGGGTTTGATCATGTTTTGCTTGTGAGAGTGGTTTTAGTCAACGATTCTGCAACATTCAGATCCGTATGTACTTCGCAATTCTCTATGTCATATTGTAAATGCTGCTTCCACGCTCCACTTGAAGCTATTCTAAATGGTTGCTTCACTATACGTATCCGGTTTGCTACTCAGAGTCATTCGGATAGGTGTTAAAGCTTGCATCGACGTAACCCTTTACGCCGAACTCTTTATCACCTCCATAATTGAGAAACATATCCTTATTCCTCTAAGGATAATCTTGATCGCTATCTGGTGATCCACTCCTTGACACCTTTGTACCCTCTTGCCAGACATGTGGCAAGGCACACTTCCGATGCGGTACACAGCATGGCATACTATAGAGCCTACGTCTGAAGCATAGGGGACGACCTTCGTCCTTTCTCTCTATTCTGCCGTGGTCGAGCTTTTAAGTCTTAACTTCGTACCTTACATCTCAGGCAAGAACTCCTTCTTTGGCTGATCCATCTTGAACACCTTCAAGATCATGTCAAGGTACATGCTCATTTGAAAGTACCATTAAGCGGTTTTGATCTATCCTCATAGATCTTGATGCTCAATGTTCAAGTACCTTAATCTAGGTTTTCCATTGAAAAACACTTTTCAAATAACCCTATATGCTTTCCAGAAATTCTACATCATTTCTGATCAACAATATGTCAACAACATATACTCATCAGAAATTCTATAGCGCTCCCACTCACTTCTTTGGAAATACAAGTTTCTCACAAACTTTGTATAAACCCAAAATATTTGATCATCTCATCAGAGCGTACATTCTAACTCCGAGATGCTTACTCCAGTCCTAAGAAGGATTGCTGGAGCTTTGCATACTTATTAGCGTCTTTCAGGATTGACAAAACCTTCTGGTACCTTTCCTCAAGTATAACGTCGAGGAAACAATGTTTTGACATCCTATCTGCAAGATTTCATAAATCATGCAGTAATTGCTAATATAATCCCAACAGATTCTTAGCATCGCTACGAGTGAGAAAGTCTCATCGTAGTCAACTCCTTGAACTTGTCGGAAAACATCTTAACGACAAGTCGAGCTTTCTTAATGGTGATACTTACCATCATTGTCTGTCTTCTTCTAAAATCCATCTGTACCCAATAGCCTTACGACCATCAAGTAGTTCTTCCAAAGTCATGGATCCTTTCTCGGATTTTTATGGCCTCGAGCCATTCGTCGGAATCCGGGCCCACCATCGCTTCTCCATAGCTCGTAGGTTCACTGTTGTCTAGCAACATGACCTCTAAGACAGGATTGCGTACCACTCTGAAGTAGTACGCATCCTTGTCACCCTACGAGGTACGGTAGTGACTTGATCCGAAAATTCATGATCACTATCATAAGCTTCTACTTCAATTGGTGTAGGCGTCACGGGAACAACTTCCTGTGCCCTGCTACACACTAGTTGAAGTGATGGTTCAATAACCTCATCAAGTCTCCACCATCCTCCCACTCAATTCTCGAGACAAACCTTTCCTCGAGAAAGGACCCGATTCAAGAAACAATCCCTATTGCTTTCGGATCTGAATTAGGAGGTATACCCAACTGTTTTGGGTGTCCTATGAAGATGCATTTTATCTGCTTTGGGTTCGAGCTTATCAACCTGAAACCTTTTCACATAAGCGTCGCAATCCCAAACTTTTAAGAAACAACAACTTAGGTTTCTCCAAACCATAGTTCGGTGTTGTCTCAACGGAATTACGTGGTGCCCTATTAAAGTGAGTGCGGTTGTCTCTAATGCCTAACCCATGAACGATAGTGGTAATTCGATAAGAGATATCATGGTACGCACCATATCCAATAGGGTGCAACTATGATGTTCGGACACACCATCACACTATGGTGTTCCAGGCGGTATTAATTGTGATATAATTTCCACAATGTCTTAATTGTGTGCCAAAGCTCGTAACTCAGATACTCATTTCGTCTCTATGATCATATCATAGACATTTTATCCTCTTGTCACAATGACCTTCAACTTCACTCTGAAATTACATGAACCCTTCAATAATTCAGACTTGTGTTTCATCAAGTAAATATACAGTATCTACTTAAATCATCTGTGAAGTAAAACATAATGATATTCACTGCATGCCTCAGCACTCATTGGACTGCACACATCAAAGTGTGTTACTTCCAACAAGTTGCTATCTTGTTCCATCTTACTGAAACCGAGGCTTTTCAGTCATCTTGCCTATGTGGTATGATTTGCATATCTCAAGTGATTCAAAATCAAGTGAGTCCAAACGATCCATCTGCATAGAGTTTCTTCATGCGTATACACCAATAGACATGGTTTGCATGTCTCAAACTTTTCAAAAACGAGTGAGTCCAAAGATCCATCAACATGGAGCTTCATCATGCGTTTTACACCAATATGACTTACATGGCAGTGCCACAAGTAAGTGGTACTATCATTACTATCTTATATCCTTTTTGGTATGAAAATGTGTATCACTACGATCGAGATTCAATAAACCATTCCTTTTAGGTGCTAGACCATTGAAGGTATTATTCAAATAAACAGAGTAACCATTATTCTCCTTAAATGAATAACCGTATTGCTACAGACATAATCCAATCATGTCTATGCTCAACGCAAACACCAATAACAATTATTTAGGTTTAACACCAATCTCGATGGTAGAGGGAGCGTGCGATGCTTGATCACATCAACCTTGGAAACACTTCCAACACGTATCGTCAGCTCACCTTTAGCTAGTCTCCATTTATTCCGTAGCTTTTATTTTGAGTTACTAACACTTAGCAACCGAACCGGTATCTAATACCCTGGTGCTACTAGGAGTACTAGTAAAGTACACATTAACATAATGTATATCCAATATACTTCTATCGACCTTGCCAGCCTTCTTATCTACCAAGTATCTAGGGTAATTCTGCTCTAGTGGCTGTTCCCCTTATTACAGAAGCACTTAGTCTCGGGTTTGGGTTCAACCTTGGGTTTCTTCATTGGAGCAGCAACTGATTTGCCGTTTCATGAAGTGTCCCTTCTTGCCCTTGCCCTTCTTGAAACTAGTGGTTTCACCAACCATCAACAATTGATGCTCCTTCTTGATTTCTACTTTCGTGGTGTCAAACATCACGAATACCTCAAGGATCATCATATCTATCCCTGATATGTTATAGTTCATCACGAAGCTCTAGTAGCTTGGTGGTAATGACTTTGGAGAAACATCACTATCTCATCTGGAAGATCAACTCCCACTTGATTCAAGTGATTGTTGTACTCAGACAATCTGAGCACAAGCTCAACAATTGAGCTTTTCTCCCTTAGTTTGCAGGCTAAGAAAATCGTCGGAGGTCTTATACCTCTTGACGTGGGCACGAGCCTGAAATCCCAATTTCAGCCCTCGAAACATCTCATATGTTCCGCAACGTTTCGAAAAACGTCTTTGGTGCCTCAACTCTAAACCGTTTAACTGAACTGTCACGTAGTTATCAAAACGTGTATGTCCGATGTTCGCAACATCCACAGACGATGTTTGGGGTTCAGCACACTGAGCGGTGCATTAAGGACATAAGCTTTCTTTTATCTGCATAATCGCTACTGTCAACTTTCAACTATATTTTCTCTAGGAACATATCTAAACAGTGGAACTAAAGCGCGAGCATACGACATAATTTGCAAAGTTCTTTTGACTATGTTCAGGATAATTAAGTTCATCTCATGAACTCCCACTCAGATAGACATCCCTCTAGTCATCTAAGTGATTACATGATCCGAGTCAACTAGGCCGTGTCCGATCATCACGTGAGACGGACTAGTCATCATCGGTGAACATCTTCGTGTTGATCGTATCTACCATACGACTCATGCTCGACCTTTCGATCTCTTGTGTTCCGAGGCCATGTCTGTACATGCTAGGCTCGTCAAGTTAACCTAAGTGTTTCGCGTGTGTAAATCTGGCTTACACCCGTTGTATGTGAACGTAAGAATCTATCACACCCGATCATCACGTGGTGCTTCGAAACGACGAACTTTCGCAATGGTGCATAGTTAGGGGGAACACTTTCTTGAAATTTTAATGAGGGATCATCTTATTTACTACCGTCGTCCTAAGCAAATAAGATGCATAAACATGATAAACATCACATGCAATCAAATAGTGACATGATATGGCCAATATCATATTGCTCCTTTTGATCTCCATCTTCGAGGCTCCATGATCATCATCGTCACCGGCATGACACCATGATCTCCATCATCGTGTCTCCATGAAGTTGTCTTGCCAACTTATTACTTCTACTACTATGGCTACCGGTTAGCAATAAAGTAAAGTAATTACATGGCGGTGTTCAATGACACGCAGGTCATACAATAAATAAAGACAACTCCTATGGCTCCTGCTGGTTGTCATACTCATCGACATGCAAGTCGTGATTCCTATTACAAGAACATGATCAATCTCATACATCACATATCATTCATCACATTCTTCTTGGCCATATCACATCACATAGCATACCCTGCAAAAACAAGTTAGACGTTCTCTAATTGTTGTTTGCATGTTTTACGTGGCTGCTATGGGTTTCTAGCAAGAACGTTTCTTACCTATGAAAAAACCACAACGTGATATGTCAATTGCTATTTACCCTTCATAAGGACCCTTTTCATCGAATCCGATCCGACTAAAGTGGGAGAGACTGGCACCCGCTAGCCACCTTATGCAACAAGTGCATGTCAGTCGGTGGAACCTGTCTCACGTAAGTGTACGTGTAAGGTCGGTCCGGGCCGCTTCATCCCACAATGCCACCGAATCAAGATTGGACTAGTAACGGTAAGCATATTGAACAAGATCAACGCCCACAACTACTTTGTGTTCTACTCGTGCAAAGAATCTACACAATAGACCTAGCTCATGATGCCACTGTTGGGGAACGTAGCAGAAATTCAAAATTTTCCTATGTGCCACCAAGATCTATCTATGGAGAAACCAGCAACGAGGGGAAGGAGAGTGCATCTACATACCCTTGTAGATCGCTAAGCGGAAGCGTTCAAGAGAACGGGGTTGGAGGAGTCATACTCGTCGTGATCCAAATCACCAGAGATCCTAGTGCCGAACGGACGGCACCTTCGCGTTCAACACACGTACAGCCCGGTGACGTCTCCCATGCCTTGATCCAGCAAGGTGAGAGGGAGAGGTTGAGGAAGGCTCCATCCAGCAGCAGCACAATGGCGTGGTGGTGATGGAGGAGCGTGGTAGTCCAGCAGGGCTTCGCCAAGCACCGCGGGAGAGGAGGATTAAGAGAGGTAGGGCTGCGCCAAGAGGGAGAGGTTCTCGCGTGTTGGGCAGCCCCCAGACCTCAAGTATTTATAGGGGGAGGGGAGGGGGCTGCACCCCCTCTAGGGTTCCCTCCCCAGGGGTGGAGGCAGCCCCCAGATCCCATCTGGGTGGCGGCCAGAAGGGGAGAGGGGGGAGGCGCACCTAGGGTGGGCCTTAGGGCCCATCTGCCCTAGGGTTTGCCCCCCTTCCCCACTTCCCTGCGCCTTGGGCCCTGTGGGGGCGCGCACCAGCCCACCTGGGGCTGGTACCCTCCCACACTTGCCCCATGCAGCCCTTCGGGGCAGGTGGCCCCACTTGGTGGACCCCCGGGACCCTCCCGGTGGTCCCGGTACATTACCCAAAAAACCCGAAACTTTTCCGGTGACCAAAACAAGACTTCCCATATATAAATCTTTACCTCCGGACCATTCCGGAACTCCTCGTGACGTCCAAGATCTCATCCGGGACTCCGTACAACATTCGGTAACCACATACAAACTTCCATTATAACCCTAGCGTCATCGAACCTTAAGTGTGTAGACCCTACGGGTTCGGGAACCATGCAGACATGACCGAGACGTTCTCCGGTCAATAACCAACAGTTGGATCTGGATACCCATGTTGGCTCCCACATGTTCCACGATGATATCATCAGATGAACCACGATGTCAAGGACTCAATCGATCCCGTATACAATTTCCTTTGTCTAGCGGTATTGTGCTTGCCCGAGATTCGATCGTCGGTATACCGATACCTTGTTCAATCTCATTACCGGCAAGTCTCTTTACTCGTTCCGTAACACATCATCCCGTGATCAACCCCTTGATCACATTGTGCACATTATGATGATGTCCTACCGAGTGGGCCCAGAGATACCTCTCCGTTTACACGGAGTGACAAATCCCAGTCTCGATTCGTGCCAACCCAACAGACACTTTCGGAGATACCTGTAGTGCACCTTTATAGCCACCCAGTTACGTTGTGACGTTTGGTACACCCAAAGCATTCCTACGGTATCCGTGAGTTGCACAATCTCATGGTCTAAGGAAATGATACTTGACATTAGAAAAGCTTTAGCATACGAACTACACGATCTTTGTGCTAGGCTTAGGATTGGGTCTTGTCCATCACATCATTCTCCTAATGATGTGATACCGTTATCAATGACATCCGATGTCCATGGTCAGGAAACCGTAACCATCCATTGATCAACGAGCTAGTCAACTAGAGGCTTACTAGGGACATGGTGTTGTCTATGTATCCACACATGTATCTGAGTTTCCTATCAATACAATTATAGCATGGATAATAAACGATTATCATGAACAAGGAAATATAATAATAACTAATTTATTATTGCCTCTAGGGCATATTTCCAACATTATGAACTGTGGTTTGGCAAGAAACCAAAGTTGTCGTTTCTTAAAGTTTGGGGCTGCGATGCTTATTTGAAGAAACTTCAACCAGATAAGCTCGAACCCAAATCGGAGAAATGTGTCTTCATAGGATACCCAAAAGAGACTATTGGGTACACCTTCTATCACAGATCTGAAGGCAAGACTTTTGTTGCTAAATTCGGATCCTTTCTAGAGAAGGAGTTTCTCTCAAAAGAAGTGAGTGGGAGGAAAGTAGAACTTGATGATGTAACTGTACCTGCTCCCTTATTGTAAAGTAGTTCATCACAGAAACCGGTTCCTGTGACAACTACACCAATCAATGAGGAAGCTAATGATATTGATCATGAAACTTCAGATCAAGTTACTACAGAACCTCGTAGGTCAACCAGAGTAAGATCCGTTCCAGAGTGGTACGGTAATCCTATTCTGGAAGGCATGCTACTTGACCATGGCAAACCTACGAACTATGAGGAAGCGATGATGAGCCCAGATTCCGCAAAATGGCTTGAGGCCATGAAATCTGAGATGGGATCCATGTATGAGAACAAAGTATGGACTTTGGTTGACTTGCCCGATGATCGGCAAGCCATCAAGAATAAATGGATCTTCAAGAAGAAGACTGACGCTGATGGTAATGTTACTGTCTACAAAGCTCGACTTGTTGCGAAAGGTTTTCGACAAGTTCAAGGAGTTGACTACGGTGAGTCTTTCTCACCAGTAGCGATGCTTAAGTCTGTCCGAATCATGTTAGCAATTGTTGCATTTTATGATTATGAAATATGGCAAATGGATGTCAAAATTGCATTCCTGAATGGATTTCTGAAAGAAGAGTTGTATATGATGCAACCAGAAGGTTTTGTCGATCGAAAAGGTGCTAACAAAGTGTGCAACCTCCAGCGATCCATTTATGGACTGGTGCAAGCCTCTCAGAGTTGGAATAAACGCTTTGTTAGTGTGATCAAAGCATATGGTTTTATACAGACTTTTGGAGAAGCCTATATTTACAAGAAAGTGAGTGGGAGCTCTGTAGCATTTCTGATATTATATGTAGACGACATATTGTTAATTGGAAATGATATAGAATTTCTGGATAGCATAAAAGGATACTTGAATAAAAGTTTTTCAATGAAAGACCTCAGTGAAGCTGCTTACATATTAGGCATCAAGATCTATAGAGATAGATCAAGACGCTTAATTGGACTTTCACAAAGCACATACCTTGACAAAGTTTTGAAAAAGTTCGAAATGGATCAAGCAAAGAAAGGGTTCTTGCCTGTATTACAAGGTGTGAAGTTGAGTCAGACTCAATGCCCGACCATAGCAGAAGATAGAGAGAAAATGAAAGATGTTCCCTATGCATCAGCCATAGGATCTATCATGTATGCAATGCTGTGTACCAGACCTGATGTATGCTTAGCAATAAGTTTGGCAGGGAGGTACCAAAGTAATCCAGGAGTGGATCACTGGACAGCGGTCAAGAATATCCTGAAATACCTGAAAAGGACTAAGGATATGTTTCTCGTTTATGGAGGTGACAAAGAGCTAGTCGTAAATGGTTACGTCGATGCAAACTTTGACACTGATCTGGACGATTCTAAATCGCAAACCGAATACATGTTTATATTGAATGGTGGAGCTGTCAGTTGGTGCAGTTCTAAACAAAGCGTCGTGGCGGGATCTACATGCGAAGCGGAGTACATAGCTGCTTCGGAAGCAACAAATGAAGGAGTCTGGATGAAGGAGTTCATTTCCGATCTAGGTGTCATACCTAGTGCATCGAGACCAATGAAAATCTTCTGTGACAATACTGGTGCAATTGCCTTGGCAAAGGAATCCAGATTTCACAAGAGGACCAAGCACATCAAGAGACGCTTCAATTCCATCTGGGACCAAGTCCAGGTGGGAGACATAGAGATTTGCAAGATACATACGGATCTGAATGTTGCAGACCCGTTGACTAAGCCTCTTCCACGAGCAAAACATGATTAGCACCAAGGCTCCATGGGTGTTAGAATCATTACTGTGTAATCTAGATTATTGACTCTAGTGCAAGTGGGAGACTGAAGGAAATATGCCCTAGAGGCAATAATAAAGTTATTATTTATTTTCTTATATCATGATAAATGTTTATTATTCATGCTAGAATTGTATTAACCGGAAACATGATACATGTGTGAATACATAGACAAACATAATGTCACTAGTATGCCTCTACTTGACTAGCTCATTAATCAAAGATGGTTATGTTTCCTAACCATAGACATGAGTTGTCATTTGATTAACGGGATCACATCATTAGTAGAATGATGTGATTGACTTGACCCATTCCATTAGCTTAGCACTTGATCATTTAGTATGTTGCTATTGCTTTCTTCATGACTTATACATGTTCCTACAACTATGAGATTATGCAACTCCCGTTTACCAGAGGAACACTTTGTGTGCTACCAAATGTCACAACGTAACTGGGTGATTATAAAGGAGCTCTACAGGTGTCTCCAAAGGTACATGTTGAGTTGGCGTATTTCGAGATTAGGTTTTGTCACTCCGATTGTCGGAGAGGTATCTCTGGACCCTCTCGGTAATGCACATCACTATAAGCCTTGCAAGCAATGTAGCTAATGAGTTAGTTACGAAATGATGCATTACATAATGAGTAAAGAGACTTGCCGGTAACGAGATTGAGCTAGGTATTGGATACCGACGATCGAATCTCGGGCAAGTAACATACCGATGACAAAGGGAACACCGTATGTTGTTATGCGGTTTGACCGATAAAGATCTTCGTAGAATATGTAGGAGCCAATAGAGCATCCAGGTTCCGCTATTGGTTATTGACCGGAAACGTGTCTCGGTCATGTCTACATAGTTCTCGAACCCGTAGGGTCCGCACGCTTAAAGTTTCAATGACGATTATATTATGAGTTTATGAGTTCTGATGTACTGGAGGTTGTTCAGAGTCCCGGATGTGATCAAGGACATGAAGAGGAGTCTCGAAATGGTCGAGACATGAAGATTGATATATTTGAAGCCTATATTTGGATGTCGGAAGTGTTCCGGGTGAAATCGGGATTTTACCGGAGTACCGAGGGGTTACCGGAACCCCCCAGGGGCTTAATGGGCCATAGTGGGCCTTAGTGGAGAAGAGGAGAGGAGGCCAGGGCAGGGCCGCATGCCCCTCCTGTTGGAAATATGCCCTAGAGGCAATAATAAATTAGTTATTATTATTATATTTCCTTGTTCATGATAATCGTTTATTATCCATGCTATAATTGTATTGAAAGGAAACTCAGATACATGTGTGGATACATAGACAACACCATGTCCCTAGTAAGCCTCTAGTTAACTAGCTCGTTGATCAATAGATGGTTACCGTTTCCTGACCATGGACATTGGATGTCGTTGATAACGGGATCACATCATTAGGAGAATGATGTGATGGACAAGACCCAATTCTAAGCCTAGCACAAAGATCGTAGTTCATATGCTAAAGCTTTTCTAATGTCAAGTATCATTTCCTTAGACCATGAGATTGTGCAACTCCCGGATACCGTAGGAATGCTTTGGGTGTACCAAACATCACAACGTAACTGGGTGGCTATAAAGGTGCACTACAGGTATCTCCGAAAGTGTCTGTTGGGTTGGCACGAATCGAGACTGGGATTTGTCACTTCGTGTAAACGGAGAGGTATCTCTGGGCCCACTCGGTAGGACATCATCATAATGTGCAAAATGTGATCAAAGAGTTGATCACGGGATGATGTGTTATGGAACGAGTAAAGAGACTTGCCGGTAACGAGATTGAACAAGGTATCGGTATACCGACGATCGAATCTCGGGCAAGTACAATACCGTTAGACAAAGGGAATTGTATACGGGATCGATTGAGTCCTTCACATCGTGGTTCATCCGATGAGATCATCGTGGAACATGTGGGAGCCAACATGGGTATCCAGATCCCGCTGTTGGTTATTGACCGGAGAACGTCTCGGTCATGTCTGCATGATTCCAGAACCCGTAGGGTCTACACACTTAAGGTTCGATGACGCTAGGGTTATAAAGGAAGTTTGTATGTGGTTACCGAATGTTGTTCGGAGTCTCGGATGAGATCCCGGACGTCACGAGGAGTTCCGGAATGGTCCGGAGGTAAAGATTTATATATGGGAAGTCCTGTTTTGGTCACCGGAAAAGTTTCGGGTTTTTCCGGTAACGTACCGGGACCACCGGGAGGGTCCCGGGGGTCCACCAAGTGGGGCCACCAACCCCGGAGGGCTGCATGGGCCAAGTGTGGGAGGGGCTATCCCCAGGTGGGCTGGTGTGCCCCCCACAAGGGGCCCAAGGCGCAGCGGAGAGTGGGAGGGGCAAACCCTAGGGCAGATGGGCCCTAAGGCCCACCCCAGGTGCGCCTCCCCTCTCTCCCCCTCTGGCCGCCACCCAGATGGGATCTGGGGGCTGCCGCCACCCCTGGGGAGGGAACCCTAGAGGGGGCGCAGCCCCCTCCCCTCCCCCTATATATACTTGAGGGTTTTGGGGCTGCCAACACATGAGTTTGACCTCTCCTTGGCGCAGCCCTACCTCTCTCCCTTCTCCTCTCCCGCGGTGCTTGGCGAAGCCCTACTGGATCACCACGCTCCTCCATCACCACCACGCCGTTGTGCTGCTGCTGGATGGAGTCTTCCTCAACCTCTCCCTCTCTCCTTGCTGGATCAAGTTATGGGAGACGTCACCGGGCTGTACGTGTGTTGAACGCGGAGGTGCCGTCCGTTCGGCACTAGGATCTCCGGTGATTTGGATCACGACGAGTACGACTCCTTCAACCCCGTTCTCTTGAACGCTTCCGCTGAGCGATCTACAAGGGTATGTAGATGCACTCTCCTTCCCCTCGTTGCTGGTTTCTCCATAGATAGATCTTGATGACACGTAGGAAAATTTTGAATTTCTGCTACGTTCCCTAATAGTGGCATCATGAGCTAGGTCTATTGCGTAGATTCTTTGCACGAGTAGAACACAAAGTAGTTGTGGGCGTTGATTTTGTTCAATATGCTTACCGTTACTAGTCCAATCTTGTTTCGACGGTATTGTGGGATGAAGCGGCCCAGACCGACCTTACACGTACTCTTACGTGAGACAGGTTCCATCGACTGACATGCACCTGGTGCATAAGGTGGCTAGCGGGTGCCAGTCTCTCCCACTTTAGTCGGAAAGGATTCAATGAAAAGGGTCCTTATGAAGGGTAAATAGCAATTAGCATATCACGTTGTGGTTTTGTGTAGGTAAGAAACGTTCTTGCTAGAAACCCATAGCAGCCACGTAAAACATGCAAGCAACAATTAGAGGACGTCTAACTTGTTTTTGCAGGGTATGCTATGTGATGTGATATGGCCAAGAAGAATGTGATGAATGATATGTGATGTAAGAGATTGATCATGTTCTTGTAATAGGAATCACGACTTGCATGTCGATGAGTATGACAACCGGCAGGAGCCATAGGAGTTGTCTTTATTTATTGTATGACCTGCCTGTCATTATACAACGCCATGTAATTACTTTACTTTATTGCTAACCGGTAGCCATAGTAGTAGAAGTAATAGTTGGTGAGACAACTTCATGAAGACACGATGATGGAGATCATGATGATGGAGATCATGGTATCATGCCGGTGACGATGATGATCATGGAGCCCCAAAGATGGAGATCAAAAGGAGCAAAATGATATTGGCCATATCATGTCACTATTTGATTGCATGTGATGTTTATCATGTTTATGCATCTTATTTGCTTAGAACGACGGTAGTAAATAAGATGATCCCTTATTAAAATTTCAAGAAAGTGTTCCCCCTAACTGTGCACCATTGCGAAAGTTCGTCGTTTCGAAGCACCACGTGATGATCGGGTGTGATAGATTCTTACGTTCACATACAATGGGTGTAAGCCAGATTTACACACGCGAAACACTTAGGTTAACTTGACAAGCCTAGCATGTATAGACATGGCCTCGGAACACAAGAGACCGAAAGGTCGAGCATGAGTCGTATAGTAGATACGATCAACATGAAGATGTTCACTGATGATGACTAGTCCGTCTCACGTGATGATCGGACACGGCCTAGTTGAATCGGATCATGTAATCACTTAGATGACTAGAGGGATGTCTATCTGAGTGGGAGTCCATAAGATGAACTTAATTATCCTGAACATAGTCCAAAAGGATCATTGCAAATTATGTCGTAAGCTCGCGCTTTAGTTCCACTGTTTAGATATGTTCCTAGAGAAAATATAGTTGAAAGTTAACAGTAGCGATTATGCGGACAGTAGAAAGCTTATGTCCTTAATGCACCGCTTAGTGTGCTGAACCCCAATCGTCGTCTTCAGATGTTGCGAACATTGGACATACACGTTTTGATAACTACGTGATAGTTCAGTTAAACGGTTTAGAGTTGAGGCACCAAAGACGTTTTTCAAAACGTCGCAGAACATATGAGATGTTTTGAGGGCTGAAATTGGGATTTCAGGCTCGTGCCCACGTCAAGAGGTATAAGACCTCCGACAATTTTCTTAGCCTGCAAACTAAGGGAGAAAAGCTCAATCGTTGAGCTTGTGCTCAGATTGTCTGAGTGCGACAATCACTTGAATCGAGTGGGAGTTGATCTTCCAGATGAGATAGTGATGTTTCTCCAAAGTCGTTGCCACCAAGCTGCTAGAGCTTCGTGATGAACTATAACATATCAGGGATAGATATGATGATCCTCGAGGTATTCACGATGTTTGACACCGCGAAAGTAGAAATCAAGAAGGAGCATCAATTGTTGATGGTTGGTGAAACCACTAGTTTCAAGAAGGGCAAGGGCAAGAAGGGACACTTCATGAAACGGCAAAGCAGTTGCTGCTCCAGTGAAGAAACCCAAGGTTGAACCCAAACCCGAGACAAAGTGCTTCTGTAATAAGGGGAACAACCACTGGAGCAGAATTACCCTAGACACTTGGTAGATAAGAAGGCTGGCAAGGTCGATAGAAGTATATTAGATATACATTATGTTAATGTGTACTTTACTAGTACTCCTAGTAGCACCAGGGTATTAGATACCGGTTCGGTTGCTAAGTGTTAGTAACTCGAAATAAAATCTACGGAATAAACGGAGACTAGCTAAAGGTGAGTTGACGATATATGTTGGAAGTGTTTCCAAGGTTGATGTGATCAAGCACCGCACGCTCCCTCTACCATCGAGATTGGTGTTAAACCTAAATAATTGTTATTTGGTGTTTGCGTTGAGCATAGACATGATTGGATTATGTTTGTCGCAATACGGTTATTCATTTAAGGAGAATAATGGTTACTCTATTTATTTGAATAATACCTTCAATGGTCTAGCACGTAAAAGGAATGGTTTATTGAATCTCGATCGTAGTAATACACATTTTCATGCCAAAAGATATAAGATAGTAATGATGGTACCACTTACTTGTGGCACTGCCATGTAAGTCATATTGGTGTAAAACGCAAGAAGAAGCTCCATGTTGATGGATCTTTGGACTCACTCGTTTTTTGAAAAGTTTGAGACATGCAAACCATGTCTATTGGTGTATACGCATGAAGAAACTCCATGCAGATGGATCGTTTGGACTCACTTGATTTTGAATCACTTGAGATATGCAAATCATACCACATAGGCAAGATGACTGAAAAGCCTCGTTTTCAGTAAGATGGAACAAGATAGAAACTTGTTGGAAGTAACACACTTTGATGTGTGCAGTCCAATGAGTGCTGAGGCATGCAGTGAATATCGTTATGTTCTTACTTCACAGATGATTTAAGTAGATACTGAGTATATTTACTTGATGAAACACAAGTCTGAATTATTGAATGGTTCAAGTAATTTCAGAGTGAAGTTGAAGATCATTGTGACAAGAGGATAAAATGTCTATGATATGATCATAGAGATGAGTATCTGAGTTACGAGCTTTGGCACGCAATTAAGACATTGTGGAAATGTTTCACAATTAATACCGCCTGGAACACCATAGTGTGATGGTGTGTTCGAACATCATAGTTGCACCCTATTAGATATGGTGCGTACCATGATATCTCTTATCGAATTACCACTATCGTTCATGGGTTAGGCATTAGAGACAACCGCACTCACTTTAATAGGGCACCACGTAATTCCGTTGAGACGACACCGTTTGAACTATGGTTTGGAGAAACCTGAGTTGTCGTTTCTTAAAAGTTTGGGGCTGCGACGCTTATGTGAAAAGGTTTCAGGTTGATAAGCTCGAACCCAAAGCGGATAAAATGCATCTTCATAGGACACCCAAAACAGTTGGGTATACCTCCTAATTCAGATCCGAAAGCAATAGGGATTGTTTCTTGAATCGGGTCCTTTCTCGAGAAAAGTTTGTCTCGAAAATTGAGTGGGAGGATGGTGGAGACTTGATATGGTTATTGAACCGTCACTACAATTAGTGTGTAGCAGGGCACAGGAAGTTGTTCCTGTGGCACCTACACCAATTGAAGTAGAAGCTTATGATAGTGTTCATGAAACTTCGGATCAAGTCACTACCGTACCTCGTAGGGTGACGAGGATGCGTACTACTTCAGAGTGGTACAATAATCATGTCTTGAAGGTCATGTTGCTAGAAAACAATGAACCTACAAGCTATGGAGAAGCAATGGTGGGCCCATATTCCAACAAATGGTTAGAAGCCATGAAATCCGAGATAGGATCCATGTATCAGAACAAAGCATGGACTTTGGTGGACTTACCCGTTGATCGGCAAGCCATTGAGATTAATGGATCTTTAAGAAGAAGACGGACATGGACGGTAATGTCACCGTTTGTGAAGCTCGACTTGTGGCGAAGATTTTTTCACAAGTTCAAGGAGTTGACTATGATGAGATTTTCTCATCCATAGCGATGCTTAAGTCCGTCAGAATCATGTTAGCATTAGCTGCATTTATGAAATCAGCCAACTGGATGTGAAAACGAGTTTCCTTACCAGTTTTCGTAAGGAAAGGTTGTATGTGATACAATCAGAAAGGTTTTGTCGATCCTAAGGATGCTAAAAGGTATGCTAGCTCCAGCGATCCTTCTAAGGACTGGAGTAAGCATCTCAGAGTTGGAATGTACGCTTTGATGAGATGATCAAAGATTTTGGGTTTATACAAAGTTTATGAGAAACTTGTATTTCCAAAGAAGTGAGTGGGAGCACTATAGAATTTCTGATAAGAATATGTTGTTGACATATTGTTGATCAGAAATGATGTAGAATTTCTGGAAAGCATATGGGGTTATTTGAAAAGTGTTTTTCATTGGAGAACCTGGAATAAGCTACTTGAACATTGAGCATCAAGATCTATGAGGATAGATCAAAAACACTAAATGGTACTTTCAAATGAGCACATACCTTGACATGATCTTGAAGGTGTTCAAGATGGATCAGTCAAAGAAGGAGTTCTTGCCTGAGTTGTAAGGTATGAAGTTAAGAGTTAAAGCTCGACCACGGCAGAAGAGAGAGAAAGGACGAAGATCGTCCCCTATGCTTCAGACGTAGGCTCTATAGTATGCTATGCTGTGTACCGCACCGGAAGTGTGCCTTGCCATGAGTCAGTCAAGGGGTACAAGAATGATCCAGGAATGGGGATCATTGGACAGCGGTCAAAATTGTCCTTGGAGTAAATAAGGGCATGTTTCTCGATTATGGAGGTGATAAAGAGTTCAGTGTAAAGGGTTACGTCGATGCAAGCTTTAACACCTATCCGAGTGACTCTGAGTAGCAAACCGGATACGTATAGTGGAGCAACCATTTGGAATAGCTTCAAGTGGAGCGTGGAAGCAGCATTTACAATATGACCTAGAGATTTGCGAAGTACACACGGATCTGAATGTTGCAGACCCGTTGACTAAAACCTCTCTCACAAGCAAAACATGATCAAACCCCAGAACTCATTGAGACTTAATCACATGGTGATGTGAACTAGTTTAAGACACTAGTAAACTCTTTGGATGTTGGTCACATGGTGATGTGACCTATCAGTGTTAATCACATGGCGATGTGAACTAGACTATTGACTCTAGTGCAAGTGGGAGACTGTTGGAAATATGCCCTAGAGGCAATAATAAATTAGTTATTATTATTATATTTCCTTGTTCATGATAATCATTTATTATCCATGCTATAATTGTATTGAAAGGAAACTCAGATACATGTGTGGATACATAGACAACACCATGTCCCTAGTAAGCCTCTAGTTAACTAGCTCGTTGATCAATAGATGGTTACGGTTTCCTGACCATGGACATTGGATGTCGTTGATAACGGGATCACATCATTAGGAGAATGATGTGATGGACAAGACCCAATCCTAAGCCTAGCACAAAGATCGTAGTTCGTATGCTAAAGCTTTTCTAATGTCAAGTATCATTTCCTTAGACCATGAGATTGTGCAACTCCCGGATACCGTAGGAATGCTTTGGGTGTACCAAACGTCACAACGTAACTGGGTGGCTATAAAGGTGCACTACAGGTATCTCCGAAAGTGTCTGTTGGGTTGGCCCGAATCGAGACTGGGATTTGTCACTCCGTGTAAACGAAGAGGTATCTCTGGGCCCACTCGGTAGGACATCATCATAATGTGCACAATGTGATCAAAGAGTTGATCACGGGATGATGTGTTACGGAACGAGTAAATAGACTTGCCGGTAACGAGATTGAACAAGGTATCGGTATACCGACGATCGAATCTCGGGCAAGTACAATACCGTTAGACAAAGGGAATTGTATACGGGATCGATTGAGTCCTTCACATCGTGGTTCATCCGATGAGATCATCGTGGAACATGTGGGAGCCAACATGGGTATCCAGATCCCGTTGTTGGTTATTGACCGGAGAACGTCTCGTTCATGTCTGCATGATTCCCGAACCCGTAGGAACTACACACTTAAGGTTCGATGACGCTAGGGTTATAAAGGAAGTTTGTATGTGGTTACCGAATGTTGTTCGGAGTCCCGGATGAGATCCCGGACGTCACGAGGAGTTCCGGAATGGTCCGGAGGTAAAGATTTATATATGGGAAGTCCTGTTTTGGTCACTGGAAAAGTTTCGGGTTTTTCCGGTAACGTACCAGGACCACCGGGAGGGTCCCGGGGGTCCACCAAGTGGGGCCACCAACCCCGGAGGGCTGCATGGTCCAAGTGTGGGAGGGGACCAGCCCCAGGTGGGCTGGTTCGCCCCCCACAAGGGGCCCAAGGCGCAGCGGAGAGTGGGAGGGGCAAACCCTAGGGCAGATGGGCCCTAAGGCCCGCCCCAGGCGCGCCTCCCCTCTCTCCCCCTCTGGCCGCCACCCAGATGGGATCTGGGGGCTGCCG
The DNA here is from genome assembly GCF_002162155.2 of Triticum dicoccoides. Taxonomy (NCBI): domain Eukaryota; kingdom Viridiplantae; phylum Streptophyta; class Magnoliopsida; order Poales; family Poaceae; genus Triticum; species Triticum dicoccoides. Next base: position 11,408,182 of record NC_041387.1, read on the forward strand.
CCACCCCTGGGGAGGGAACCCTAGAGGGGGCGCAGCCCCCTCCCCTCCCCCTATATATACTTGAGGGTTTTGGGGCTGCCAACACATGAGTTTGACCTCTCCTTGGCGCAGCCCTACCTCTCTCCCTTCTCCTCTCCCGCGGTGCTTGGCGAAGCCCTGCTAGATCACCACGCTCCTCCATCACCACCACGCCATTGTGTTGCTGCTGGATGGACTCTTCCTCAACCTCTCCCTCTCTCCTTGCTGGATCAAGGCATGGGAGACGTCACCGGGCTGTACGTGTGTTGAACGCGGAGGTGCCGTCCGTTCGGCACTAGGATCTCCGGTGATTTGGATCACGACGAGTACGACTCCTTCAACCCCGTTCTCTTGAACGCTTCCGCTTAGCGATCTACAAGGGTATGTAGATGCACTCTCCTCCCCTCGTTGCTGGTTTCTCCATAGATAGATCTTGATGACACGTAGGAAAATTTTGAATTTCTGCTACGTTCCCCAACACCTCCCCCATAGTCCGAATAGGACAAGGAGAGGGGGGCAGCGCCTCCCTTTCCTTCCTGTCTCTCCCTCCTCTTTCCCCCTTCTCCTAATCCAACAAGGAAGGAGGAGTCCTACTCCCGGTGGGAGTAGGACTCCCCTTGGCGCGCCTCCTTCCTGGCCGGCTGCCCCTCCCCCTTGCTCCTTTATATACGGGGGTAGGGGGGCACCTCTAGACACAACAACAGATCATTGATCTCTTAGCCGTGTGCGGTATCCCCCTCCACCATAGTCCTCCTCGATAATATTGTAGCAGTGCTTAGGCGAAGCCCTGCGATGGTAGAACACCATCATCGTCACCACGCCGTCGTGCTGACGGAACTCTCCCTCGACACTCGGCTGGATCGGAGTTTGAGGGACGTCATCGAGCTGAACGTGTGCTAGAACTCGGAGGTGCCGTGCTTTCGGTGCTTGATCGGTCGGGCCGTGAAGACATACGGCTACATCAACCGCGTTGTTCTAATGCTTCCGCTTTCGGTCTACGACGGTACGTGGACAACACTCTCCCCTCTCGTTGCTATGCATCACCATGATCTTGCGTGTGTGTAGGATTTTTTTTGAAATTACTACGGTCCCCAACAGATACGACCACGCTATAGCAACGGAAAAGCAGGACCATAGAATAAAATATACTCCCGCGAGGAGGAGTTCCGTAACACTGAGGTGATGCGCCTACCGAAGTAACAAATCAAATACTGACTCATGATGCAAGGTAACTGGTATTACCGTCGTACTGAAACACTTGATATATACCATGAACTAAAGTCTCTTCGTAAGGTGTTACTCCTAATTAAGAGCGATGCTACACGCACGGGCTTATAATATTTCTTGCTAAACTCTTCATCAGCCTCTTCCAATTAGATTAGCCCAGTTAAGCACCCATGTAAAATCTGTAATTATAAGCCCATGCATGTAGGAAAATTGGATCTTTTTCCCCACTTTACTTCTCCATTTGATCATTTGCCCCCCTGATAAGCTACCAGGTGGGGCCCGCGGCCACTATCATTGAGACAATTAAAGGGCAAATCATCAAACCCCTTGTAAAGTGGGGCAAATCATCAAATCCCCCCATGCATGTAGCATCGCTCTGCTAATTAATGATTATGCGATCCTGAAATAAATTAGGATAAATGCGAGTTTCAGGACTTAAACCCTGGTGGGTTAGGAATATCCACTTCATATCCACTCTAAACACATCAACAAAGAAGATCTCTTCATACCCCTTCATAATAAAAAGAGGATGGTCTTTTTTGATAGTACATCGCCCTCACCGAGCGCACACGCGGCCTGTGTGGCCGGCCAAACCGAACACGTGTACACTTAGTACAACCGCGGTAACCAACTGGACTACTTGTTGTATCTAGTTACCTTCTTTTCCCCTTTTGGTTGTGCATCCTAACTATGCATAGGACGAGTGTGTGCTCATTATGATTGTATCTCTCGATGGTGCATTATGAGTCAATAAAAAGCATCCATTATCGAAAGAAAAACCTTTTTTTTCCTTCTTCAAATATAACACTAACTAACACGAGCCTTTTGTGTCGGCGTTCTGGGAACCAGGGTACCCATACTTGCGTGCCTGGAGCCCACAGCGTGGCTCCCTCCACGGCCTGGTACAACCCATCTACAAGACCACTGAGACAAGACCCTTGCGAGGGCCCCCTGGCGTCGTGAGGCGGATGACACCAAGACCTCTGAAGGGAGCGGCCTCCCTAGGCAGCCTTCCGAGGAGCGGAGATTTCTATGTAGGTACCAGCCTCACGAGGCTGCGATGACACAAGCCATGATGACCAAGGCCAAGCGGGCACCAGCGGGAGTAGAGGAGGCAGTTTCCTCTTTGGTGCTAAGGAGGCAAGGACATGCGTGGGTTCCCGAGGAATCTGTCAAAGGTTTCCATTCCGATGCTACAAGACCAAGACCAAAGGTTCGGCAGGATGGATGTCATCGCCGAGCCCACCGCTGCGTCATGACTAGAAGCTTTGGCGGCGTAGACCATCTTTTGTCAGGATAAGATGTACTACTTGTCCCCTTTCGAATTGGCCGTTGTGGGATCCCTTCCCGCCTACGGTTTGGGGGAAGAGGACCAAGGCCGCTATAAATATAGGTTAGCCACCATCATAGAGGGGGTCGACTCTTTCTCACCCCAAGCCCTCATGAGGTTGTTGATCCTCTGAACTAGTTCATCATCAGCCCCTCGTGAGGTCAATCCACCACAAACCAGGAGTAGGGTATTACACCTCAAGGTGGCCCAAACCTGGGTAAACTGTCGTGTTCATCTTCTTCCCCGCTCGCGTGAATTAGGCTAGGCTAGGCTGTGGGGCGACGAGCTCTAGGCTTGAGGGGTTGAGATCTTTGTGCACGCCCCTGTGTTCGAACCTTCTTGGGTCTGCAGAGCCCTGGATTCAACATTTTGTTTGTCCGCTTTTTTTACTCTTTCTTTTTCTTTTTTCTTTTCTTTTCCATTTTAAAATTTGTGAAGTATTTTTAAATCATGATGTTTTTCTAAATATGTTAACATTTCAAATTTGTGAATATTTTCTTAAGTTTCTGAACTCTGCTTTCAAATTCGTGAAACTTTTCCCAATCCTCGAACTCTTTTCAACTTTTATGGAAAACAATTAAAGGCTGTATATTTTTTTATCAAATTCATGAACATTTTTTTAAAAACTATTGAACTTTTTTCAAATCTGTGACCGCTTGTGCCGGCCCAATAGGTGCCCGACAGCAGCGATGTCGCCTAGTAGGGCCTAAGCATTTGTTTTTTCAATTTTTCATTTTCTTTTCTTTCTCCGTTAGTCCATTTTTCTCATTATTGAACTTTATTATTCTTTTTGAAACCTCTTCAAAAAATAAATGTTGTTTTGGATTACCAAAAAATATTCTTTCTCTTGAAATATTGTTTACAATTTTAAAAATTGTTCTACATTGTAAAAAATGTGTTTGTTTTCCAATTTTTGATCCAAGATTTAGGAAATGTTTGCATTTCAAAAAAAATTAACTCATTTAAAAAAATACTTGTTGGGAATTTGTTAACACTTTTGAAATAAGTGTTCGAGTTTGTAAAATTTTCATACGCAATTTACAATTAGTATTGGCAAATTTCAAGAAATGGTTAGGATATAAGAAAATGATCATGTTGATTGATAATGACGGAAATCTTAAATAACAGAATCAATTATATTAAGAAAAACTACATGCTCACGGATGCACCCATCTAGTTTCAATGATTTCCTACACCGTATGCAAGTTGTGATATGTCTGGCCGACTATCGGTCTTTTTTGATTGAGAAAACTCTTGAAATGCAAAGTTTGTCGAAAATCAAAATAACTTAGCATGGGTCATATAATTGGTCATATAAAGCCATGGAAAAAAATTGGGTTTATTTTAAAAATGTCCGGAAACTGCGTGCTCTCAAATGGAGCCTTCTAGCCTACCTGAACACCCTCCATTGAACATGGTCCATGTTTGGACATCCGTTAAATGACTCAACTTTGACAAGAAGGTGTACATGCTAATGGTAGGAATTTATGTCAAGTTTAAACGATTTTTGACACCGTATATAAGTTGGGTCACGTCCGGCCATTATCGGCCTTTCTTGATTGAGAAAACTTCAGAAAATTCAGAATTTATCAAAAAGCAAAACAACTTAGAATCACTCAAATCCTGTGCAAGATGTTGGACAGAAACACAAGGGTCGTAGTTTGGCAACAGGATGGTCTCGACAAATTTAGGACTAGGGGCGAAATAAATTTTATTAATTTATAACAAAATTTTATACTTATTTAATATTATTTTTATCATGCTATAATAATGAGTTTAATTATTATTATTTAGTTTCTTTAGTTAACATCATAGTTTGGTATGGTTACCAAACATTTTTTGTTATCATCAGTTGTAACGTATGTAACTGAAACGTATGTTTATGCTAAATTTAAATCATGTGATGTAATGGAAGTTATCTTGAATTATTTTCCCACAATTTCATAATTATATAATCCATACATAGATATTTGTATGCAGATGTTTGTGTATGTTCTAATTTCATTAAATATCATGGTAGATGTATGTAGATGTGTAAGTAATATGTTAATAGTTGTTTCTAGTGTATTATTAGGCATGCATATTTGTAGAACCTTGTAGGGTATAAATTGTGACGTTTACAGATGTGTTCCGTGTTAGATTTGGTAATAATTTCAATATATGCTCGGTGTTGAAACAACATCGATTACCGATGAACGTAAACATATTTGCCCATTCATCTTTGCATACATACAATTAGTTTAACTAGATCATAAGTGCGCGCGTTGCCGCGCCCGTCCATGAGAGAAGCATTTATTTTGCAAATTGAACTAAAACCACGTCATTTATTTTGAGTCAGAGCGTATAGTTAACAATGACAACGATAAAGTCGGGATTTGCATATTTTGAATAATAGCTTGCACAGAGCACACCAAGGATGCGAAAGCAAGCCAAAATGTGACCCACTAACACTGTCATGTAGAGCAACACAAGAGTAGTTTCGTACTTTCTGTACCTTTTCTAATGGTGCACTCAGCCTTATCAGGCATGCTTGATCCATCAACCTCCCGATCATCATATCCGTCCAAACCTTGTTGCATAACCTGCTACGCATGTCAACGCTGAACATCGAGCACAGTACATAAAAACATATGTGGCAGGAGCAAAAAAACATCTATATACATCAGGGAGGAAATAATATACGTAATTGATGAACAGAAGAAGACTAATCAAGTAAAAGACCTCCCACAAGAAGAGAAATTCTACACCCAGAATATTGGAGAACTCTTTAGCTAGTAGATCAATATAAATCATGTGCCAGTTAAGGATTTTTGCAAACTGAAATTTGCATGATTTAATCTAAGGGTAATCATCTTAGAATTGACATAGAGAAGAACTCAGATTTTAAATCCCCTGATAAGTTCAAAAACAACACCATGCTTACCATTTTGAGAATCATCCATTTTTTTGGAAAAGGGGATGTACCCCAGCCTCTGCATCAGAAAGATGCATACGGCTAATATTATTAATAGGATAGTCCGGTAGCAAAGTCTCGAAAGGTCGAAGTACAAACATAAACAAAAGCTCAAAAGAGGAAAGACCCAAAGCCACAACAGGCTGGCAAAACAATAGGATCACTACATGCCTATCCTATTACATGATCGCCATCTAAACCGGTTGAAAATATCCCGAGCTACCATCTCCCATCGGGTAGATGCAGTAACCAAACGCTCCCTGGCCTCCGTCAGAGTGAGTAGCGACCACATACGGATGAACGCCGTGGCCCTGAAGATAACCTGCAAAAAGTGAATGGTTGTTGATCTGTTAAAGACTAAGTCATTTCTGCAGTTCCATATTGCCCACAATAAAGCACAAACGCCAACCCGAATGTGTCTTGCAGTGTCAGAATCCACCCCATCAAGCCATGTTCCAAATAACATGCTGATAGAGGTGGGCTGATTAATATTAAACGCAATATGAACCGACCGCCACAGAATCTTAGCCAACGGACAATCGAGAAAGAGGTGTTTGATGTTTTTGTTATGATCACAAAAGCTACATCTAGACGATCCCACCCAATTTCGTTTTGCAAGGTTATCCTTAGTCAAAATGACTTGTTTATGCACAAACCACATAAACACTTTGATATGTAAGGGCACCTTAACTTTCGAAACATGTAAGGAGGTACCTTAACTTTCGAAACATGTCGAAACATGTAAGGGCACCTTAACTTTGATGCTAGAGTTAATGACATCGAGATACATTGATTTGACCGAGAACACACCGTTCTTAGTAAGTTTCCAATGCAGCTGATCTGGCTGCTGAGACAACCGGACTTCCATTAAACGTCTAACGAGATGGAGCCAGGCCTCCCAGCGATTTCCAACAAGCGTCCATCTAAAACTGATATTGAGGGGAACGGATTGTAAAACATTAGCAACATAGGCTTCTCTACGTCAGACAATGTTGTACAAAGAAGGATATTGAAGTGCAAGGGGGGTCTCCCCAAGCCACGTATCCTCCCAAAACCTCGTAGTGGCACCATTCCCAACAATAAATTTAGTCTTGTTGAAAAAGAGTTGTTTAACTCTCATCAAACCCTTCCAAAAGGGAGAGTCAGAAGGCCTCACATTCACCCGAGCCAAGGTTTTAGCATAGAGGTACTTATTGCGCAAAATCTGTGCCCAAGTGGCCTCCGTCTCAGATGACAGCTTAAATAGCCACTTGCTAAGGAGACATATATTTTTGACTTCCAGATTTTCAATACCTAGACCTCCTTGGTCCTTAGGCCTACAGATAATATCCCACTTAGCAAGCCTATACTTTCGTTTAAGCTCATCAATTTGCCAAAAGAAACGAGATCGATATAAATCTAACCTTTTCCTGACGCCGACCGGAACCAAGAAAAAGGATAAGAGAAACATAGGCATACTAGTAAGGACCGAATTAATCAGAATCAATCGTCCTCCGTATGACATGAGCTTTCCTTTCCAACAGCTCAGTTTCTTTTCAAAACGATCCTCAATGCATTTCCACTCAATATTAGACAGCTTACAATGATGAATGGGTATACCTAAGTACGCAAACGGTAGTGAGCCCAATTCACATCCGAACAATTGTTGATACGACTCCCGGTCATCATTGGCTCTTCCAAAGCAAAACAATTCGTCTTGTGGAAGTTGATTTTGAGCCCAGACAATTATTCAAAAAAGCATAACAGCAGCTTCATGTTTCTTGCTTTCGCCAAGTCATGCTCCATAAAGATGATAGTATCATCAGCATACTGAAGAATGGAAATCCCGCCGTCAACTAGATGTGGAACCAGGCCACCTACCTGCCCTGCATCCTTTGCTCGACCTATTAAAATAGTCAGCATATCAGCCACTATGTTAAATAGGATCGGTGACATAGGGTCTCCTTGCCGTAGCCCCTTGTGTGTTTGGAAATAGTGACCCACGTCATCATTCACCTTAATCCCGACACTCCCTTTTTGCGTAAAGGAATCAATCTGGTTTCTCCAGGCCAGATCAAAACCTTTCATACACAAAGCTTGTTGAAGGAAATGCCATTTGACTTTATCATATGCTTTTTCAAAATCCACTTTAAAAACTACGCCATCAAGTTTTTTGGAGTGGATTTCATGGAGCGTTTCATGCAAGACAACAACCCCTTCCAGGATGTTTCTATCAGGCATGAAAGCAGTCTGGGACGGCTGAACTACTGAGTGTGCAATCCGCGTAAGTCTATTTGTCCCGACCTTGGTGAAGATTTTGAAACTCACATTAAGCAGACATATATGTCTGAACTGCTCAATGCAAACAGCCTCTGTCTTCTTAGGAAGAAGAGTTATCGTCCCAAAATTCAGCTTAAACAATTGAAGCTGCCCCTCAAAAAACTCCTGAAACATGGGCATCAAATCTCCCTTGATAAAATGCCAACACTTCTTGTAGAACTCCGCCGAAAACCCATCCGGTCCTGGAGCCTTATTATTCTCCATTTGTGAAATAGCCTCAAAAACCCTTTCTCCGAGAAAGGAGCAGTCAAGAGCTCATTCTCGGCAGTCTCAAGTTGAGGCACATCCTCAACCCTAGACTCATCCAACGACATGAATGTCTCTACCGGGGGACCAAACAACTGCTTATAACAATTGGTAATGTAAACTTTCAGATTGTCCTGAGCAACAATCGTCCCTTCATCTTGTTCTAGTTGGAAAATTCTCTTTTTATGATGCTTCCCATTAGCAATCATATGAAAGAATTGAGTGTTATCCTCGCCTTCTACGATTTTGCGAACCTTAGCTCGCAACGCCCACTTCAATTCCTCCTCATGAAGAAGCTTTTTAAGCTGCAGCTCCGCTTCTATCTTTGTTTCCAGCTCATTGGAATCCAAGATAGAGGTTTCTGCTTTAACTTCAAGGTTTTGAATAAGAAGAAGAAGTCTCTCCTTCTCCACCTTATAAATCCCATGCGTGTGCTTAGCCCAACCACGAAGGAACCTTCGGAGATGACGAATCTTGCATTGCCATCGCTCGATAGGCGTCCTACCTCCCGAGTCCTTAGCCCACTCCCTAGCTAGCAACTCAAGGAATCCTTCTCTTTCAAACCAGGCAAGTTCAAACGAGAAAATGTTCTTGTTGCCCACAAAATTTTGAACTCCAGAGTCGACTACTAACGGTGTATGATCCGAGACACCTCGAGTCAAAGCCTGCACAGTTACCAAAGGAAACTTCTGTTCCCATTCAACACTAGCCAGCACATGGTCAAGTTTCTCAAAGGTCGGAACTGGTAACGAATTAGCCCAAGTGAATTTCCTACCCGAAATCTCGATCTCTCTGAGATCCAAGCTTTAGATGATAGTGTTGAACATAAACGGCCATCAGCCGTCAAAATTGTGATTATTCTTATCCTCTTTTCTTCGGATAATGTTGAAATCCCCTCCCACTAAGAGAGGTAGTTGTTCATTACCACAGATGCGTACCAGATCCGCCAAAAAATCTGGCTTGAGTTCTGGTTGCGCAGCTCCATAAACTGCCACCAAGGCCCAATCAAACCCATCTGCCTTAGTTCTAACTCGAAACTTGACAGCGAACTCTCCCATAACTACGCTCCGAACCTCCAACGTTTCGCACTTAACCCCAAGTAAAACCCCACCGGATCTTCCTCGAGGGGGGAGGCAATGCCAATCAAAATCTACCCCCCCGGACAAAGTGGCAAGAAATTGAGAAGTGAAATTGCTTCATCCAGTCTCAGACAAAGCAATAAAATCTAAATGATGTTCAAGAGAAGCATCCGCTAGAAACCTCCTTTTAGCCAAGTCTCTAAGACCTTTGCTATTCCAAAAAATGCCTCTCAAAAATCATCATGAAATTTTTTGGCAGTACGGATCCTAGCACTCCTACGCACAGCGGAAACTGGATAAACCTTTCGTTTCCAAGTCTGCTGAGGCTTTATGTGACCATCAGCCTGATCACCGCACTCATTCTCAGCTTCTAGCACTAAAGACCCATCTACATGAAGAGACGTCTCAGGATTGGTGTCTTCCTCTGTCTCAAGTAATGCAGGGTCAAGATCGGCACACATGCCATCAAGAACCCTAACCCCAAGCGCATCAATCTCCGAGTCATTCATTGGTTTAACGACAGCAATGTGACGAATCATATCTACCGCACGATCAGCTTCCAAATCAAGAATGTCGTTAACTGACTTGGCAATTTCAAGATCATTATTACTAAGTGAAATTCCTAATTGATTTGCATTATGAATAATTTCATTATCAGTAAAATGCAAAATGGAATTCGACTTAATAACAGACATACCCGTGGAGATCTCGACGTCATGCAACTTGGCAGCCCTCAAAGCACACCTCAGTTGTATGTCATCAACGTCCGGCTGCTCCTGCAGCCTCCCGCTGATCCGCCTCCCCTGGGAGACTGGATCCGGGATACCACCAAAGGCGATGACCTCCTCGCGAGAAGCTCTGCTAGGGGGAAGGCCTCCTGCCCGTCCCCCAACAGCGGCGCCCCGGGTCACAGTCACCGGAGCAGGAGAACAACGTGGCGGTGCCGCCTGTAGCCTGTCCACGGGCGACCCGTCAGCAGCAGGGTCTGGGGCAGCCCACGCGCAGCGCACCGGGGAGGAAGCAGGAACACTGGCCGCGTCGCCCAGCCCTCCCACCACAACGGCGACCGGCAAGCCGGCGACCACCTGCCCAGCCACACCCACGCCTGCGCGTGGTGACGAGGAGAAGGACGCCGCCCCAGCCAAAGGGGCGGGTCTGGCTGGTGAAGCGGTAGCCGGCCCGTGGCCGCCCCCAGTGGCCGACCCTCCCAAGAAAACTCCCCCGCCTCAGAAGATGACGTGGAGGGAGAGAGTGGTGCGCAGGCCTCCTGCCCGCTTGTCCCACCCGAGGCCGCCCGAGCCCCCGGAGAGGCCATAACCTCCGCGCAGGCCTTGGGCCCCATCGAAACAGGCGCCGCAAGAGCGCGGGAGGGCCGGACCTCACTCCCGCCCAAATCCGCCGAGCCATCCAGCGAAGCCGTCACCTCCGGCCTAGGCAACGGCGATGAAGGAGGAGTAACGTGAACCTCCTGTCCAGAAGTTCCTCCCGGTCCATCGACAAACAAGACAGAGTCAACCCTCGTAAACGTCGACGGCAAATGCTCAGACAGGTCATCCATGTCCACACGATCACTCCAGAGACGAGGAGGCGCTGAGAAAGCTCCTACGGAACCAAGTTGCAACATGTTGGACGGGACCGAAACCGGCGATTTCCCCTGAGCAGACTCTCCTGCCTTAGACGAATCCGCAGGCCTGGAATCCCTGTCACCATCATTATGTGCGTCATCACCATGGTTCCCAGAAGCACCTCCCCCCTCAGTAGTATCCATATGATGCACCTCCTCAAAATCCTAAAACAAGTTAGGGTCCTCATACTCGACATTTAACATGTAAGCAATACCCTCGTGACACCATCTGACCACATCCGGCAAGAACTCGATGTTAGCCACGCTAACCAGCAGGCGCGCCACACCATGAGCACGAGTGAAAGGCATATCAACCTGCTCCGTCTTACCGAGCAAGGATCCCAAGCTCCATGTGACAAAGAAATCATCCAAGGGCTCGGGATCCTTGGAAAACGAACCCAAATCTGATTCAGTGGCGTGCCCTGCGGCTCCTTCTTTTCCACTCATCAAACTGCAACACAAAGCTAGTGCCGGTAACTCTACTCATACCAAACTTGAGGATTCTCTTCTGATCCTCCTTAGATGGAAATTCCACTTTGTAAGACCGATCTGATAGTTTCAACAAGGACCATTTAAAATTCCCCGGAGCCAACTCCCGCAACTGCCGAATAATCTGGGCTTCAGTGAGAGGTCCGGTGACCACCTTAACCACCCCGGGGAAGGAGGTTTCAATGACAGGAGCCATCGGAGCCACGCTTGGTGACTCAAAGAACATCAACTCAGAGCAACAGAGCCCATAGATATTAAGTGTCGGTTTGGGGCCAGAAGAAGCGGACACTCAGCCGCCACATGCTTAGGTTTCCGACAAATATCACATAACTCAGTAGAGCAATCAACCATAAAGTGACCCGTCTCACCGCACCGGAAACAGATTAATTTTTTCTCCTTAGCCGCCCACTTGGACAGCTTGTCACCCCCGGCCTTCTCCGAACGTTTATCAGCAGCAGCATCATCAGGTTGCAAGGTCATCGGTACAGTCACATCGGCGAGTGCCCGAACCGTCTCCACCGCTGCCTGAGGAAGACCCGCATCATCGGTGGACATCTCAGTGGCATCCGAACCCGCGGCACCAGGTAAGTTGCGTGGAGGGCGACAGTGCCCACCATGACCACCGCGGTAGCGGCCCCGGAAACGGCTCGGGCCAACCACTCCCTCAACAAAATTCCCCGGCGGTCCTTGAAATCCACGGCCGGCAGCACCGTGATCCGTCCAAGCATAGCCCCGCCCACCACCGGTGGACGACGAACCCCGATGAAGACCTTGACCGTAAGCGTCGTACCCATCATCACCCCACTGACCACGGGGAGGATTGCGGCTGTCCCCCGCGAAAGCACCCGACCCGCGGCCCACAACACAATTGGCAGCTCCACCCCTCCCGGCCCCCATCTGACGAGGCCAAGGGCGCTGCACCTGAGGGGGTGCGGCCCCAGGCGGCGGTGGTGCTGCAGCCCTGACAGAGGGAGCCGCAGCCTGCGCAGGCGCCGTAGCTGCAGCTGACGCCGGCAGCGCCGCAGTGGGACCTCCCAACGCAGCCCTCACAGGCGGCTTCACCGGCGGCGGACCCTTAGCCAGAGGCGGGGCCTTGGGCGCCGGTGCCTTGGGTGGCATGACAACCTCGCCGGCAGTCGCGTGAAGACCGCGATTTTGTAGCAGCAGCCTCACACGACGACTCGCAGCAGAAGGGAATCCAATCCGTCCGTGGAGGCGAACCCTAGCGAGAACACCGAATCGGCAGGGAGAGGGCGATCGTGCATGGGGTGATACGCAAACCGATGCAATCTCATGCACATCAGCCTCCCCAGCCCGATCGACTGGGGTCGATTTTGCTTGGGCCTGAAACCCCGCTAATCCCGGCCCACACACGGACAAACCTCCCTGGCCCAATGGTCGAAACGCGCACAGGCCCTCCCCTCGGCCCATTGTTTCAAGCCCATCAGCGTGCAGGAAAGAATTCAAACGCGAGATCCGCTCTTCCCGGATCACGCTCGCTCGGTCAATCGCCAGCGCCGGCGCCTGCGCCGCCGACAGTCGCCGGTTCTTCTTCCTCTTCACTTCCTTCCACGAACCCTCAGTAATAAAATCTGACAAAATAGGTTTTGGAAGACTAACCTTAGGAATAGGCCCTTTCCAAGGCCGGATCGCCGCAGCCGCTGTCCGTCGATGAACTATGCGCCGAACAATTTCGATCTTATCCTCTGGCCGCAAGCCTTGCCGCGCCGGATCATCAACTGGCACAACGCCATCCACGATCGCAACCACCTCCTCTTCAGAATACCCAGGATCGAACGCCTCACAGATAACAGACGACGGCGTCGGCGAGTACACCTCCGGCGAGACTTCGGCGCCCTCCGCGTCGTCTTCATCCTCCACATCAGACTCCGCTAGAGCCCAGAACCTCCCACCGATGTGTCCCGCGCCAGCGACAAGGCCGCGGTGGGCGCCCCGGGCGTCGCCCGAGTCGCCTGAGTCGCCCGCGCCCTACGCATTCCCTTCTTAAATGTTATCCAAGAGACTGAAGTATATACTACAAAATTGAATTTTCGATCTACTCAGCTTGGATCAGCAGTGTCCATTGCGGAAGAAGAACAAAGGGGAGGATGGCACTCTGACATGTCTAGGGCCTGAACTTCCACAAGCCCCACCCCAGCTGGGGCGAGTCCTAGGTCTCCGGCTCGCTGCTAGTCGAGAGGCCTAGGCCCCTCACAGATACGAGGCAGATCCTCCGTCAGCCGCTGTCGCTGAGTCGAGATACAAGCTACCGCATGAGAGAAGTTTTTATTTGATACATTTTTTTTCAAGTAATCGAGAGATCGGGAGAGATGGAGAAAAGCAGGGAACGGGAACGAGAATAACGTCGCTGGACCTACGTGGGCTTTCGGCCTCTGATCGGCCCAAGGAACGAGATGATCCCTCGCTCAGTCTGCGGAGCAGCAGCCCGATTACGTGGCTGACTGGGTCGCGACGCGGTGAAAACGCGCTATAGCGCCAGGTCGGAAGAAGGAGCAGTAAGGACCGTTCCTATGGTGGATCGGACGGTGGACGGAGCAAAAACGCTGAGAGGGCTAGTAGGGCGCTCTGTTATACTGTTTTTTAATTGGTATGCTCATCTAATGTTTATTTCATATGGTGTATACATGAGCTCCCGACAGTTTCTAAAATAAAAGATTTTGTATAGATTAAACATAAAAATCTAGTTAACATAAATTTTAGTACAACCTGCATGAAGTCTTGTTGTTGCATTTCCTTGCCCCTTCTGTTTTGGAGATTGTTGTCAGAAACAGTGAGACACTAATTTGTTTGCTAGTGCACACAGAGGGAAATCGTCCTTGAAGTGTCGATAAGATTGATATAATCTTCTAAGAAGTTTGCTATAAACTCCAATGGAAGTCTTCTGCGATGTAGTGAGGATTAACAGATTCCGAGGAATTTGATTCTGAGAAGATTGCGTGTCGGAGATGGCCCCCAAAAACATTGCCGCCTTGAAGTAATTGGTTCCTGAGGTGTCCAGGAAGAAATGACTACAGCCGTGAATAATGAGGATGAAGTGAAGATGTAGTATTTGTTTCGTCATTTCATTTTCTTCCTCGAGTCATAGGACCTTGATTGCAATTGTGTAAAGCATTAGGGAGAGAGGGTCTACCGAAAAAGGGTTTCCCCCCGCTTTGTATTCGAAAGCACCAACACTGAGTACAGAGATCGCTGTGGCGAGCAGCACAACACACCAAAAGAAAAGGAAGAAGAAACAAATGCCATGTGACGCCCCCGATTCAATCGTACACTAATCATGCACGCAAACGTGTACGATCAAGATCAGGGACTCACGGGAAGATATCACAACACAACTCTAAAACATAAATAAGTCATACAAGCATCATAATACAAGCCAGGGGCCTCGAGGGCTCGAATACAAGTGCTCGATCATAGACGAGTCAGCGGAAGCAACAATATCTGAGTACAGACATAAGTTAAACAAGTTGCCATAAGATGGCTAGCACAAACTGGGATACAGATCGAAAGAGGCGCAGGCCTCCTACCTGGGATCCTCCTAACTACTCCTGGTCGTCGTCAGCGGGCTGCACGTAGTAGTAGGCACCTCCAGCGTAGTAGTCATTATCGACGGTGGCGTCTGGCTCCTGGGCTCCATCGTCTGGTTGCAGCAATCGAGTAGAGGTAGGGGAAAAGGGGGAACAAGGCAACCGTGAGTACTCATCCAAGTACTCGCAAGCAAGGAGCTACACTACATATGCATGGATATATGTGTAAAGGGCCATATCAGTGGACTGAACTGCAGAATGCCAGAATAAGAGGGGGATAGCTAGTCTTAACGAAGACTACGCTTCTGGTCACCTGCCTTGCAACAGGTAGAAGAGGACGATCTGAAGTCCTCCAAGTAACATCACATAGCAATAATCCTACCCGGCGATCCCCTCCTCATATCCCTGAGAGAGAGCGACCACCGGTTGTATCTGGCACTTGGAAGGGTGTGTTTTATCAAGTATCCGGTTCTAGTTGTCATAAGCTCAAGGTACAACTCCAAGTCGTCCTGTTACCGAAGATCACGGCTATTCGAATAGATTAACTTCCCTGCAGGGGTGCACCATCTTACCCAGCACGCTTGATCCCATTTGGCCGGACACACTTTCCTGGGTCATGCCCGGCCGCGGAAGATCAACACGTCGCAGCCCTACCTAGGCTCAACAGAGAGGCCAGCACGCCGGTCTAAACCTAAGCGCACAGGGGTCTGGGCCCATCGCCCAATGCACACCTGCACGTTGCGAACGCAGCCGGAAGCAGACCTAGCCTAGTGGCGTTCCAGTCCAATCCAGCGCGCGCCGCTCAGTCGCTGGCGTCACGAAGTGCTTCGGCTGATACCACGACGCCGGGATACCCATAACTACTCCCGCGTAGATGGTTAGTGCGTATAAGCTCGTAGCCAACTCAGATCAAATACCAAGACCTCGTCAAGCGTGTTAAGTATCCGCGAACGCCGAACAGGGCCAGGCCCACCTCTCTCCTAGGTGGTCTCAACCTGCCCTGTCGCTCCGCCTCAAGATCCACTCGCGGGTGCTCCACCAGCCGACCCGACTTTAGTCTCACATGTATCATGTATAAGTATATAGTATATACCCGTGATCACCTCCCGAGTGATCACGGCCCGATAGTATAGCACGGCAGACGGACAAGAATGTAGGGCCACAGATGAATGTACTAGCATCCTATACTAAGCATATAGGATTGCAGGTAAGGTAACAACAGAAGTAACAAGGACAGGCTATGCAGCAGTATAGGAGTATCTGAAAGCAGTAACATGCTACACTACTCTAATGCAAGCAGTATAGAGAAGAGTAGGCAATATCTGGTGATCAAGGGGGGGGGCTTGCCTGGTTGCTCTGGCAAGAGAGAGGGGTCGTCAACACCGTAGTCGAACTGGGCAGCAGCAGCGTCGGTCTCGTAGTCTACCAGAGAGAAGAGGGGGAAGAAACAATGAATACCAAGTAAACAGATGCATATCGATGCATGACATGTCAAGAAGCGATGCTAGGCGTGCCCTAACGTGGTATGAGGTGGTACTGGTTAAGGGGGGAATCATCCGGGAAAGTATTCCCGGTGTTTCGTGTTTTCGGGCAGAGGAGCCGGAGGGGTTAAGTTGCGGGTTCGATAGGTTAGGGGGTGTGGCGGACGAACGGACTGCGTATCCGAATTCGTCTCGTCGTTCTGAGCAACTTTCATGTTGAAAATATTTTAATCCGAGTTACGGATTAAAAGATATGATTTTTTAAAGATTTTATTAATTTCTGGAATTTAATCAATTAATTATTTAATTCGAAAAATGGAATTATGACGTCAGCATGATGCCATGCTGACGTCAGCAGCCAACAGGGTTGACTAGGTCAACCCGGACATGTGGGTCCCGTTCGTCATACTCTGTTAACTAATTACCTTAGTTAAGTTTAATTAACAGTAGTTAATTAGGTTAATTAGTCATTAGGTTTAATTAATCAGGATTAATTAAATTTAGTTAATTAATTAATTAATTAATTAATTAATTTTATTCATTATTATTTTTATTAATTATATTTATCTAAATTCCTTTTCCCTTTTCTTTTATTTTAAAAACGTCCTGGGGGGTGGGGCCCCCATGTCATAGGCAGGGGGTGG
>NC_041387.1:11427175-11442520 GCF_002162155.2 Triticum dicoccoides
TGACTGAGCAGTCTTGAGATTCTCGCGAATAATGCGGACTTGTTCTTCGGCATGTTGGATAATATCCGGACCGAAGAGTGGACGTTCCCCAGTTTCTGACCAGTTCAGAGGAGTTCGGCACTTTCGTCCATATAACACTTCGAAGGGGGCCATCTTCAGACTAGCTTGATAGCTATTATTATAAGAGAACTCAGCATACGGGAGAGATTCCTCCCATTTCTTGCCGAAGGAAACGACACAGGCTCGAAGCATGTCTTCGAGAATTTGGTTGACACGTTCAACTTGCCCTTGAGACTGCGGATGAAACGCAGTACTGAAAGATAAATGAGTCCCCATAGCTTCTTGAAAACTTGCCCAGAATCTTGAAGTGAATAAGCTGCCACGGTCCGAACTGATAACCAGTGGAATACCGTGAAGTGAAACAATTCTGGACATATAGAGAATTGCAAGCTGACTAGCAGTGATCGTTTCTTTGACCGCTAGAAAATGGGCAACTTTAGAAAGCCGGTCAATGACGACAAGAATTGCATCATTACCTTTCTGCGATTTGGGAAATCCAGTGACGAAGTCCATTTCAACATGGTCCCATTTCCATTCAGGAATAGAGATAGGTTGCAGAGTTCCAGCAGACCTTTGATGTTCTGCTTTGATACGACGGCAAACGTCACACTCAGCAACATAGCAAGCAATGTCTTGCTTCATATTAGACCACCAGAATCTCTGACGAATGTCTTGATACATCTTCGTACTACCAGGATGGATACATAGAGGCGTATCATGAGCTTCTTTCATAACTTTCTGAGTCATATTCAGGTTTTCCTTCTTACACGGCACCACTAGGCGGCCTTTGAAGTACAAGGCGCCATCATCAGCAATAGTGAAGGATGAGGGACTTCCTTCTTTCAGTCTTGCTTAATCTTGTAGACTTCAGAGTCAAATCCCTGCATTGTCTTTATGGTGCCCACGAGATCGGGTTCAACAGCCAGGGTATAGAGGGAACCCTGGGAAACAACACGGAGATTCATCTTGCGGAACTCCGGAGGAGGGGGAGCGAGTGCACCCGGAGGAACAATATGGAGGTTTAGCTTTCTGAATTCTTCAACAAGTGAGGGTTGAACTTTGTGAACCTGAAGGTGGTTGCGGTAAGACTTGCGGCTCAAGGCATCAGCCATTACATTAGCCTTGCCTGGCGTATAGGAAATACCCAAATCAAAGTCTGCAACAGTCTCCATCCATCTCTGCTGACGGAGGTTCAGGTCTGGCTGAGTAAACAGATACTTCAGACTTTGGTGGTCGGTGAAGATCTCGCAACGATTACCGAGAAGGTAATGTCGCCACTGCTTTAGCGCATGAATGACAGCAGCAAGATCGAGGTCGTGAACTGGGTAGTTCTCTTCGTGAGGGCGCAACTGTCGAGAGGCATAAGCAACCACTTTGCGCTCTTGCATTAGGACACCGCCTAATCCTTGACGAGAAGCGTCGCAGTAAATGACGAAGTCCTTCTTAGTATCAGGAGGAGCTAGCACTGGGGCAGAAGTCAACTTGTCTTTGAGTGCCTGGAAACTTTCCTGACACTTATCTGTCCATTGGAATTTGACGCCCTTATGCAACAGGTTAGTCAGAGGCCTGGCAATCTTGGAGAAGTTCTCGACGAATCGACGGCAATAGCTGGCGAGACCGAGAAAACTTCTGACTTGCTTAACGTTCTTCGGAGGAGTCCAATCGAGAATAGCCTGAACTCTTTCAGGGTTGACGGCAATACCATCCTTAGAAATGACATGCCCAAGATAGGTTACTTTGGGAAGCCAGAATTCACACTTGGAGAACTTGGCATAGAGTTGATGCTCTCGTAGCTTTTCCAGCACAAGACGAAGATGTTCAGCATGTTCTTCTTCATTCTTGGAGAATATCAGGATATCATCCAGATAAACCACGATGAACTTGTTGAGGTAATCCATAAATATATAGTTCATCAAGCGAGAGAAGGTGGCTGGAGCATTGGTTAAGCCGAAAGACATGACGGTGTACTCGTATGAACCATAACGAGTCACAAAGGCGGTCTTGGGGATATCCTCCTCACGAACACGGATCTGGTGGTAACCCAACCTCAAGTCGAGTTTCGAGAACACTGACGAACCAGCCAGTTGATCATAAAGATCATTGATCCGAGGAAGAGGATACTTATTCTGAATGGTAGCTTGATTTATAGGACGGTAGTCTTGGACCAATCGGTTTGTCCCATCCTTCTTCTTGACAAAGAGAGAAGGTGCTCCCCAAGGTGAGCAACTTCTGCGAATGAAACCACTTTGAAGAGATTTGTCGATTTCCTCCTTTAGCTCAAGGAGTTCATGCGGCGGCATCTTGTAGGGTCGCTTGTCTATAGGAGTGGTGCCTGGTTTCAAGTCGATGACGAATTCGACAGCTCTAGCAGGGGGAATCCCTGGAAGTTCTTCAGGAAAAACGTCTGGGAAATCGCAAACGACAGGAATGTTTTCAATACCCTCTAGTGGTGCGGCGTTCAATGCATTCAATGCATAGAGCCTTGCCTCGGCATTTTGCACCAGATGAGCTTGGTAAGTGACTATTTCATCGGAAGGGTGTAGCAGATGGACGGTCTTAGTGGCGCAAACTATAGAAGCAGTATGCGCTTTTAACCAATTCATTCCCAGAATGAGGTCAATGCTACAAGACTTCAGTACGATGGGTGAGACAAGGAATTCCAGTCCTTCGATTTCAACGGGAACGTCGTGACTAATCATAGAGGTTTGACATTGACCCGCTGGAGTGTGCACTACTAGCGCAGTGTTCATCTCTTCATATTTAATGCCATGCATGAATGCAAACTCTGCTGATATGAATGAATGCGATGCTCCTGAATCGAATAAAACAGATGCAGGTACTGAATTTACGAGGAGTGTACCCATCACGGTAGCAGGCTGGTCTTGAGCTTCGTTCAGATCAACGTGGTTGGCATGAACTCGACCATAAGGCTTGGCAGTGTTGTTGCGGGGCTGGGTGTTTCCACGGCCAGCTGCTGGAAGGGCCAGCTGATTCTGGTTCTGGTTGCATTATCTAGCACGGTGCCCTGGTTGTCCGCACCTGAAGCACAAGCCATTATTGGGGGTGGGAACAGGAGCTTGGGGTGGTGGAGCTGGAAGCTTTGGCTGCTTAGTTGTAGGCAGACGAGGTGCAGCATAGTTCTGCCTTGGAGCAGGTGCATTCGGCTGGTACATACTGTTGGGAATCCATATCTTGCGCTTCTGCGAGGACGGGCCCGAAGATGAGCCCGTGTCACGGTTGTGCCTGTTAGAGCTCTGGTATTCCTGCAGACCAGTTTCGACATTGATAGCTTTGTTCACCAAGGTGGCGAAATCAGCAAAGTCGTGCACTAGAAGTGCGAGCTTGATGTCAGCTTGAAGGCCGTCACGGAACTTCTCCTGCCTGCGTGCATCAGTTGCAATGTCCTCTTCAGTATAGCGAGACAAGTCCAGGAACTCTCGCTGATAAGCTTCAACAGTCTTGTTGCCTTGGGTGAGGTTGCGGAACTCATGCTTCTTCCAGTCCATGACTCCTTGAGGGATGAAGCGGGCACGGAAAGCAGTTTGGAAGTCTGGCCAGGTGATGATTGTTCCAACTGGCAGAGTACGCCTGTGGCTGTCCCACCATTGAGCTACGGGTCCCTTCAGGAAGAAGGAAGCAAAAGTGACATAGCTGGCAGGGGCTACATCAGCAGACTCCATCTCATAGGCGATGTCACGGAGCCAGTCATCAGCATCCAGCGGCTGGGTTGAGCTGCGGTACACACTTGGGTTGAGGCGTATGAAATCCTGCAGAGTTGTTGTGTTTGGCTGCTGGTTCATATTGGGGCGAGGAAACTGAGCCATCATGTTCTCCATGAACTGGCGATTCATCTCAAGCTGTTGGATCATACCAGCCATGTACTCAGGCGGTGGTGGGAAGTTGCCACCACGACCACGACCAGCTGGTCTAACCATCCTGCTAATATATAACAGGGGTAGTTCAGCATTTGAGAAATTATGCAAAGGACAAGAATCATTCATGATGAAACATGCATAATGAAAGCAGCATGATAGGAACTACATAGTAGTCGGCATATCTTACAAAAGGGATCATGCATAGAGTTCGATACATAGAGTTCAGTACATAGACTAAGACATCATAGGCGGCACGCAGGCTCGCGGCGAATGCATCTAACACTAACAAGCAGGCCTACATCAGTCCCACGCGGTACTACGGAGGTAGCTGTAGCCTGAAAGCTGGTAGTGTGGTAGCGGATAGTCCTCCACGTCAGTGACCTGGGGCCGCGGATACTCTGGTGCTGAACCCTACGACCAAGTGGCAGAAGAGGACCAAGTGCGGGAGAGTAGCCTCCCACGTCTGGCCAACCGACACCCTGGGGCATCACGGTCCTGGCTGGGTAGATCGCAGAACGCGGCAGCTCTCTGGATCGGACAAAGGGGTGCAACAGCGTCAGAGCACGGTAAAGGTGCTGACGGCTGATGTACAACTCGTGGCGAAGAGCTCGGTTAGCTCGATCCAGCCCATCAGCATGCAGAACAAAGTTCTGATGGTAGAAGGGCTCTCTGGTGACAGTGGAGTAGGCAGCAGTGTAGTAACCCTCCTCACCAACATCAGACACGATAGCTGAAGGAAATATGCCCTAGAGGCAATAATAAAGTTATTATTTATTTCCTTATATCATGATAAATGTTTATTATTCATGCTAGAATTGTATTAACCGGAAACATAATACATGTGTGAATACATAGACAAACAGAGTGTCACTAGTATGCCTCTACTTGACTAGCTCGTTAATCAAAGATGGTTATGTTTCCTAACCATAGACAAAAGAGTTGTTATTTGAGTAACGAGGTCACATCATTAGTTGAATGATCTGATTGACATGACCCATTCCATTAGCTTAGCACCTGATCGTTTAGTATGTTGCTATTGCTTTCTTCATGACTTATACATGTTCCTATAACTATGAGATTATGCAACTCCCGTTTGCCGGAGGAACACCTTGGGTGCTACCAAACGTCACAACGTAACTGAGTGATTATAAATGAGCATTACAGGTGTCTCCAAAAGTAGATGTTGGGTTGGCGTATTTCGAGATTAGGATTTGTCACTCCGATTGTCGGAGAGGTATCTCTGGGCCCTCTCGGTAATGCACATCACATAAGCCTTGCAAGCACTGCAACTAATATGTTAGTTGTGAGATGATGTATTACGGAACGAGTAAAGAGACTTGCCAGTAACGAGATTGAACTAGGTATTGGATACCGACGATCGAATCTCGGGCAAGTAACATACCGATGACAAAGGGAACAACGTATGTTGTTATGCGGTCTGACCGATAAAGATCTTCGTAGAATATGTAGGAGCCAATATGGGCATCTAGGTCCCGCTATTGGTTATTGACCGGAGACGTGTCTCGGTCATGTCTACATTGTTCTCGAACCCATAGGGTCCGCACGCTTAAGGTTACGATGACAGTTATATTATGAGTTTACATGTTTTGATGTACCGAAGGAGTTCGGAGTCCCGGATGAGATTGGGGACATGACGAGGAGTCTCGAAATGGTCGAGACGTAAAGATTCATATATTGGATGATATGGTTAGGCCAAGGGGTCAAGCCCATGAGGCTTTAGATCGGTGCAAAAGGAGTTTTGCGGAGTCCAGGGGGCCAAACGCCGGAGACCCTGGCGTCTGGCCCTGGGCCAGACGCCGAGGCCCATGGCGTCTGGGCCAGACGCCAAGGATTGTGGCGTTTGGTCCTGGAGTCCGAGTGGGACTCTTGCCTTTCGGGAAAAACCGACTTTGAGGAGGCTTTTGCTCCAAGTTTCGACCCCGGGGCTCAACATATAAATAGAGGGGCAGGGCTAGCACCAAAGACACAACAAGTTGATCCACGTGATCTATTCCTTAGCCGTGTGCGGTGCCCCCTTCCACCATATACCTCGATAATACTGTAGCGGAGTTTAGGCGAAGCCCTGCTGCTGTAGTTCATCAAGATCGTCACCACGTCGTCGTGCTGACGGAACTCTTCCCCGACACTTTGCTGGCTCGGAGTCCGGGGATCGTCATCGAGCTGAACGTGTGCTCGAACTCGGAGGTGCCGTAGTTTCGGTGCTTGATCGGTTGGATCGTGAAGACGTACGACTACTTCCTCTACGTCGTGTCATCGCTTCCGCAGTCGGTCTGTGTTGGGTACGTAGACAACACTCTCCCGTCGTTGCTATGCATCACATGATCTTGCGTGTGCGTAGGAAATTTTTTGAAATTACTACGAAACCCAACAGTGGCATCCGAGCCTAGGTTACTTATGTTGATGTTATATGCACGAGTAGAACGCAAGTGAGTTGTGGACGATACAAGTCATACTGCCTACCAGCATGTCATACTTTGGTTCGGCGGTATTGTTGGACGAGACGACCCGGACCAACCTTACGCGTACGCTTACGCGAGACCGGTTCCCTCAACGTGCTTTGCACATAGATGGCTTGCGGGCGACTGTCTCTCCAACTTTAGTTGAACCGAGTATGGCTACGCCCGGTCCTTGAGAAGGTTAAAACGGAGTCTATTTGACAAACTATCGTTGTGGTTTTGATGCGTAGGTGAGATTGGTTCTTACTTAAGCCCGTAGCAGCCACGTAAAACATGCAACAACAAAGTAGAGGACGTCTAACTTGTTTTTGCAGGGCATGTTGTGATGTGATATGGTCAAAGCATGATGCTGAATTTTATTGTATGAGATGATCATGTTTTGTAACCGAGTTATCGGCAACTGGCAGGAGCCATATGGTTGTCGCTTTATTGTATGCAATGCAATCGCGATGTAATGCTTTACTTTATTACTAAACGGTAGTGATAGTCGTGGAAGCATAAGATTGGCGAGACGACAACGATGCTACGATGGAGATCAAGGTGTCGCGCCGGTGACGATGGTGATCATGACGGTGCTTTGGAGATGGAGATCACAAGCACAAGATGATGATGGCCATATCATATCACTTATATTGATTGCATGTGATGTTTATCTTTTTATGCATCTTATCTTGCTTCGATTGACGGTAGCATTATAAGATGATCTCTCACTAAATTATCAAGAAGTGTTCTCCCTGAGTATGCACCGTTGCCAAAGTTCGTCGTGCCCAGACACCATGTGATGATCGGGTGTGATAAGCTCTACGTCCATCTACAACGGGTGCAAGCCAGTTTTGCACACGCAGAATACTCAGGTTAAACTTGACGAGCCTAGCATATACAGATATGGCCTCGGAACACGGAGACCGAAAGGTCGAGCGTGAATCATATAGTAGATATGATCAACATAACGATGTTCACCATTGAAAACTACTCCATCTCACGTGATGATCGGTCATGGTTTAGTTGATTTGGATCACGTAATCACTTAGAGGATTAGAGGGATGTCTATCTAAGTGGGAGTTCTTAAATAATATGATTAATTGAACTTTAATTTATCATGAACTTAGTCCTGGTAGTATTTTGCAAATTATGTTGTAGATCAATAGCTCGCGTTGTTGCTTCCCTGTGTTTATTTTGATATGTTCCTAGAGAAAATCATGTTGAAAAATGTTAGTAGCAATGATGCGGATTGGATCCGTGATCTGAGGTTTATCCTCATTACTGCACAGAAGAATTATGTCCTTGATGCACCGCTAGGTGACGGACCTATTGCAGGAGCAGATGCAGACGTTATGAACGTTTGGCTAACTCAATATGATGACTACTTGATAGTTTAGTGCACCATGCTTAATGGCTTAGAATCGGGACTTCAACGACGTTTTGAACGTCATGGAGCATATGAGATGTTCCAGGAGTTGAAGTTAATATTTCAAGCAAATACCCGAGTTGAGAGATATGTAGTCTCCAACAAGTTCTATAGCTAAAAGATGGAGGAAAATCGCTCAACTAGTGAGCATGTGCCCAGATTGTCTGAGTACAACAATCGCTTGAATCAAGTGGGAGTTAATCTTCCAGATAAGATAGTGATTGACAGAATTCTCTAGTCACCATCACCAAGTTAGTAGAACTTCGTGATGAACTATGATATGCAAGGGATAACGGAAACAATTCCCAAGCTCTTCGTAATGCGGAAATTGACGAAGGTAGAAATCGAGAAAAACATCAAGTGTTGATGGTAGACAAGACCACTAGTTTCAAGAAAAGGGCAGAGGGAAGAAGGGGAACTTCAAATAGAATGGCAAGCAAGTTGCTGCTCAAGTGAAGAAGCCCAAGTCTGGTCCTAAGCCTGAGACCAAGTGTTTCTACTGCAAAGGGACTGGTCACTGGAAGCGGAACTACCCCAAGTGATTGGCAGATAAGAAGGATGGCAAAGTGAACATAAGTATATTTTATATACATGTTATTGATGTGTACTTTACTAGTGTTTATGGCACCCCCTCAGTATTTGATACTAGTTCAGTTGCTAAGATTAGTAACTCGAAACGGGAGTTGCAGAATAAACAGAGACTAGTTAAGGGTGAAGTGACGATGTGTGTTGGAAGTGGTTCCAAGATTGATATGATCATCATCGCACACTCCCTATACTTTCGGGATTAGTGTTGAACCTGAATAAGTGTTATTTGGTGTTTGCGTTGAGCATGAATATGATTTGATCATGTTTATTGTAATACGGTTATTCATTTAAGTAAGAGAATAAATTGTTGTTCTGTTTACATGAATAAAACCTTATATGGTTACACACCCAATGAAAATAGTTCGTTGGATCTCGATCGTAGTGATACACATAATCATAATATTGAAACCAAAAGATGCAAAGTTAATAATGATAGTGCAACTTATTTGTAGCACTGCCGTTTAGGTCATATTGGTGTAAAGCGCATGAAGAAACTCCATGCTGATGGGATTTTGGAATCACTTGATTATGAATCACTTGATGCTTGTGAACCATGCCTTTTGGGCAAGATGACTAAAACGCCGTTCTCCGGAACAATGAAGCAAGCAACAGATTTGTTGGAGATCATACATACTGATGTATGTGGTCCGGTGAATATTAAAGCTTGCAGCAGGTATCATTATTTTCTGACCTTCACAGATGATTTGAGCAGATATGGGGATATCTACTTGATGAAACATAAGTTTGAAACATTTGAACAGTTCAAAGAATTTCAGAGTGAAGTGGAAAATCATCGTGACAAGAAAATAAAGTTTCTACGATCTGATCGCGGAGACAAATATTTGAGTTACGAGTTTGGTCTTCAATTAAAACAATGTGGAATAGTTTCACAAACTCATGCCACATGGAACACCACAGCATAATGGTGTGTCCGAACGTCATAACCGTACTTTATTAGATATATAGTGCAATCTATGATGTCTCTTACGGATCTACCACTATCGTTTTGGGGTTATGCATTAAAGACATCTACATTCACATTAAATAGGGCACCATCTAAATCCGTTGAGGCGACACCATATGAACTATGGTTTGGCAAGAAACCTAAGCTGTCGTTTCTTAAAGTTTGGGGTTGCAATGCTTATATGAAAAAATTTCATCCTAATAAGCTCAAACTCAAATCGGAGAAGTGCGTCTTCATAGGATATCCAGAGGAAACTATTGGATACACCTTCTACCACAGATCCGAAGGCAAGACTTTTTTTGCTAAATTCGGAAACTTTCTGGAGAAGGGGTTTCTCTTGAAAGAAGTGAGTGGGAGGAAAGTAGAACTTGACGAGGTAACTGTACCTGCTCCCTTATTGGAAAGTAGTACATCACATAAAACTGTTTTTGTGACACCTACACCAGTTAGTGAGGAAGCTAATGATGATGATCATGAAACTTTAGAACAAGATACTACTGAACCTCGTAGATCAACCAGAGTAAGATCCGCGCCAGAGTGGTACGGTAATCCTGTTCTGAAAGTCATGCTACTAGATCATGATGAAACCTACGAACTATGAAGAAGCGATGATGAGCCCAGATTCCGCAAAGTGGCTTGAAGCCATGAAATCTGAGATGGGATCCATGTATGAGAACAAAGTATGGACTTTGGTTGACTTGCCCGATGATCGGCAAGCAATTGAGAATAAATGGATCTTTAAGAAGAAGACTGACGCTGATGGTAATGTTACTGTCTACAAAGCTCGACTTGTCGCAAAAGGTTTTCGGCAAGTTCAAGGGATTGACTACGATGAGACCTTCTCACCCGTAGCGATGCTTAAGTCCGTCCGAATCATGTTAGCAATTGCCGCATTTTATGATTATGAAATTTGGCAGATGGATGTCAAAACTGCATTCCTGAATGGATTTCTGGAAGAAGAGTTGTATATGATGCAACCGGAAGGTTTTGCCGATCCAAAGGGAGCTAACAAAGTGTGCAAGCTCCAGCGATCCATTTATGGAATGGTGCAAGCCTCTCGGAGTTGGAATAAATGTTTTGATAGTGTGATCAAAGCATTTGGTTTTATACAGACTTTCGGAGAAGCCTGTATTTACAAGAAAGTGAGTGGGAGCTCTACAACATTTCTGATAAGTATATGTGAATGACATATTGTTGATCGGAAATAATGTAGAATTATTCTGTAAAGCATAAAAGGAGTGTTTGAAAGGAGTTTTTCAAAGAAAGACTTCGGTGAAGCTGCTTACATATTGAGTTTCAAGATCTATAGAGATAGATCAAGACGCTTGATAAGTCTTTTCAATGAGTACATACCTTGACAAGATTTTGAAGTAGTTCAAAATGGAACAGTCAAAGAAAGAGTTCTTGCCTGTGTTACAAGGTGTGAAGTTGAGTAAGACTCAAAGCCCGACCATGGCAAAAATAGAAAGAGAATGAAAGTCATTTCCTATGCCTCAGTCATAGGTTCTATAAAGTATGCCATGCTGTGTACCAGATCTATTGTATACCCTGCACTGAGTTTGGCAAGGGAGTACAATAGTGATCTAGGAGTAGATCACTGGACAGCGGTCAAAATTGTCCTTAGTGGAATAAGGATATGTTTCTCTATTATGGAAGTGAAAAAAGGTTCGTCGTAAAGGGTTACGCCGATGCAAGTTTGACATTAATCTAGATGACTCTAAGTCTCGATCTAGATACATATTGAAAGTGGGAGCAATTAGCTAGAGTAGCTCCATGCAGAGCATTGTTGACATAGAAATTTGCAAAATACATGAGGATCTGAATGTGGCAGACCCGTTGACTAAGATTCTCTCACAAGCAAAACATGATCACACCTTAGTACTCCTTGGGTGTTAATCACATAGCGATGTGAACTAGATTACTGAATCTAGTAAACCCTTTGGGTGTTGGTCACATAGCGATGTGAACTATGGGTGTTAATCACATGGTGATGTGAACTATTGCTGTTAAATCACATGGCGATGTGAACTAGATTATTGACTCTAGTGCAAGTGGGAGACTGAAGGAAATATGCCCTAGAGGCAATAATAAAGTTATTATTTATTTCCTTATATCATGATAAATGTTTATTATTCATGCTAGAATTGTATTAACCGGAAACATAATACATGTGTGAATACATAGACAAACAGAGTGTCACTAGTATGCCTCTACTTGACTAGCTCGTTAATCAAAGATGGTTATGTTTCCTAACCATAGACAAAAGAGTTGTTATTTGAGTAACGAGGTCACATCATTAGTTGAATGATCTGATTGACATGACCCATTCCATTAGCTTAGCACCTGATCGTTTAGTATGTTGCTATTGCTTTCTTCATGACTTATACATGTTCCTATAACTATGAGATTATGCAACTCCCGTTTGTCGGAGGAACACCTTGGGTGCTACCAAACGTCACAACGTAACTGGGTGATTATAAAGGAGCATTACAGGTGTCTCCAAAAGTAGATGTTGTGTTGGCGTATTTCGAGATTAGGATTTGTCACTCCGATTGTCGGAGAGGTATCTCTGGGCCCTCTCGGTAATGCACATCACATAAGCCTTGCAAGCACTGCAACTAATATGTTAGTTGTGATATGATGTATTACGGAACGAGTAAAGAGACTTGCCAGTAACGAGATTGAACTAGGTATTGGATACCGACGATCGAATCTCGGGCAAGTAACATACCGATGACAAAGGGAACAACGTATGTTGTTATGCGGTCTGACCGATAAAGATCTTCGTAGAACATGTAGGAGCCAATATGGGCATCCAGGTCCCGCTATTGGTTATTGACCGGAGACGTGTCTCGGTCATGTCTACATTGTTCTTGAACCCGTAGGGTCCGCACGCTTAAGGTTACGATGACAGTTATATTATGAGTTTACATGTTTTGATGTACCGAAGGAGTTCGGAGTCCCGGATGAGATTGGGGACATGACGAGGAGTCTCGAAATGGTCGAGACGTAAAGATTCATATATTGGATGATATGGTTAGGCCAAGGGGTCAAGCCCATGAGGCTTTAGATCGGTGCAAAAGGAGTTTTGCGGAGTCCAGGGGGCCAAACGCCGGAGACCCTGGCGTCTGGCCCTGGGCCAGACGCCGAGGCCCATGGCGTCTGGGCCTGACGCCAAGGATTGTGGCGTTTGGTCCTGGAGTCCGAGTGGGACTCTTGCCTTTCGGGAAAAACCGACTTTGAGGAGGCTTTTGCTCCAAGTTTCGACCCCGGGGCTCAACATATAAATAGAGGGGCAGGGCTAGCACCAAAGACACAACAAGTTGATCCACGTGATCTATTCCTTAGCCGTGTGCGGTGCCCCCTTCCACCATATACCTCGATAATACTGTAGCGGAGTTTAGGCGAAGCCCTGCTGCTGTAGTTCATCAAGATCGTCACCACGCTGTCGTGCTGACGGAACTCTTCCCCGACACTTTGCTGGATCGGAGTCCGGGGATCGTCATCGAGCTGAACGTGTGCTCGAACTCGGAGGTGCCGTAGTTTCGGTGCTTGATCGGTTGGATCATGAAGACGTACGACTACTTCCTCTACGTCGTGTCATCGCTTCCGCAGTCGGTCTGTGTTGGGTACGTAGACAACACTCTCCCCTCGTTGCTATGCATCACA
Organism: Triticum dicoccoides; assembly: GCF_002162155.2. Classification (NCBI taxonomy): domain Eukaryota; kingdom Viridiplantae; phylum Streptophyta; class Magnoliopsida; order Poales; family Poaceae; genus Triticum; species Triticum dicoccoides. Next base: position 11,440,217 of record NC_041387.1, read on the forward strand.
TGATCTTGCGTGTGCGTAGGAAATTTTTTGAAATTACTACGAAACCCTACAATAGCAATGTGCCTGAAGGGGGAGGTGTCCAACTCTCGATACTCTGCACGAAGACGTGTCAGAGCAGCATAAGCAGCATCGTGGACTGCCATATCGATAGTCACCCCAACACCATGTGCGGTGTGCAGCACAGTAGTGGAGTCATACTCCCGAGAGTAGAGGTGGACGATGGCGTGGTACTGCTCCTGGTTATAGTCCTGGTACTCCTCATAGACGGAGTACTCAGGGTGCCAGCGATAACCCAGATAGGTCATCATCTCTGCTAGCACCGCAGGTGATCCCGAGGCACCAATGGCCGTCGTGTGGCGCACGACCTGCCTCGTGGGTTCCATCTGAAACAAAGATGTTTCAAAGGAGTCAAATGACAGTGTGGAAATTGATCAAAATACAATTCCAAGAAACAACTATGGCTTTATCCAACTTTGGGGTGAATGTGGTCACGGGATCCTAGTGTTAGTTAGTAAATTCGTTTAACCCGAGTAGAAGAGAGTTCAGAGTCCCAGAGTAAAGGTCGAGCAGTAAAAGATCCTAATACCACCCAATGGCGACGTGGGCCCGTAAGGCACACAACCAAGTTAGTAAAAGTTTTTGCAATGTCTAGACTCGACTTCGGCCAAGGAGTGTGGATGGGGGATTCCTACAGGTAGTCGGCTCTGATACCAACTTGTGACGCCCCCGATTCAATCGTACACTAATCATGCACGCAAACGTGTACGATCAAGATCAGGGACTCACGGGAAGATATCACAACACAACTCTAAAACATAAATAAGTCATACAAGCATCATAATACAAGCCAGGGGCCTCGAGGGCTCGAATACAAGTGCTCGATCATAGACGAGTCAGGGGAAGCAACAATATCTGAGTACAGACATAAGTTAAACAAGTTGCCATAAGATGGCTAGCACAAACTGGGATACAGATCGAAAGAGGCGCAGGCCTCCTGCCTGGGATCCTCCTAACTACTCCTGGTCGTCGTCAGCGGGCTGCACGTAGTAGTAGGCACCTCCAGTGTAGTAGTCGTTATCGACGGTGGCGTCTGGCTCCTGGGCTCCATCGTCTGGTTGCAGCAATCGAGTAGAGGTAGGGGAAAAGGGGGAACAAGGCAACCGTGAGTACTCATCCAAAGTACTCGCAAGCAAGGAGCTACACTACATATGCATGGATATATGTGTAAAGGGCCATATCAGTGGACTGAACTACAGAATGCCAGAATAAGAGGGGGATAGCTAGTCTTAACGAAGACTACGCTTCTGGTCACCTGCCTTGCAACAGGTAGAAGAGGACGATCTGAAGTCCTCCAAGTAACATCACATAGCAATAATCCTACCCGGCGATCCCCTCCTCATATCCCTGAGAGAGAGTGACCACCGGTTGTATCTGGCACTTGGAAGGGTGTGTTTTATCAAGTATCCGGTTCTAGTTGTCATAAGCTCAAGGTACAACTCTAAGTCGTCCTGTTACCGAAGATCACGGCTATTCGAATAGATTAACTTCCCTGCAGGGGTGCACCATCTTACCCAGCACGCTTGATCCCATTTGGCCGGACACACTTTCCTGGGTCATGCCCGGCCGCGGAAGATCAACACGTCGCAGCCCTACCTAGGCTCAACAGAGAGGCCAGCACGCCGGTCTAAACCTAAGCGCACAGGGGTCTGGGCCCATCGCCCAATGCACACCTGCACGTTGCAAACGCGGCCGGAAGCAGACCTAGCCTAGTGCGTTCCAGTCCAATCCAGCGCGCGCCGCTCAGTCGCTGGCGTCACGAAGTGCTTCGGCTGATACCACGACGCCGGGATACCCATAACTACTCCCGCGTAGATGGTTAGTGCGTATAAGCTCGTAGCCAACTCAGATCAAATACCAAGACCTCGTTAAGCGTGTTAAGTATCCGCGAACGCCGAACAGGGCCAGGCCCACCTCTCTCCTAGGCGGTCTCAACCTGCCCTGTCGCTCCGCCTCAAGATCCACTCGCGGGTGCTCCACCAGCCGACCCGACTTTAGTCTCACATGTATCATGTATAAGTATATAGTATATACCCGTGATCACCTCCCGAGTGATCACGGCCCGATAGTATAGCACGACAGACGGACAAGAATGTAGGGCCACAGATGAATGTACTAGCATCCTATACTAAGCATATAGGATTGCAGGTAAGGTAACAACAGAAGTAACAAGGACAGGCTATGCAGCAGTATAGGAGTATCTGAAAGCAGTAACATGCTACACTACTCTAATGCAAGCAGTATAGA
>NC_041387.1:11442530-11443391 GCF_002162155.2 Triticum dicoccoides
AGAATAGGATTAACGGAAAGCAGTAACATGCTACACTACTCTAATGCAAGCAGTATAGAGAAGAGTAGGCGATATCTGGTGATCAAAGGGGGGGCTTGCCTGGTTGCTCTGGCAAGAGAGAGGGGTCGTCAACACCGTAGTCGAACTGGGCAGCAGCAACGTCGGTCTCGTAGTCTACCGGAGAGAAGAGGGGGAAGAAACAATGAATACCAAGTAAACAGATGCATATCGATGCATGACATGTCAAGAAGCGATGCTAGGCGTGCCCTAACGTGGTATGAGGTGGTACTGGTTAAGGGGGGAATCATCCGGGAAAGTATTCCCGGTGTTTCGTGTTTTCGGGCAGAGGAGCCGGAGGGGGAAAGTTGCGGGTTCGATAGGTTATGGGGGTGTGGCGGACGAACGGACTGCATATCCGAATTCGTCTCGTCATTCTGAGCAACTTTCATGTTGAAAATATTTTAATCCGAGTTACGGATTAAAAGATATGATTTTTTAAAGATTTTATTAATTTCTGGAATTTAATCAATTAATTATTTAATTTGAAAAATGGAATTATGACGTCGACATGATGCCATGCTGACGTCAGCAGTCAACAGGGTTGACTAGGTCAACCCGGACATGTGGGTCCCGTTCGTCATACTCTGTTAACTAATTACCTTAGTTAAGTTTAATTAACAGTAGTTAATTAGGTTAATTAGTCATTAGGTTTAATTAATCAGGATTAATTAAATTAATTATTTAATTAATTAATTAATTTTATTCATTATTATTTTTATTAATTATATTTATCTAAATTCCTTTTCCCTTTTCTTTTATTTTAAAAACGTCCTGGGGGGTGGGGCTCCCATGTCATAGGCA
>NC_041387.1:11444619-11445954 GCF_002162155.2 Triticum dicoccoides
AAGGGAGTGAGGGGGTTGGGCCGGGCCAGGGGGTGGCCGGCTGGGCCAGGTGGGGTCTTGGCCCAGTTGGGCCAGTGGGGTTTTCTCCCCCTCTCCCATTTTTGTTTTCTTTGTCTTTTTTTTTCCGTTTTATTTTATTTAGTCTATCTAGATACTTTATAAAAATGTGTGCACCCCCACCATAATTTACTTTGTAATATTTGACAACCCCCGAACATTTTAGATTTAATTTTTGAAAACTTTTATTGTTTGCCTATGTTTTCAATTGAATTTGAACCGGATTCGAATCAACGTGAGTTTAATCATGGTAACCGAGGTGACGTGGCATCATTAGCAGGGATTACTGTAGCTTAATTATCCGGGTGTTACATGCCAGCTACGGTAGCTCGGCAAAGCACGGATGACCCGCCACCGCGGCGCCCACCGGAAAAAAACCACCACAGACCGAGGTTTCTAACCGCCGTGTACCAAGCAGCACCTTCAAGAAGGAATGCGACGCCGACGACGCTGCTACCCGGACGAGTCCTAGGATTTCCCCCGGCACGCAGAGGAAGGTGGGGGGTGAATACCACCGACACCCTCCAGGAAGGAATGGTGGCACCCGCAGGTGTCACCGCGTCGGGGCCGAAGCCGGCAGGGATTTCTCCCGCATTCCCAGACCCAACCGCCCAACCGGATGAAACCAACCCGCCAAACCGTCGCCCACCCCCATGCGCCAACGCAGAAACGCCGCCACCAACGCCGCCTCACTACGAACACCACCACGAGGCCAAGAGGACCGGAGAGAAGCGCACCACAACGGGAGCAGCAACACCGACGCCGAGCGGGAGGGAACCACCTCCACCGCCGTCGTGCGGGAGGCCCATGCCTCCGGCACCGTCGCGGTAGCCGTCCGGACATGGCCGCGGGGCATGCCGGGCCACCCCCGGCCCAGCCAGGCCCGCAGCGGGCCCGTTAAGCCCCGTCGGCCACGATGCAGCAGGTCGGCGTCGGCGCCGCCAGCACCCAGCCACTCGTCGCGACTCCCCCGCCTCCCAGAAGCCACGCCGGAGACGATCCCCGCCGCCGGCCCGTCCAAGCCCAGATGGGGCCCGAAGGGCCCCGATCTGGGCCGAGCGGACGACACTAGATCGCGCCGCCGCGCCGCCCCACCGCCAACGGCGGCGCCGCCGCCCAGCTGTCTGCCTGTGTCGCGCCACGGAGCCCCGCCGCCACGCCAGACCATCGCCGCCGAAGAGCACCCCCCGGAGCAGCTCCGCCCACGCCGGAGAGCGACCGAGAGGGGAAGGGCAGGGAGGCCGCCGCCACCAGCAGCCCCGGGGCCAGGCCGGCCGC
>NC_041387.1:11446422-11466505 GCF_002162155.2 Triticum dicoccoides
CGACGCGGTCGCGAGAGGACTTCGTAACAGATAGGGAGAGAGGGTCTCCCTGACGAAGGCTTTGCTTGCTACAAAAACGCAAACCAGGCTCATTCACCAAGATAGTAGAGGAGGCGGATGACCCTAACATAGCAATCAGGTTACACTACCGCTGACCGAACCCCAACCTGGACATGAGCTCGAGCAGGTAACTCGAAGACGCATTATCAAAAGTACTTGCAGTATCCAATTTCTGCATCAAAACCAACTCTTTGTTCTTGTGCGACCTCCACAAAGCATTCCTGATATAAAGAAAGTTGTCTTGGATCGAGCGACTCTTGGGTTTTATTGTTCACGAGGGAGCATGTGTGCTCGGGATGAAGCACTTTCGAACTATGTCCCTTTTTTTGTCATAGTATGCACTCCTTGAAATGTTTCAACTTGCCGAGAATGGATGGCGAAAACTATTGCGTGTGTTGCTAGACTTCTTGGTCGCCCCATTGTGCTTGATGCATACCCGTGGTGCTTGATTGCAGAACCTTGTGCAGTGCCACCCTAGGGTGAGACAGGTAGCTGTGATGTTGTAATTGATCGATCCAGCTCGAGCCAAAGATGACGACGATGCAGGTGGAGGCGAGGCGGATGCTTCACAACTTCGCATGTGGGCGGGTGTGGGGTGGTCACCCGCGTCGAGGATGGTGGGGATTAGAGAGAAGGTAGGCGTTGAGGCTCTCAGCCGTTTGATTCTGATCAAGGCCACGCACGTCCGTCCGTACTCACTCTTGTTTAGTTCTCCGGGTGGGTGGGATCGCCTGCGATGGCCACCAGTGACTGCCATGCCAACATGATCGAGCTAGCCACCGGCCGTCCGTACTCTACGCAGTACGCACGTCCTCGAAGTGGTACGTCCGGCCGGATTCTAGCATGGCCTAGTCTCGGTGGCATCGCTTTCTGCCGGGTGGGTACCCCGTCGAGGCGTCGATCGAGCACGAGCTAGCATGGCCCCAATGGCCCGATCTTGGAAGAGCCGCACACTGTTTGCGTACTATCAACTGGCAGCAACTTTTATTCCTTCGCGTGAAGAAACAATTGCAAGAATTAATGAACTGTCTTATTGATTCTCTGATGGTTACAATTACTAGTAAGATGCCCGTGCGTTGCACGGAACATCTAAATGCATTGATCCAGGAGTAGTTTCATGTTGGGGTCACTCGTGTGTAACAAATATTGATAGGCTTCAATTCTTTAGATATTCATTCTGCTCACAAGTACCCTTGTGAATAGTAAATGCAAACAAATAGCAAACAAAAATAACTATCTTTTGCAAACAAACATGTTTGAGTGTTCAACCTGCATGCAAAACTTCATGAAAAAATAACACTCGTGGTGCTTTGAAAAGAAAATGCACAATTTTTCTAAAAAAAAGCTTTTTCAGTATCAATTTTGTTTATTTTCTAGTAGACCACACTGATGGTCCCTACCCCGACGGCGTTTTCTCCTGACCTTGTCTTGCCTTCCCTGCAGGTGGTGGTGTCCCATCCCACTAAACATAGATACTGCCCCGAGAGGCTACTATGTGAATTAGTACACATTATTGTTTCAGAAACAGATGATTAATATGTATCCAAAATTCCAAATACAGATGAGATTCTCTGCAGCGGCACAATAGACGCAGAGCCCCTGAAATTCCTGTTTATGAACCCATTCCTATTTTGCATCTGTCCTTGAGCCTCGAACAGCCACCTAACAAAACAGTTTCATGGCAATAGTTATTTTTCTATACAACAAATTCAAACAAAATTACTAAGTTGCCGCCGGTGATACGTGAGTCTGGCAGATCCGTTGGCCTCCTCCCACAAGAAAAGAAAAAGGCTAGGTTTCCTCTGTTTTCCGCCGGCTCCGCCGCTGGTCCGCCTCGTCTCCAGTGGCCTTAGTGCCATGGCGCTGCGGTGGATCCCAGCCCTTGCCAGCGAGAAGGCTCCGTCTTTAGATATTTCTTTAAATTTTGTTAGGGTTTATGTCCTGCTTAGAAAGATGAGATGATGACAACTTTCTAAAGATGGAATAAGGTTCTCCTCACCTAGTCCCCGTTCCGGTGGCGCGTCTAGCATCGTCGGTGGGCGTGTGGAGGCGTGTCTCCGGTGGATCTGTCATTGGTGTGGATTTGTTCGGATCTTGTCGTAGTTCCTCTACGTTCGTGCGTCTTCAGGTCGGATCCTTCCATCTATGCTACTCTTCAACGGCGGTGGTTGCCGTTCTGGTGCGCTGGTTTTATGGGGGCTTAGCACGATGACTTCCCGACTGTCTTTTACAACAAGGTTTGCGCGGCTCTAACGAGGGAGAGGCGATGACGGCGGCGCCTTCAGCTTGCTTCAGTGCTTGCAGTCGTCGCTACGTGGTCGAATCTGGATGTAATTTTAATTGTTCCTAGTGTTCGCTGTACTACCATGACTGAAGATGAATGTATTAAAAGTTTTTCTAAAAAAACTGGTATGAAACAAGTATTTTTCTGTAATATACGAAGGTGTCTCATCGATTGTCATACGGGAAAGTGTTTTAGACGTTTAGTCTTCTTTCAGCGAAGCATTATCATTTTGAAATATAAGCGGCTGCAATCAGTTGATACATCGGAGTGGTAGTTTGTGCTTGGTCAAATATTTCTGCTTGGTGCGTGATGGCTTAGCTTAGCCTTGTACTCCCTCCGTAAACTAATATAAGAGCGTTTAGATCACTATTTAGTGATCTATATGCTCTTATATTAGTTTACGGAGGGAGTACTAACAAAGTCTGAACCTTATTGTGTCGTCTCATATGTGTCCACCATGTGGCTATATACTTCTCTCCACTAGTCCGTCCGTATGCATGCTTTGCGCAGCATATAAGTGGGCTGTCTTCAGCCCGAAAGCTCAAAGTGTCGCCCGTTTCGCACCAGTGGCGTGTAGTTTTCCAACTTATTCTCCTCCTTTTGCACAAAAGTGTACGTGTAAATAATCAGTCGACGACGGCCGTGCATGCATGTTGTCATATTGTCCTTGGAAGGCTAGGTCGAGATATGCATACCTGATTATCTAGTGCGTTGCTCAAAAGTTTTTCCCCCCTCAAAAGCTGAGTGTCGTCTAGTCAACGTGCAAGAATGTTCCAACTTCCAACTATACCAACAAGGAGTAAAAGAAGAAAAGAAAAACGTTCCAACTATGACATGCCAACATGATTGAGCTAGCCACCGGCCATCCGTACTCTACGCACGTCCTCGAAGTGGTACGTCCGGTATGGATGGCATCGCTTTCTGCCGGGTGGGTACCCCATCAAGGCTAGGGCTGCAAACGAGTCGAGTTCGAGTGAGTTGGGTTAGGCTCAGCTCAGATTATACTAAAATTCGAGCGAGCTCAAACTGAAAGAAGCTCATGGTCGAGCCATAGAAAGTAGCTCGTGCTCAGCTTGTATCGATCTCGAGCCGATCTCGAGCTAGTTTCGAGCTAAGTAATAAGATGATTTTATGAATAGGCAATTTTTCAAACATTATAGACAACAACACAACATAGAAAACCACTATAAAATTTGACTTATTCTCTCTCAACTAAATACTAGCACCTTATAAATAGGGATCAATGAACTAGAAAGATAGAAAATGAAGGTGCGTCTACTCTTAAACTTTGGCTGAGAATAATAGAATATTTGACAGATGACTGACCATGCACCACATTGAGGCTAAATTTCTCACGCTTAAGAGGCCTCCATGTTTCCTACTAAGTAAAATTGAGAAAAAATTGGACACAACATATATGGCAATAAATTATCATATATCCTTTAAATATACATCAGATTATTTAACATAATTATATGACACCGAGTTGTCGAGCTAAAATCGAGCGAGCCAGTGTTGGCTCAAGATTAACTCATTTCTCTATCAAGCTAAATAAAGTGTTCATACTCAGCTCATTTCTTTTCGAGTCGATCTCGAGTCGAGCCAAAATACGAGTCGATCTCGAGCCGCTCACGAGCCTCGAGCTTTTCTTACAGCCCTAGTCAAGGCGTCGATCGAGCACGAGCTAGCATGGCCCCGATGGCCCGATCTTGGAAGAGCCGCACACTGTTTGCATACCATCAAGTGGCAACATTTTTTTATTCTTTTGAAGAAACAGGCAAAAAGTTGGCGTGCCTTCGCCTCACACACAATCATGGATTCGCTAGAGCAGCAACAACTACTAGCTATAGCTTGCTTCTGCCTCAGATAATTTTCTGTACTCCGGGGAGTATGTACTCTCATCCTCAATATACCTCTCGTATGCATTGATTATACCCATCTATTATTCTTAATATACTTTATTAAATATTCTAAGATACCCCAATACGAGTTCGTTTGAAAAATTATCATTTGTGACGTACTTTTTGTAATATATCCTTTTCACGTACGAACAAATCAGTATTACATAAATCTTCAAAAATATGTAGACTCACATGATTTTTTTCATGAAACTCATTTTGGGGTATCTAGTACTCCCTCTGTCCGGAAATACTTGTCATCAAAATGAATAAAAGGGGATGTATCTAGATGTATTTTAGTTCTAGATACATCCCTTTTTGTTCATTTTGATGACAAGTATTTTCGGACGGAGAGAGTAATTATTAACGACGTATATTAAACTGTTTGTTTAAATTTTTTGGGGTATCTAGTAATTTTTGGATAGGCACACGAGCATCAACCAGGAGCTCCCGCCTAATAGTATTTTCTCCGATCATGAAAGATTTGATGGGCTGAACGAAGCTGGCCTAGTAAGAGGTATTTTCATAATTTTAATTTTCAAATGATATGTTTATTTAAATGGTGATGAATATGAATAAGATTATTAGTTTGAATTTTGGGGTATCTAGTATTTTTTTTGAAAAATATGTACACTCACATGATTTTTTTCATGAAACTCATCTTGGCCTACCCATCTGGAGGTTCCTTCAGCGAATGGGCCGGCCACCTTATTCGCGAAGCTATTTTTATGTTTTCTTTCAGTTTATGAATTGGGTTTTCACCCAAAAAATCCAGGTATTGTTCATATAACCTAATAAAAATAAAAAAAATATTTTCTATAATGTTTATGTACTCTCCCCGTCTCAAATTACGTGATGCTTATGGATGTATTTAGCATTAAAATACGTCTAGATACATCCATTCAGTGATAACTAATTCCGGACGGTGGTACTATATGAATTTAGAATAGCTCAGAGTATATTAAAAAAAGTTCATCAAACTTTAAAAAAATGTTGGGTGTATTAAATAAATTCATCATACATATAAAAAATGTTCAATTTATATACCAACAATCTTCAATTGTATTAAAAAATGTTGACCATATGCTAAAAAAAATCAGTTTGCATTTCTAAAAACTTCACCTTATGCTAAAAAGATTTCAATATATGCATCTTAAAAATGCTCGCCGTTTAGTACAAACATATTTTGAAAAGAAACAGGGAAAATTAAGAAAAAACAGAAGAAAACCAAGATCTGAACAAAGTAAAAAAAAGAAGAAAAAGAAAAAGGTTTTTAGGCTAAAAAAGACGACTTTGTTTTTTAAGAAAAAAAATATGAGATAAAAAACAAACAGAAGAACTCGTTAGGTGGACTGGTCCATGTGGAGGGTCCTTCAGCGAACTCATTATAGATAGGTTAGAGTTGCTATAAAAGGCGGTTTTCGAACGGTTTTGGGAACTTTCTAGAGGATTAGCGAAACAAGCTTTCCTAACCCCTTAAAAACAGGTTTTCCCTCCTTTTTTTGTTTTATTCCATTATTTTTTTTGTTTTTGTTTTTTGTTTCCCTTTTAATTTATTTTCTTTTTCAGAAACTGTTTGAAATTTTAAACTATTGTGCAGAATTTTGGAAAATATTAAAATTTTAATTTTGGTTGATATTTTCCAAAAAATGTCCCTGCTTTTGCAAAATTTCAAAAAAAAAATTGTAGTTTCATTTTTTTTCGGAATTACAAAAAATGTTCAGTAGCCATCGGTTGCAAGTTCGCCCCCGCTCGAGTGCACTAGTTTGTTGGATTATATGCTCTAGTGCCTTTCGGTCGCTCGCGGTTTCTGCTATTTGGCTGGCCCATTCATGGATTCCTGTTGGGGATGTAACCCCACGATATGACCCGCCCGTTTAGGGCCAAGTCATTCTTTGCGATTTGATAAAGGTGTGGTTTGATGATGGGCTGGGATGACCACGAGTTCAAGCCCAGGAGATGAGTCGCCAGATGGGCTGACTCACGGCCCAGAAGTACAAGCCGCTAGTGTGTCATGACGCCAAAGGAAGCTTCTTACTTAGGAAACAAGGCATGTAGGAAACATACTAAGACACGGATCGTAGTACGACCCGGAATCTGTTGTAAGGCCAGGGCCTCCACCTATATATATCAAGGTGAGCCCTTGAGGCAGAAGGACTATGTTACAATCTATATATATCAAGGGGAGCCCTTGAGGCAGAAGGACTATGTTACAATCTCTCGAGTGCTAGGTTAGCCAAGTCGTACCCTTGTATTTGAGATCATCATCATCAATAACGATCAAACAGGTGTAGACTTTTACCTCCACCGTGAGGGGCCGAACCTGGGTAACCTTTGTCTCTTGATTTCGATCAACCCCGTTCAATCTACTACTTAGCGGCGATGGCCACATGACTAAGTCCTTTCACGAGGACATCTGTCATTACAAAACCACGACAGTGCCTTGTGTGAATGACTCACAACGTGCCGCAGGATGCGACATGTAGGTGGTCCCATGTCAAATTTACGTCCAAACACACGGGGGAGTGCGAGCTGACCAATCCATTTACGTCGGCGTCCTCTATTTAATAAGCGGACACCTATACTTCGCTAACCTATTTATTTTGGTTTATTTTTTTCTCCGGCTTGTTTTCTACCCCTCCGTTTCTAAATATAAGGTGTATTATCTTTCCAAAAAGTCAAACTTCTCTTAGTTTGACCAAGTTTATAGAAAAAAATATCAATATCTAGAATACCAAATCATTATCACTAGATTCATCATGAACTATATTTTTACATTTTATATATTTAGTATTATAAATCTTTATATATTTTGCTGTAAAGTTGGTCAAACATAGACAACAGTTGACTTTTTGAAAAACTAATACACCTTATATTTAGGAACGGAGGGAATAGTACTTAACAAATTTCATTTTCTCATCATTAACCTTTTTTCCTTTTCATTATTCCTTGTTTGTTTATTTTCAATTTTACTTTACTTGTTTCTTTTATGTTTAACACTTTCGCTTCAAGATTTTAGAAAAAAAATATGATTTTTTTAATTATCCGAACATTTTCCCGAGAACATCGTTTTTGAATGTTATGCTAATATTTTTGAAATATAATAAGATTTCAAAATCCCAAAACATATAAAACACTACATTTATGTGGAAATTCAGACACAATTTGAAATTGTGATAATTTCCAAAATCATGTGAACATCTTTTCAGTTTTGGAACAGCTATTATTCATGAGCATTTTTTTTCATAAATTTTATAGCCCACGAACATTTTTGTTTATTCGTAAAAAAGTTTTAGAATTTTCGAACTTTTCTTCATCCGTATACATTAAATCATGTTAAAAATGAAATGAAAAAAGAACGAAGGGCGCACGTGCTAAGGAATAGATCGAACTAGGTTGGCCTAGAAATACATGAGCCGGCAGGCCTTTTGATGCAAACAGGCGTCAAATAGGAGGTCTCGTGATCGCACTCTATGAACTGAAATTTGGACTCCTAGCCATAGGTTTAGCCCAACTACGTTCCCTCATTCATTTTCTTTTTTGCTTGACCGACGTTGCGTATTTCCCGTGACAGGTTCAGAAACACGTTGCGAAGTTGCCATAGATGCACGTGCGTCTATACTATTCAAATTCCAAACTTGTATCGCCACTATTAACCACTAGTTTGAGCGCTATTCCTTACCACGCGCTGCAGCACCCCATGGAGAATAACGGAAACGGAGCAAGATTGCACGATCGCATCCTGCGAGTTGGCCGCGAAAGGCAACGGGTCACACGAGCGGCAGTGACCAGCATGCATCTGTCTCCGTCGCTTTGGGTTCTTTGAACCGTTCGACGAGCGGCAATTACACGCGTGGTGTGTTTCCTCGCCGAAGCCCTCGCCGAAGCCGCAGGCAGCTGGTTTAGGCTGGGCATAGCGGGGGTAACATAAGTAGTATCATGCATCTGGGAGTCGCAAACATGCTTATGTGGCAGAAAATTAAAGAAAAAAGATAATTATAGTAACATAGGTAGATACCGTAACATAATAAATGTGATGCTACTATGTGTCATGCATGACAATAAATGAGACCATCTATGATACTAATCTATGATACTATGCACTATAGAGGTAGTAATATAGACTACTAATATATGGATGTTACTAGTCTAAGTTACTCCCCACTATGACCAGCCTTACGGGCGTTTACTGGCCAGACTTTGACAAATTGGGCAGGACGACGCCGGCGCATCGTCGCGGCTCGTTTTATGATGGTAGTCGTTCTCGTTGGTCCCGAGATCTATTGTTCATTGTGCTTTGTATTTCTTTTCGACAAAGGAAATATATTAATATTGCGAAGATATCAATTACATCCAGCCTCTACACCAACCAGATATCCAAAGATATCAAGCAAGGATGCACACAGCCAAGAAAAATAAATAAAAAGAGAGGAATATAAAACAAAGACCCCGTCGCAGTGATGAAAAACTCACAACAGCAAAACTGCAAAAAGCGATTCTTAAAAAACGATGCCTTCAAGAAGAAAACAATGCATCAGCATTGTCGTTGTCCGATCGAAGATCTTAAGTTTTCACTCAGGAGAAAATCCGATTTCACAAAACAATGCCTTATGTATGCAAGGCCATTGCCAGGCACAACCAATGAAGGCGAGACATTGGGCTTTCACCGTGGAAATCGCGACTCGGTGCTCGAGGAGCACCACAACAAATGCAGTTCACCTATGCTCCCCCCCTCCTCTTGCCAAGATCACCGCAACAAGTCATCAACACCCTACACACAGGAAGAACCAGTGCCGCCATTCTTCATTGGTGCCTTGTACTTTAGATGCACCTCTACACTAGATCTGAGTCATTTTGTAGAGAAAAGATCTCCTAACTGAAACACATACCTTAACGCACGGGCTATTTATAAGTCTGAACGAATTTTGAATTTGTGCAAATCAATTTTGGAGAGAGTACAAAGCGCAGATCGAGGCCGACATCGATGATGAACGACGCTGCGAGTGGTAGCGAGCATCGGTGCACCGTCATAGGCAAGGAAGGCGTTGGTTGATAGGTGCGGGTGGGTGTGACGTGGTTCCCGAAATGAATCTAGCCGTCGTGATGGTTTAGAGGGATGACCGAGGGTGGCGGCTGCATGATGTTGGACGGCGATAAGGAGAGGGTGAGGCAGCGAGCCGGCCGCGAGAGCGCCGTTGGCCATGGGTGACGACGGCAGGTGGATCGACCGGTGGTGGTTGGCGGTTTCGGAGAAGAAAGAGGTTGGGGGTAGAATACAAACAACAGTCATTTTTTTTGAAGGCAAACAACAGTCATTTGATGAAGACCAATGGCACAAAAAAAGTGCACCATTCTTTTAGCCGACCTACTACTTCCGTCGTGGTTATTAGTTCTATTCGTATTTTATGCCAAAATTTGATCATAGATTTAACTGATAAAATGTAAATGCAGGTCATAAAAAATCATATCGTTGGATTCATATTTGAACATAGTTTTCAATGATACTATATTTTGTGACATGCATTAACATTTTGTTAATTAAATTAATGATCAAAATTTGGCACAAAATACTAAGGAGACCAATAAATGAGGACGGAGGTCGTACATGAAACCATGCTCATACTCTAACTGTTTTTCTTATAATAATCCGGAACGTGTTAGTTGCCAAATCTTGCGTCGTCAACACGCTGGTCCAAGTTGAGTCCAATCATACTTATCCACGCTCAGGAAGGGGTCGCCGATTGACAACACTCTTTTGTGCTTGTGCCCTACATGATATAGATAGTTAGACACTACGAGTATTTTCAACCATCTGCAATATTTACACTATATTGATCCAAGGGTTGGCAAGAATCGATGTCCCCAAGCGGACATGCAAGTAAATTCGAAAAGGACACCCTCACAATGGCACTAAAAAAATTTAGAGCTAAAAAAGGTCCAAAGTTGCAGTAAATTTCAAGTTTCAGTTTTCGTTTTTTGTACTGAGTTTTTCGGATGCTATCTTTGTGTAAAAATTTGCAAGCACCTAGAAAAGTCATTCATCTTTGATGTATAAAAAAATTTGGATTTTCAAATTTATTTAACATTTCATTTAAATGTACTGTCATTTTTAGCGGTTTTTTGAACGGTTTTCTAAACACGGTACATACACAAGCATCAAGACTTGAACCCTGATGGTCTGGGGATATCACTGCTCACCTAACCATCTAACCGCTGATTGTTTCGCTTTTTCTTAAGCGGTCTTGAATGTACTGTTCATAGGAGAAGAGATGACCTCGGGGATCAGAGTTTGATTTCCGGTTACTTTCTCCCTCGTTTTTTTGGTCACCATGCAACGAACCTAACCTTTCGATGGCCCCAGATTTTGGACTTCTTTCACACGACCGCCGCTCCTCATCACAGGTCAAAAAGAAGCCGCCAAGTGCAATAAACTCCCATCCACCCCGAAGGATCGTCGAGGTCGGGCCATGGCCACGAGACTATCCACGCCATGACTTTGACCACCTACGTAGGATGAAGCACACGTTCCACTTCCCGGCCGTATAAATGTACTGGCTCGGCCTCATCATCAACACAAGAAACCAGCGCCTCGCCGCAGCTCCAGGTCTCCAACGTCGAGGCGATCGACCGGCCTGACACATTCTTATTCATCGCCATGGCATGGAGGAGGAAGAGCGGCGGCGAGTCGTCGGGGTCGCCCGGCGCCTCGCCGTGCCGCGACGACGAGCTGGAGAAGGTCCCGAGAGGGCACGTCCCGATGGTCACCGGCTGCGGCGCGCGCGTGGTGGTTCCGGTGAGGCTGCTCCGGGAACCGTGCATCGCGGAGCTCCTAGACATGGCGGCGCAGCAGTACGGGTACGGCCAGCCGGGCGTGCTGCGGATCCTGTGCGACGCGGGACACTTCCGCCGGGTCGTCGACGGCGCGCTGCACAGAGCCGACTAGGCGCCGGGCGTACATATGCAGCAGTGCCAATGTAGAAGAGTATAGTTAGATATACGAAGTCCTTTCTTTGATTGATATTAGTTCTTTTGTACATGAATACATTAGGAACGTGAAAGACAAATTCGTGTTAAATTTGAAGTGCCAACTCCACCTGCGCAAGAACTGTACTATAGTTAGTTCTTCCATTTCAATTGTGCCTAACGAGAGACATTGAAATCACAACCCAAACCATTAGTTACACGCGTTTACTATTCTTTGGGCTCCTGGATTCTTTTGAAGCGCCAGTCAATTAATTCTGGTCCCGCAAGAGATGAGGACGCCATGACCGGTCACGGCATCGCCCACGGAACCGAGGGGGAGGCTTGCCAGGGGCCGCCGGGGGGGCGTCCTCCACAGATGGGTAGGTTTAGTGGGACTGGGACTGGCGTTGTACTAGCAGAGGAGGCAGCAAGGCATGAGAGGTACCATCGCCGGCCGCAGGTGGGTGTGCCCTAAGGTTCGGCCGACGATGCCGGAGGTGGTTTGTTGCGGTGAGAGGAGGAAGAAAGGCTCTCGGCCGATGGATCATGATCGGATGGTACAAAAAAGTGACTGCAGCCAAAAAAGAGGAAAGATATCAGTCCATTGGCAAATATTCAGCCCGAGTTACAACTGTTTATCTTTCTTCTTTTTGCCACAATGATATCTCTAAGAAAATGTTTTTTTTCAATGGCAATGTGATGGTGAAAATTAATAATGTCTAGTTGTGTCATTTGTCATCCAAAAGAGCAATGTAGCTTACAGATCCTAAATTAAAAAAAATGTGTCCTTAAATAAATAGTTATTCAAACTTCCTACTAATTAAGAAACGGGTGTAGCAAATCAACAACGTAGTAAATATGTGGGCTCCAATGATAGCATTCACTTTTAATGGGAACACATGAATTCACACTTTTAGACCAGATTGATGAACATGAAGCAAATTTTCTTCTATCGAAGATGGCTCATTCATAGTTAAAATTATAAAGACTTACTTGGTTGGACAATGCCTCCCAGCGTGTCTGATATCATGGGCTTTTTCAAACTGTGTGCCGTAAGCACATCACGTTTGCAGAATTCCGTGTCTCGCTGCCAAATGTGATTTCCGGGGGGATTTAGTAGGCTGTTGACCAATAGCGCAGAACAACGGAACGTTGTACTAGAATGATTAGATTTCATTTAGTTGTCACAATGCCTGAAGTTGGAATAAAGCGAAATTCTTGGTTAACTTGATGTGACAGTCTCTCGTTCATTGTGATTCTGATGTTGCTATTAATAAATTTTGAAAGTTGAAATCATCTCTAGATTTATTTTTTCTCTTCTGATTCCCTCGCAAAGGGGTGACCATAATGAGGAATAATCTTGTGAAGCATATATAACAGCCACATGGGTGAATAGTGTTTCTTTTACCATAAATATAAAACAAATAAACAACTTAGTTTTGAATGCAAGTTCACTCACTCCATATAGTCTTATCTTCCAGGTAAGCTTTAATACCCCCGCCCCGCAGATCAAGTTCTAACCCTATCCATATTGAAATCTTCCATGCATGTATGGTAATTGGTTGTGCAGGGTATACAAACGAGGCTTAGCAATTAAATCTTGGTGTGAACGGTGGTCCTCTGTTGGGTGTTACGGCTATGCATGAATGATGTAGTTTTTGCCCCAACAAAAATGACTTTCTTCTCCATTATCATCATTATGTACCACGTGTTCTTTGTAGTTTGAGTGTTTCTTGCTTTGACCTTTGGAGTAGCAACCCATTGGATAAATGAGCCAGTACTTAACAGATGCAAGGGAGATGGTTGTAGACATATCCGTCAATCAGAAATGTCCATATTGTCAAAACGGACGGTCGGAAACGTAAAACGCTGAGAGGGCTTGTTTTTGGCTCAGTTTTACTTCCTAAATATCCTGGTTGGAAAATCTATCCTCTATAGTGATTTCTCAAAAAAAAAAAAAAACTTCACTTATGGTTTCCAGTAGCTGCTTGTTAATCCCGAACACCAGTTATATGCATTTTTTACAGAAAATTTGTAAAAGACATACAGCATGGATGAATATACGTGCATATATACATGTAGTCCGTTCTCTCTCTCTCTCTCTCTCTCTCTCTCTCTCTCTGCATTGATGTAGTCTGTTCTTTGATTAGTCCATTCTTTTATGGATAGAGTGCATATATACAGTGTAGATGAACACAGATGCATACACACACATATTTTTCGATAAAGCGAATATTAATATCAGGATGATACCAATTACACCCAGCCTCTACAACAACATAATATCAAGACATAGTCTAGACATTAAGGATACACACAGCCAAAAAGAGAAAGAAAAAGAAAGAAAAAAAGGAAAAAAAAGAGAGACCCCACCGAAGCTATCAGAGACTCGCAGCAGCATGATCAAACCACCACCAAAGGCAACACGTTGACTCCACGAAAAGTTCTCCAAAGCGACGCCTCCAGGAAGGTAACAACGCACAAGCGCCGTCGTCGCCCGGTCTAACCACATAGTCAGAACTAGGGTTTTTTCACCCTAGAGAATGTCCAATCTCAGAAGAATCCTTCAACAAGGAAACGACTAAGGAGCCGCCATTGCCAGGTACAACCAACAAAGGTCAGACCTAGATTTTTCACCCCAGAAATTGAGACACGATGCTCAAAGAGCTCCACCAGAAGTCACCCTGTGTCGTCGCCCCCACTTGCCGAGAACACTGCTGCAACTCCAAACGTCCGGCTCACCATCATCACGAGCATGGTTTTAATGTGGACATCGCCACAATACTAAACCGCATACGCACAACCAACAGTGAAACACCATCTTCACTCCATTCTCTGCTAGAACACCCTGGAACAAATGGTCTCGACTCAAAAGAGCTTGCGAGATAGTACCCAATCTTCTTCCAACATGAAAGCCTTGATCCCCCGTGTCAAACAGGTTGGTCATCAAGGCCATGGAGGTGCCAATGTTGATGAACCCAAAACACCGACATCATGCGGTTGACAGTTGCCAAATCACTCAAGCTTGCAGCCTTCTACGGTGTCGGTGACGCATCAAAAACCACATCAGAGGCAGGTTTCATGGAAGATAAGTAGGAGTTGGCGTCCAGGGAGGCGCAAGCCACCCAGGGCTTTGTGGCGGCAGAGGGCCGACAAGAACTAGCCCCACATCAGGATCTGATCGAGATCCATGGATGAAGCCATCTATTAGACCTTGGAGAATATGAGATGAAGATGCAATCTAGGGTCGATCTTCTCGTTCGGGGCAGGAAGGACGCGAGACCACCGACGACGTCCGCCGCAGGCGGCCGCCGTCAGCACGCACTCAGGTCACCTCCTTCCACGGGAGAGCAACAAGACCACCGCCCCAGACCCTCAGCCCTAGGCAGCGCACGCCCCACACGCTGCTGCCCTCGCCAACAGAGAACAGCCCGCTACCCCTTGGCAACGGGCCCGCCGCCACCGCGGCCCAGACCTGCGCCAGCGGCGGCAGGAAGACCGGCGAGATTAGGCTGGCGGCGGCACGAGATATTCTCTCCTGGCGTCGCGTGGGGAGCGATGCGAGGGGTACCTGGTTTTTCGGCCCAGATACACAGACATGTATACATATTTATGGTGGGAAGACGTTCCATCCTTCCGCTCACTACTAGGGAAAAGGCTAGCAGCAGCGCGGGTTTTAGATGTATCAGTAGCGCGGGGATAGGCGCTACTAATAAGGCGCTACAGCTAACATATAGCAGTAGCGCGTGCTCACCGGCGCTACTGCTACACAAGTGTAGCAGCAGCGCTGTTTGCGGAAGCTCGCTACTGCTAGTATCTCTAGCGCTCTTTACCTTGACGCGCTACTGCTATCGCGGCGCTGCTGCTAACTTTTGTACACTCGCTACTGCTAATTTAAGTAGTGTTTTTTGTTATTTTTTTGACATATTTGTTTTGTATTTGAACAGGCTTTATAGAAGAATCTTTAGCACATAGAAATGTCATCATGATACACATATAAATATTTGCGAGACCACAAATGTAATCATAGTATGTACATACAAATAGTCTCATCATAATCATCATCCAACACAAAGTGATATTTTGTCATCATCTCAAAAATAGCGATACATGCAAGTCTCGAATACTTGCAACTACAACAACGTCATCCATCAAAACAAAGGTATACGCAAGAAGTGCTATCACTATGAGTGAGAGCAGAACTATGCAGTACATGAGGTGGCGGTTACGAGTCCTCTCTCGCGCTAGCGTGAACCTCAAGTAACTAGCTTCTCCTTCTTGTCTGCTTTTGAAGCCTTTATGGCTGGCGCCCGTGAACCCATTCACTTGCGCCTGACACTCATGCCACTCGTTGTACACCCCCGGAACCTTCCCTTTGTACACGACATAGCAATTCCATCTCGCCATCAAGAAACTAGGTACCTGTTAGAGATGCATGTTCATGAAGAGGATGTACAATCATAAATATGCAACAAAATATACTAGAGCAACACCGAAAAAGAAAGGGTTAGCAACTAGATGCAACATACAATATGCAAATTAATTAACTAGAGGTACGCAGGTCATCGTACGCAAACTAACAAAGTAGCGTTACGCAAGTTCGGCACATGGACCGTGGACATCACAAAGTTTCATCGCTACAAGAAGTATACAAGTTCAACCGACACATATCATCATCATCGGCATCATAAATCACTAGAAGTTCCATCCTTCCATATCATCGAGGACGAACCCTAGCTTCTTGAACGGCGTGAGGTCTAGACGTTGCATGCCTATGCGAGTTCGGACGTCAGCTCGCGATATAGGGCCGTGGTGGAACATACCCTTCTCATCGACGACTTCTTTCATGATGATCGTCGCAATGTCGCTTTGGATGCGAAAGAAGTCATCTCTAAGTTTATAATCCGCTTCTTCATGAGATTCTAGCCACTTGTGGATACGATCATCATTTCTGCTGTTAACGCGAAGCTTTTGGTGATCCGTGTTGAACTGAATCATGAGATGGACGATGTAGAATCCATCCTTCTTGCTTGGTTTTGGGACATGGATGCAGGAGAAGTTAGTTTTATGCGCGAAACCCATCTTCTTGTTCCTTTGTTTCTTGATCTGCACGTGGCCACCTCTAAAGCTAAAGCCTTGGAGAGCATCATCTAGAATATTCATTATGTGGGTGTAGTCTTTTTTCTCGTAGTCTCTGGAAGGGTCAAAATACACGCCGTGGGAGACTTGCGGGTAAAGAACGATAAGGACGGCGCGCCCGTTGCTGCGGAGAAAAGACACCTCAAATTATTCCCCATATGAGAGAGAAGGAATGATTGAAATGTACGAAAGGGTTGTCCGGAACTGACTTACTTTGGATGATAAGGCACGAGGACAATTTCCCGGTCCTTATTCTGTACCATGAAGTTTTGGAGGTACTCCCTAGCAGTTTCACGCTCAAAGTCGCCGAGACTCAAGAAAGACTCGTGCATGTAGTACGGATCCGCCACACAGATTTGCGAGACTTCTTCACTCTTCATGACGGAGCTCATATGTAGCGCAAAAAGACGAACGATAGTAAAATCAAGCCGCCTTGTTAGAAACATCTCAAAGATATGGTCAAACCGCAGGAAGAACACCTCCACGGACTGTGTGTCGACGTAGCACTTCCCCTCAGGCACACGAGCCGCGTATGTCGGATATCCTGGATCCTTTGAGGCTAGTAGGCTTTTCTTAGTCGACAACACATGGTCGTGCAGTCTCCTGAGATCCCCTGATAGTGCCTCCAGCGGTTTCGGCGGTAGCATCGGCTCTCCCGTGAGATGGAACATGACCGCACTTTTCACGGGTACACGCTCTTCAGAATGCATCGTCTGGCTCCTATGTGCTCTGGCTTGTTTGGAGGCAGTTACCTTCCCCGATCTCTTCCTCTCCTTTTTCTTGGGCACACCTTCCAAACCCTTCCTTAACCCCTGCCCCAGTGTTCCCGGGCTAAGTACTGTACGACCCTCGCGCTCGGCTAGTTGAGCATGTGTTGAGGCGGCATCTTCAGGCGTGTCCTGTGAGGATTTCATGAAGAGAGACTTTTTGCAATCCATGGTACGACCCTGCCCGGGCATATCATCCATATCCTCATTAGCAAGCTGATAGCCCGATTCGTCATATGGTTGACTCATCATATCTATGTCACAGTCATACGCGTTTGTATTGAGGTAATCCATAGGGTTGACCTCCGTCTCATCATCCATTCTCTGTTCTATAGGAGAAATTACATCAACCAGTACTATTGCACCCCCTTCATCATGTCGTCCGCCGCTCTCACCCGGCACTACAGGAGCTGGTAATTGCGTAGGTAGGGTGGTGTTCTTCTCACATGCTTGTTGATGTGTGGTAGTTATTGGTGTGCTGTCGGCCGGCTCCAGACGAATAAGATTCTTCGGCCATAGCAGCACCCAATTCTTGCAGCTTCCAATCCGCGGCGGGGTCTCGTCGTCCGCTCCCACATGCTGTACTGGAGGAGGCAAATCCTCGTGCCCCGATTTCACACTGGTCAAGCTAACCCTGAAGTGCCCAGCGGGAATCGGCTGGTTGTGGAACGTGCGTTGAGAGGGGTCCATTATCATCCCCTTTCCCACCTCCACCTTCTGGCCTTTGATCAAGTAGAGTATGGTGCACGGGGTTTCTTTCGCCTGCAAACACATATGTCTGTGGCGTAAAACAACCCAAAGGCAATAAAAATGGAATATTATATATATATATATATATATATATATATATATATATGTTGGTGCGACATGTAATTACCGTGACGGCGTCGAGCTCAGCCAAAGACGAAGGCCCACCTAGCGCGCCTGAGACTGAGGACGGGCTGCTATGAGCGGGAGCGGCTGCGAGAGGAGGCCCGGTTGCGTGAGCAAGTGATGGTGTGATGGTGTTGTTGTTCATGGAATTGCTCCCGACGAAACTGGGCATCGGGAAATCATGTACCGTCTTGTCTGGATTTTCCTTCGCCCAGTTGATGATAACTGGAACCAAGTTAGTAGCGAAATCATTTCTGCAGGCAGTTACAGCTGCATTGACTGCCTGCTGTAGCAACTCATATTTGTACTTGGCTGCTTTTTTCGCGTCCTCGGCTGCTTTTTTCTCGACCGCAAGCTTCACCTTCGCGTCGATGTCCGCCTGACTAAACTTCGTTTTCAGCTTCTTGGCCTCCGGGCCCTCGTTGTAAAACACCTTCCACGTGGCGCCGTCTCCAGCGCCGTGCACACGACCATATTGCGGCCGCTGATCCAAAGGGAGTCCCTTAAGTTCGTTCAAGGCCCGGTTGAGAGGGGTGTCCCACTTGGGCCTCATCGGAGAAGTAGGGCTTTCGGCTGCAAGCTGGTGTTGCTTCTCCAGTAGTCTAATCAATTTCCTCGTGATCTTGTCCGTGTAAAAAACCTTTTTCTCCCTGTCCCACTTGTAGCGGGCCCTGATGAAGTCATGCTCCAAGGGGTTGGTGAACTTCGTGAAGGGGTCTGGGAGACCCGCGGCTTCACATTCCGCGTCCTCCTTATCCCATATGGTCCTTTTACCGAGGTAGCCACGGCTTCCGAGGCGATGCTTCCCAGTGTTCCTTTGCTGAAGGCTCTTGAATTTCGCAGCCTTAGCCTTGGCTGCCTCGGTAGCGCAAGTGTTCTTAAACTTTTTGAACTCCTCTTCCGTAAGTGTCGGATTTTCCTCCAGAATCTTGGATAGGGGTTCATCAGCCTCAATAGCTCGTTTCACCCTCGTTTTCCAGGAGGCCAAATCATTGCTGAACATGCCCATGGCGTGATTGTTAATCTTTTTCATCTTCGGATCATCCCACGGTTGTTCTATGTTATCATCCCGGCCGGGGAACTTGAATCTTTTGTGCAACTTTGTTAGGAGCAACTGCGTCAAATGTTCTTTACTACTTAAGTCATCGTCGTTGATGCTCGCGCATTCCCGTAGGATGCATCCTACTTGGTTCCCATAGCACTTGCAAGGTTCTTCCGGCTCTAACGGCTCAAACTTGCCAAGTGCCTCTTTGTGATCACAAGTCGTCCAATCCCTAGTTTGTTAGGTTTTCGTATCCTCTGCTTCTTATGCTTCCTCTTTTCGGTAGCTGCATCGGGGCTGGTACCTTCCCCACCGGTACCTTCCCCACCGGTCTCGATACCGCCATCGGTGCCGGCACTGTCGGTGTCGATGTCGGCGTCAGTACCATCATCGAGGCCGACCTGCAAACCTTACTTAGCAGTCAAATAGTCGAGGTACTCTTGTTCACCCTCATAATCCATCTCGTCTGCATCTTGGTCAGAAGGCCCAGTTTCTTCGTTGTTCGACATGTTTCCTATGATTAAGTGTCCACATTTATTTCTAAAAGTATGAATAAATGATAAATGACATAAAAAGAAATCTATGTGCCAGCACTCGATATGCCAACTATGTAGCACAAAATCATGCCTATATTCACGGGAAATTTCGGCATGACCTTTGCTAAAAAATGGACATATCGAGCGCCTGAGATTCACCGGAATGGAAATGAATCAACATTCTGGCGTAACATAGGCCACTCGGATCATTTTCCAAACATGACATGTCCAAAACATGACATATGCACATATCACATGTCCAGTTCAAATTTGCACATATCACATGTCCAGTTCAAATTTTGAAACCTAGCTAAATTCATAACTAAATAGATAACCTAATTAACATACTGCCCTAACTAAAACCTAAGTAAATTAACCGAAGAACCCTAGCAGAGAGAGGGGGGTTTACAGAGGGTGCAGGGGCGAGGAGGCAGGCCCGACGACGGCCGGGAGGGGAGAGGAGGGAGGCGAGGGCCGACGGGTCGGGAGCGAGCGCGCCGGGGTCGGGGGCAAGCGCCGGC
>NC_041387.1:11466880-11471316 GCF_002162155.2 Triticum dicoccoides
CGCGGCGGTGCGACGGGGGAGAGTGGGGATTTGGGGGGGGGAGGCGGGATGAAGCAGAGCGGGTGAGAATTTTGGGTTAAGTGGACGTAGCAGTAGCACATTTGGACAAAACGCGCTGCTACTACCTTCAGTAGCTGTAGCGCTTTACACGAAACTCGCTTCTACTAATTTCAGTATCTGTAGCAGTTTAGAAAAAATGCGCTGCTACTATCTTCGCTACTGCCAATTTTCCTTTTCCTTTATTTTATCCCACTTTTATTTCCTGAGGGCAGTGAACGAAGGGAGGGCGATATATATTGCATCATTTGACGGTGAAATATGTACGCAAAATAGGAACATATATATTACACATCATTGGACCCATGCATAATAATGGCTAAGTGTGTATACAAAATAGGAACATATATATATATATATATATATATATATATTACATCATTTGACCGATAACATAAGTTTCCTCACTGCTGATGTTTTCGTTTTTGAGTCAGCTTCTTTCTCTTCTTGTTCGTCGAAGAATAATTGAGCCCCTCATTGTGACTTTGCCTTTTCCATGGAGTACGATTTTTCTTAGGTAATGTAGTATTGATTCTTCTTTTGACGTATACTTCATCATCATCGTCATCTTCCCTCATTGGGTTGCCGTACTGATCATAGTCTTCCTCGTTGGCGACTCCATCCATTCTAATGATGTTCCTTTTGCCTCTCCTCAGGACAACACGGCTGGGATTGCGCGGGTCAGTTATGAAGAAGCATTGTGTCACGTGCTTAGCGTGTACCCATGGCTCGTTTTTTGCGATAGCGTTCACGGTAGCGCTCTTGGCGTCGGGTATAGTCATGGTAGTGAAAATCCGGCTTTCTCTTTCGACATTCTTAGCCCATCTGACACGGAACATCGTCGTGTTGTGCAGTCCAGAGTAGTCAAGCTCCCAGATCTCCTCGACCCTTCCATAAAATTGTTCACTTGCGCCGTTGTCGCTGCCGGTCATGCATTCCATCGTCACCCCTGAGTTCTGATCATCACTGTCCATATCTTTGGCCTCCGTGTAGAACGTGTATCCGTTGATATCATATGCCTGATAGGTTACGAGGTTGGGCGAGGGGCCATGTGCTAAGGCGTATATGAGCAATCCGTCCTTAGAGCCCTCCTCCGGAGGATTAGCAATAATATGCTCTTTGAACCAATGCAGGAAAGTGGAGTTGTGCTCTCTAGTAACTTCGGCGTCCGTCCTGCATACCCCCTGGTCACGATACTTCTTTACGATAATTTCTTTGTGCAGTGCCATGAAAGGATCTACCTCGTCTAGGTGTTGTAGCACCACCAAGTTTGCTCTGTCAAAGTCGCTGCGTCGATCTGAGTATGCCACGTGCAGTTCCCTGCGACCGTTGCAGTGACCATCTCCTTCGAGCCTCCCATCGTGCTTGTTAACGGGTAAACCAACACTAACACCAGGCGGCTGGTCTGCGCCATATAGAAAATTCTCACAGAAAGAGATGCAGTCTTGTGCCAAATAGCCCTGGACGATGCTTCCATCCGGACGGGACATGTTACGAACAAATCCTTTGATGATCCCATTCATCCTCTCAAATGGCATCATGTTGTGCAGGAATGACGACCCCAGGTCTATTATGTCATCCACAATATGGACACACAGATGCACCATCACGTCAAAGAACGCGGGCGGGAAGTACATCTTAAGCTCATTCAGTATCACAACGATCTCTTCCTGTAGCCTTTGGAGCTGCTTCACACTGATCGACTTTTGAGAGATGACGTCAAAAAAGTTGCAGAGACCAATAAGCATGTCACGGACGTGCTTGTCCATTATCCCTCTAAGGGCAACAGGTAGTATCTGCGTCATCATCACATGACAGTCATGAGACTTCATCCCGCTGAACCTTTTCTTGTCCGTGTCTAGATATCTGCTTATCTTGCCACAGTAACCGGAACTAACTTTGACTCCGGTAAGGCACTTAAAGAAGGCATTGATCTCAGCCTGACTTAAGGTGAAGCAAGAAGGGGGGCAATAATCCTCTTTCTTTATTTTCTTGCCCTTCTTCTCCCGTGCCTCTGTCTCCGTCTCTGTCTCGTCTGACATTTTACGGGGCGGCATGTGCAGATCTTCCCTAATTTTCAAATCTTGCAAGTCTTTTCTTGCCTTCGGCCCATCCTTGGTCTTATCCGGCATGTTCATCAGTGTTGCGAGCAAGCTCTCAAGGACATTCTTACAGATATGCATTTGATCAAGGCAATAAGGTGTATCGAGTTTGTGCCAGTACTCCAAGTCCAAGAACACAGACCTCGTCTTCCATACCTTCAGCAGCGGCTCTGGCGCCTTTCTCATCGTCTTTCCCGGCGCGGGGCACTCCTTCCAGTTTTTCAACAGCTCATCGATTTCGGCACTGCTCCGCTTATGTGGAGGTCCTTGATGCTCAGTGTGACCATTGAATAGATCTCCACGGTTTCTCCACGGGTCGTCCTGTTCAAGCCATCTTCGATGCCCCATGTACACGATTTTCCCAGACCCGCCATCTTTCCTTGACGTTAGCTGCTGAGATGTCGTATCATCCATGCACCGCGTGCATCCGCAATATCCATGGCACACCTGGCCTGCCACATATCCGTAACCGAGATAGTCCTGCACTGTCGTGATCAGCGCGACTCTCATGTTGAAATACTCACCTTTGCTGGCGTCCCATGTCTTGGCCGGTGTTTTCCATAACGTGTCTAACTCCTCTTGAAGTAGCCCAGATACAAATTAATATTATTTCCTGGTTGTTTCAGCCCTTGAATAAGCATGCTCATGTGAATGTACTTCGATTTCATGCACAACCAGGGGGAGGTTGTACATCCATACAAACACGGGCCATGTGCTATGGTTGGTGTTCTGGTTGCCAAACGGATTCATGCCATCGGTACACGCGCCGAGCACGATGTTCCTTGCATCACATTCAAAATACCGATAGAAGCTGTTCAACGCTCTCCACTGGCTTCCATCCTTCACGTGTCTCAGCTTCGGATCATCTCCATCGTCGGGCTTCTTCCTCTCCGCGTGCCAGCGCATTAGCTTTGCTTTCTTGGGATCTACAACATACCTCTGGAGACGGGGAGTGATCGGTAAGTACCATACAACTTTCTGGGGACATGTCTTCCCGGCCTTCTTGTATCGAGAAGCATTGCACACCGGACAACTTGTTTTTTCCGCGTGCTCCTTCTGATAAATTATGCAATCGTTGATGCATGCATGGTATCTAACATGTGGCAGATCAAGAGGGCACACGATCTTCTTGGCCTCATCAACACTAGTAGGATATAGATTACCCGCGGAAAGAACATCCTTTAGGTACTTGAGATGCTCATCGAGGCTAGTGTCGGTCCATTTGTTTTTAGCCTTCGTCTTCAGGAGTTGGAGCGTGAAACTCAAGCGGGTCACCTCAGGCTTGCAACCATCATACAATGGAGTGTTCGAGTCTACCACCAGTTGCTCCAGCTTAGCCTCCTCTCTAGAAGCAGGTCTCTCAGTACTCGTCTCCTTGCGAAGCAATGCTTGAACATGAGGGTCCCACACGATTGAACTTAGTACCGACGAACTCTGCTGCGTGGAGTCCATGTCGTTCTCTCCGCCGCCATGTCCGGCCCCTTCTCCTCCGCCATGTCCGGCCCTTTCTCCGCCGCCATGTCCGGCCTCTTCCCCGCCGCCATTATCGATCATCTCTTCGTCTTGCCCCGTGTCATCATTGCCTGCCCTGTTGGCATCCTCAACATCGTCATCCTCATCTTCAATTATCCACCGCGTATAGCCATCCATGAAACCAGTCATGAGCAGGTGCGCTTCGACACGACCATCGTCATGGGGGTCGGCCAAACTATTCCTTTGCATTTTCAACACGGACATGAAACCTCTGTCCGGTTATTTTCTTTCATGTCCTGCACCGCCGATCGCAACCACCTGTCCACCATCGTTCCACTTGTTGGAAATATGCCCTAGAGGCAATAATAAAAGCATTATTATTATATTTCTTTGTTCATGATAATTGTCTTTATTCGTGCTATAATTGTGTTATCTGGAAATCGTAATACATGTGTGAATAACAGACACCAACATGTCCCTAGTAAGCCTCTAGTTGACTAGCTCGTTGATCAATAGATAGTCATGGTTTCCTGGCTATGGACATTAGATGTCATTGATAACGGGATCACATCATTAGGATAATGATGTGATGGACAAGACCCAATCCTAAACATAGCACAAGATCGTATAGTTCGTTTGCTAGAGTTTTTGCAATGTCAAAGTATCTCTTCCTTCGACCATGAGATCGTATAACTCCTGGATACCGTAGGAGTGCTTTGGGTGTATCAAACGTCACAACGTAACTGGGTGACTATAAAGGTGCACTACAGGTATCTCCGAAAGTATCTATTGTTTTATATGGAT
>NC_041387.1:11472783-11474322 GCF_002162155.2 Triticum dicoccoides
AAATTTGGCATGACCTTCCCTAAAAATAGGACATATATGGATCTAGAGTTTGCCCGAAATTCACCGAAACGGAAATAAATCGACATTTCGGCAAAACATAGGCAATTCAAAAGCACAATTTGGCGTGCCACACACATAATTTCCACAAACATATCACACACACATAAACATATTTTCATTTTGCAAAAGCATGAAATTTTCATCACCTCGATCGAGATCGAGCACACGGTGGAGATGATGTTGTAGGGAGATCAAAAGTGCACAAAGCTCTTGTTGACAAAGATAGATCTAGTTAGGGGGCAAATATGTCACTTAACTAAATGCTACATCTACCTAGCTAGCTAATTTGGGAGGAGACAACTTCAACTAGTGGAGGGGAAAGGAAAAAGAGAAAGGAGATGCATTAATGGAGGTGGTGTAGTTAGGTAGGAGTAATGAAGAGAGAGAAAGGTGGATAGAAGAGAAAGAGTAATGGGGGAGAAGTATTGAGGAAGAAGAAGAGTGAGAGTGGGAGCATGTGAGGGAGGTAGGGGGAAGGGAAGAGAGGAGGGGGAGGGGAGGCACGGGTGGGGAAAGGTGGTGGGTTGGTGCGGGTTAGCAGTAGCGCGGGAGAAGAAACGCGCTGCTGCTAAAGAATTAGCAGCAGCGCGCTTTGGGCAACGACGCTACTGCTAACAACGACGCTACCCCCTAGGAGATTGGATCTCCTAGGGCCGGCCACCCCCCCTTGGCACCCCTATATATAGTGGGGGAGAGGAGGGACTTCATACCTTGAGTCCTTGGCCTTTGGTTGCCTCCTTCTTCCTCCCCAACACCTCCTCCATCTCCTTATTGCTTAGCGAAGCTCTACCGGAGTACTGCAGCTCCATCAACACCACGCCGTCGTGCTGCTGCTGGTGCCATCTCCCTCAACCTCTCCTCCCTCCCTTGCTGGATCAAGAAGGAGGAGACGTGGCTGTTCCGTACGTGTGTTGAACACGGAGGTGCCGTCCGTTCGGTGCTAGGATCTCCGGTGATTCGAATCACGTCGTGTTCGACTACATCATCCCCGTTCTTTGAACGCTTCCGCTCGCGATCTACAAGGTACGTAGATGCATCCAATGACTCGTTGCTAGATGAACTCCTAGATGATCTTGGTGAAACGAGTAGAATTTTTTTTGTTTTCTGCAACGTTACCCAACAGTGGCATCATGAGCTAGGTCTATGCGTAGTTCTTCTTGCACGAGTAGAACACAATTGGTTGTGGGCGTAGATTTGTCAACTTTCTTGCCGCTACTAGTCTTATCTTGCTTCAGCGGTATTGTGGGATGAAGCGGCCCGGACCAACCTTACACGTACGCTTACGTGAGACCGGTTCCACCGACTAACATGCACAAGTTGCATAAGGTGGCTGGCGGGTGTCTGTCTCTCCTACTTTAGTTGAAGCGGATTCGATGAAAAGGGTCCTTATGAAGGGTAAATAGAAGTTGACAAATCACGTTGTGGTTTCACGTAGGTAAGAAAACGTTCTTGCTAGAACCCTACTTCAGCCACGTAAAA
>NC_041387.1:11474332-11475393 GCF_002162155.2 Triticum dicoccoides
ACCCCCTAGGAGATTGGATCTCCTAGGGCCGGCCACCCCCCCTTGGCACCCCTATATATAGTGGGGGAGAGGAGGGACTTCATACCTTGAGTCCTTGGCCTTTGGTTGCCTCCTTCTTCCTCCCCAACACCTCCTCCATCTCCTTATTGCTTAGCGAAGCTCTACCGGAGTACTGCAGCTCCATCAACACCACGCCGTCGTGCTGCTGCTGGTGCCATCTCCCTCAACCTCTCCTCCCTCCCTTGCTGGATCAAGAAGGAGGAGACGTGGCTGTTCCGTACGTGTGTTGAACGCGGAGGTGCCGTCCGTTCGGTGCTAGGATCTCCGGTGATTCGAATCACGTCGTGTTCGACTACATCATCCCCGTTTTTTGAACGCTTCCGCTCGCGATCTACAAGGTACGTAGATGCATCCAATGACTCGTTGCTAGATGAACTCCTAGATGATCTTGGTGAAACGAGTAGAATTTTTTTTGTTTTCTGCAACGTTACCCAACACCACTGACCATCGTCAACTCTGCACGGTAATAATAAACAAATTGATTATAAAAATGCATGCATGCATCAAAGTCATACACAAATTTGGCATGACCTTCCCTAAAAATAGGACATATATGGATCTAGAGTTTGCCCGAAATTCACCGAAACGGAAATAAATCGACATTTCGGCAAAACATAGGCAATTCAAAAGCACAATTTGGCGTGCCACACACATAATTTCCACAAACATATCACACACACATAAACATATTTTCATTTTGCAAAAGCATGAAATTTTCATCACCTCGATCGAGATCGAGCACACGGTGGAGATGATGTTGTAGGGAGATCAAAAGTGCACAAAGCTCTTGTTGACAAAGATAGATCTAGTTAGGGGGCAAATATGTCACTTAACTAAATGCTACATCTACCTAGCTAGCTAATTTGGGAGGAGACAACTTCAACTAGTGGAGGGGAAAGGAAAAAGAGAAAGGAGATGCATTAATGGAGGTGGTGTAGTTAGGTAGGAGTAATGAAGAGAGAGAAAGGTGGATAGAAGAGAAAGAGTAATGGGGGAGAAGT
>NC_041387.1:11475921-11481347 GCF_002162155.2 Triticum dicoccoides
TGTATGAGATGTTCATGCTATTGTAATAGGAATCACGACTTGCATGTCGATGAGTATGACAACCGGCAGGAGCCATAGGAGTTGTCTTTATTTTTTGTATGACCTGCGTGTCATTAAAGAACGCCATGTAAACTACTTTACTTTATTACTAAACGCGTTAGTCATAGAAGTAGAAGTAGTCGTTGGCGTGACAACTTCATGAAGACACGATGATGGAGATCATGATGATGGAGATCATGGTGTCGTGCCGGTGACAAGATGATCATGGAGCCCCGAAGATGAAGATCAAAGGAGCTATATGATATTGGCCATATCATGTCACTACTTTATATAATTGCATGCGATGTTTATTATGTTTTATGCATCTTGTTTACTTAGAACGACGGTAGTAAATAAGATGATCCCTTACAAAAATTTCAAGAAGTGTTCTCCCCTAACTGTGCACCGTTGCTACAGTTCGTCGTTTTCGAAGCACCACGTGATGATCGGGTGTGATAGATTCTTACGTTCACATACAACGGGTGTAAGACAGTTTTACACAGCGAAAACACTTAGGGTTAACTTGACGAGCCTAGCATGTACAGACATGGCCTCGGAACACGGAGACCGAAAGGTCGAACACGAGTCGTATGGAAGATACGATCTACATGAGAATGTTCACCGACGATGACTAGTCCGTCTCACGTGATGATCGGACACGGCCTAGTCGACTCGGATCGTGTAACACTTAGATGACCAAAGGGATGTCAAATCTGAGTGGGAGTTCATTATAATTTGATTAGATGAACTTAATTATCATGAACTTAGTCTAAATTTTTACAATATGTCTTGTAGATCAAATGGCCAACGTAGTCCTCAACTTCAACGCGTTCCTAGAGAAAACCAAGCTGAAAGACGATGGCAGCAACTATACGGACTGGGTCCGGAACCTGAGGATCATCCTCATAGCTGACAAGAAAGATTATGTCCTACAAGCACCGCTAGGTGATGCACCTGTTCTCCCTGCGGAACAAGACGTTATGAACGCTTGGCAGGCACGTTCCGATGACTACTCCCTCGTTCAGTGCGGCATGCTTTACAGCCTAGAGCCGGGGCTCCAAAAGCGTTTTGAGAGACATGGAGCATATGAGATGTTCGAAGAGCTGAAAATGGTTTCCCAAGCTCATGCCCGGGTCGAGAGATATGAAGTCTCTGACAAATTCTTCAGCTGTAAGATGGAGGAAAATAGTTCTGTCAGTGAGCACATACTCACTATGTCTGGGTTACATAACCGCTTGACTCAGCTGGGAGTTAATCTCCCGGATGATGCGGTCATTGACAGAATCCTCCAGTCGCTTCCACCGAGCTACAAGAGCTTTGTGATGAACTTCAATATGCAGGGGATGGAAAAGACCATTCCTGAAGTATTTGCTATGCTGAAATCAGCAGAGGTAGAAGTCAGAAAGGAACATCAAGTGTTGATGATCAATAAAACCACTAAGTTCAAGAAGGGCAAGGGTAAAAAGAACTTCAAGAAGGACGGCAAGGTAGTTGCCGCACCCAGCAAGCAAGCTGCCGGGAAGAAGCCAAAGAATGGACCCAAGCCCGAGACTGAGTGTTTTTATTGCAAGGAAAGTGGTCACTGGAAGCGGAACTGCCCCAAATACTTAGCGGACAAGAAGGCCGGCAAAACCAAAGGTATATTTGATATACATGTAATTGATGTGTACCTTACCAGTAATCGTAGTAACTCCTGGGTATTTGATACCGGTGCCGTTGCTCATATTTGTAACACACAACAGGAGCTGCGGAATAAACGGAGACTGGTGAAGGACGAGGTGACGATGCGCGTCGGGAATGGTTCCAAGGTCGATGTGATCGCCGTCGGCACGCTACCTCTACATTTACCTACGGGATTAGTTTTGAACCTCAATAATTGTTATTTTGTGCCAAGTTTGAGCATGAACATTGTATCAGGATCTCGTTTAATTCGAGATGGCTACTCATTTAAATCCGAGAATAATGGTTGTTCTATTTATATGAGAGATATGTTTTATGGTCATGCTCCGATGGTGAATGGTTTATTCTTTATGAATCTCGAGCGTAATGCTACACATATTCATAGTGTAAGTACCAAAAGATGTAAGATTGATAGTGATAGTCCCACATACTTGTGGCACTGCCGCCTCGGTCACATAGGTGTCAAACGCATGAAGAAGCTCCATGCTGATGGACTTTTAGAGTCTCTTGATTACGAATCATTTGACACGTGCGAACCATGCCTCATGGGTAAAATGACCAAGACTCCATTCTCAGGAACAATGAAGAGAGCAACCAACTTATTGGAAATCATACATACTGATGTGTGCGGTCCAATGAGTGTTGAGGCTCGCGGTGGCTATCGTTATGTTCTCACCCTCACTGATGACTTGAGTAGATATGGGTATGTCTACTTAATGAAACACAAGTCTGAGACCTTTGAAAAGTTCAAGGAATTTCAGAGTGAAGTTGAGAATCAACGTGACAGGAAAATCAAGTTTCTACGATCAGATCGTGGAGGAGAATACTTGAGTCACGAGTTTGGTACACACTTAAGAAAATGTGGAATAGTTTCACAACTCACGCCGCCTGGAACACCTCAGCGTAATGGTGTGTCCGAACGTCGTAATCGCACTCTATTAGATATGGTGCGATCTATGATGTCTCTTGCCGATTTACCACTATCTTTTTGGGGCTATGCTTTAGAGACTGCCGCATTCACTTTAAATAGGGCCCCGTCGAAATCCGTTGAGACGACGCCGTATGAATTATGGTTTGGGAAGAAACCTAAGCTGTCATTTCTAAAAGTTTGGGGATGCGATGCTTATGTCAGGAAACTTCAACCTGAAAAGCTCGAACCCAAATCGGAAAAATGCGTCTTCATAGGATACCCTAAAGAAACTGTTGGGTATATCTTCTACCTCAGATACGAAGGCAAGATCTTTGTTGCCAAGAATGAGTCCTTTCTGGAGAAAGAGTTTCTCTCGAAAGAAGTAAGTGGGAGGAAAGTAGAGCTTGATGAAGTATTACCTCTTGAACCGGAAAATGGCGCAACTCAAGAAAATGTTCCTGAGGTGCCTGCACCGACTAGAGAGGAAGTTAATGATAATGATCAAGATACTTCTGATCAAGCTCCTACTAAAATTCGAAGGTCCACGAGGACACGTTCCGCACCAGAGTGGTACGGCAACCCTGTCTTGGAAATCATGTTGTTAGACAACGGTGAACCTTCGAACTATGAAGAAGCGATGGCGGGTCCGGATTCCGACAAATGGCTAGAAGCCATGAAATCCGAGATAGGATCCATGTATGAAAACAAAGTATGGACTTTGACTGACTTGCCCGTAGAACGGCGAGCCATAGAAAATAAATGGATCTTTAAGAAGAAGACAGACGCGGATGGTAATGTGACCATCTATAAAGCTCGGCTTGTCGCTAAGGGTTATCGACAAGTTCAAGGGATTGACTATGATGAGACTTTCTCACCGGTAGCGAAGCTGAAGTCCGTCCGAATCATGTTAGCAATTGCCGCATTTTATGATTATGAAATTTGGCAAATGGACGTCAAAACGGCATTCCTTAATGGTTTCCTTAAGGAAGAATTGTATATGATGCAGCCAGAAGGTTTTGTCGATCCTAAAAATGCTGACAAGGTGTGCAAGCTCCAACGCTCGATTTATGGGCTGGTGCAAGCATCTCGGAGTTGGAACATTCGTTTTGATGAGATGATCAAAGCGTTTGGGTTTACACAGACTTATGGAGAAGCCTGTGTTTACAAGAAAGTGAGTGGGAGCTCTATAGCATTTCTCATACTATATGTAGATGACATACTTTTGATGGGAAATGATATAGAACTTTTGGACAGCATTAAGGCCTACTTGAATAAGAGTTTTTCAATGAAGGACCTTGGAGAAGCTGCTTATATATTAGGCATCAAGATCTATAGGGATAGATCAAGACGCCTCATAGGTCTTTCACAAAGCACATATCTTGATAAGATTTTGAAGAAGTTCAAAATGGATCAGTCCAAGAAAGGGTTCTTGCCTGTTTTGCAAGGTGTGAAATTGAGCTCAGCTCAATGTCCGACCACGGCAGCAGAGATAGAAGAGGTGAGTGTCATCCCCTATGCCTCAGCCATAGGTTCTATTATGTATGCCATGCTGTGTACTAGACCTGATGAAAACCTTGCCGTAAGTTTGGTAGGAAGATACCAAAGTAATCCCGGCAAGGAACACTGGACAGCGGTCAAGAATATCCTGAAGTACCTGAAAAGGACTAAGGAAATGTTTCTCGTTTATGGAGGTGACGAAGAGCTCGTCGTAAAAGGTTACGTCGACGCTAGCTTCGACACAGATCTGGATGACTCTAAGTCACAAACCGGATACGTGTATATTTTGAATGGTGGGGCAGTAAGCTGGTGCAGTTGCAAGCAGAGCGTCGTGGCGGGATCTACATGTGAAGCGGAGTACATGGCAGCCTCGGAGGCAGCACATGAAGCAATATGGGTGAAGGAGTTCATCACCGACCTAGGAGTCATACCCAATGCGTCGGGGCCGATCAAGCTCTTCTGTGACAACACTGGAGCTATTGCACTTGCCAAGGAGCCCAGGTTTCACAAAGAAGACAAGGCACATCAAGCGTCGCTTCAACTCCATCCATGAAAATGTTCAAGATGGAGACATAGAGATTTGTAAAGTACATACGGACCTGAATGTAGCAGATCCGTTGACTAAACCTCTCCCAAGAGCAAAACATGATCAACACCAGAATTCCATGGGTGTTCGATTCATCACAATGTAACTAGATTATTGACTCTAGTGCAAGTGGGAGACTGTTGGAAATATGCCCTAGAGGCAATAATAAAAGCATTATTATTATATTTCTTTGTTCATGATAATTGTCTTTATTCGTGCTATAATTGTGTTATCTGGAAATCATAATACATGTGTGAATAACAGACACCAACATGTCCCTAGTAAGCCTCTAGTTGACTAGCTCGTTGATCAATAGATAGTCATGGTTTCCTGGCTATGGACATTAGATGTCATTGATAACGGGATCACATCATTAGGATAATGATGTGATGGACAAGACCCAATCCTAAACATAGCACAAGATCGTATAGTTCGTTTGCTAGAGTTTTTGCAATGTCAAAGTATCTCTTCCTTCGACCATGAGATCGTATAACTCCTGGATACCGTAGGAGTGCTTTGGGTGTATCAAACGTCACAACGTAACTGGGTGACTATAAAGGTGCACTACAGGTATCTCCGAAAGTATCTATTGTTTTATATGGATCGAGACTGGGATTTGTCACTCCGTATGACGGAGAGATATCACTGGGCCCACTCAAGTAATGCATCATCATAATGAGCTCAAAGTGACCAAGTGTTTGGTCACGGGATCAT
>NC_041387.1:11482045-11514508 GCF_002162155.2 Triticum dicoccoides
AAATTTGGCATGACCTTCCCTAAAAATAGGACATATATGGATCTAGAGTTTGCCCGAAATTCACCGAAACGGAAATAAATCGACATTTCGGCAAAACATAGGCAATTCAAAAGCACAATTTGGCGTGCCACACACATAATTTCCACAAACATATCACACACACATAAACATATTTTCATTTTGCAAAAGCATGAAATTTTCATCACCTCGATCGAGATCGAGCACACGGTGGAGATGATGTTGTAGGGAGATCAAAAGTGCACAAAGCTCTTGTTGACAAAGATAGATCTAGTTAGGGGGCAAATATGTCACTTAACTAAATGCTACATCTACCTAGCTAGCTAATTTGGGAGGAGACAACTTCAACTAGTGGAGGGGAAAGGAAAAAGAGAAAGGAGATGCATTAATGGAGGTGGTGTAGTTAGGTAGGAGTAATGAAGAGAGAGAAAGGTGGATAGAAGAGAAAGAGTAATGGGGGAGAAGTATTGAGGAAGAAGAAGAGTGAGAGTGGGAGCATGTGAGGGAGGTAGGGGGAAGGGAAGAGAGGAGGGGGAGGGGAGGCACGGGTGGGGAAAGGTGGTGGGTTGGTGCGGGTTAGCAGTAGCGCGGGAGAAGAAACGCGCTGCTGCTAAAGAATTAGCAGCAGCGCGCTTTGGGCAACGACGCTACTGCTAACAGTGACAAAAAAATTGCCAATTTGAAATGTAGCAACATCGATCCCAGTAAAAAAGCGCTGCTACTATATCCGTAGCAGTAGCGCGGTCCGGGCAACGGCGCTACTGCTATATGGACCTCGGTGAACACCGCCGGTGGATATTTGTAGCAGCGCGGTTTACACAGAGCGCGCTACTGCTAAAACTTATCAGCAGCGAGTTTCCCGCACACTCGCTACTACTAATTAGCAGCAGCGCTCCTTTTTGACCCGCGCTGCTGCTAAGATTCTGTGTATAGGCTTTTTCCTAGTAGTGGCTAGTGCCACCCCACAGTGTCGCTTGCGACCATTGCTGCCGCCGGCCACCCCTACCTGTGATGCCTCCCCTCCGCCTCGCCTTCCTTTTCCCACCGTCTCCGACGAGATTATTCCAACAAACTATTTTTTTCGCCCCCCCCCCTCCCCCCTCCAAAAAAAATCACACACAATTTTTTTAAAAAAAAGTTTGTAAAATGCAAGCCATGGTAAGCAAAATAGCTTAATAAAGTATAAACAATTGACAAGGAACCAGCCATGAAGTTACCTGCTCTTATATTGACGTCTTGTTCCGACAAGAATCGGCCTGTCTCAGTCCACACAGGTGACCTAGTGGCTACCGCATCTACAGTTCTACACACTGCTCAAACTCTTAACTCTATGGTCGCAAGAAGAAATAGACATGAAAGTCTCGATACATGAATTAATGACTGATAACACACGTGCGTTTCTTGTGCATCCACAGAATCGGAGACGCCCGATGTTGAAAAACCATATGCTCTGGTTATGTTCCTGTCGACAGAGATCTTCGTTGAATTGGCCAATTGGCCATGATGTGCTCCTCGACTAGTCATGCGTGCCTTGTTGCTGCAAAACGGCATGCAAAGCACATGTTCCTCTATTGTGGATAATAGTATTTGGTTACTGGGTCTACCCGATGGGAGATGGCTGCTCGGGTTATCTTCAACCGGTTTGGATGGCAGTCATGTAATAGGATAGGCAATTAGTTTTCCTATCTTCTTTAGCCAGCCGGTTGTGGCATTTTATTTCTGGCTAGTCTGTGTGTCGATATGGGCTGCATTTTCTTTGTTTGATTTTGAGACTATGGAACCTTGTATGCACACTTTGCTGCTTTGGTTAATAAGAGGGCCGTATGCATCATTCTTGATGCAGAGGCCGGGGTACCCCCCTTTTCGAAAAAAAAAATCCATGTTCCCAACCTAAAAATCATCATAACTTTTGTAAAGTAGAGCAGCCTAAATCATCATAACTTAGCTTCCATTCAGAAGTTGCTTGCCATACATACTGTATGGTGGGAGCACTGGTAAGCTGGCTTGCCGCCGCCGGTGTCCCTTTCCGGGCGTGATTTCGGTTTCTGGTTTTTCTCTTTCTGGTTTTTTCTTTTTTTCACTTTAGCTCTTAAACTTTTAGTGTTTTGTAATATAGTTTTGATCTGTACCTGAGGTATGTTTCTCTCTCTAGTGTTTTGTAAATTTCGAGCTTTGATTTTTTTTGTACCGAGTTCTTCGGATGCCATCCTAGTGTGTAAATTTGCAAGCACCTTGAAAAGTCTTTCATCTTTGATGCATAAAAAAATTCGATTTTTTCAAATTTATTTAACATTTCATTCAATGTACTGTCCATTTTTTTGAGCGGTTTTGAATGCACTGTTCGTAGAAGAAGAGATGAGCTCGGGGATCAGAGTTGGATTTCCAGTTACTTTCTCACTCCTTTTTTTGGCCAGCATGCAACGAACCTAGCTTGTCCGCACCCCTTTCGATGGCCCCAGATTTTGGACCTCTCCACACGACCACCGCTCCCCACAGGTCAAAAAAGAGCCGCCAAGTGCAATAAACTCGCATCCACCCCGAAGGATCATCGAGGTCGGGCCATGGCCACGAGACTATCCACGCCATGACTTTGACCACCTACGTAGGATGAAGCACACGTCCTGCTCCTGCTACTACTTCCCGGCCGTATAAATGTACTGGCTCGGCCTCATCATCTCTCCCCAGCGCCAACCCTAGAAACCACCGCTCGCGGCAGCTCCAGGTCTCCAACCCCGAGGCGGTCGAGCGGTCTGACTTGTTCTTTATTGGTCGCCATGGCGTGGAGGCAGAAGAACGGCGGCGAGTCGTCGTTGTCGCCCGGCGCCTCGCCGTGCCGCGACAACGAGCGGGAGAAGGTCCCCAGAGGGCACGTCCCGATGGTCACCGGCTGCGGCGCGCGCGTGGTGGTGCCGGTGAGGCTGCTCCGGGACCCGTGCATCGCGGAGCTGCTCGACATGGCGGCGCAGCAGTACGGCTACGGCCAGCCCGGCGTGCTGCGGATCCCGTGCGACGCCGGGCATTTCCGCCGGGTCGTCGACGGCGCGCTGCACAGAGCCGACTAGCCGCCCGGCGTCACTAGAGCATGTGTGAATACGTATGCAGCAGTGCCAGTGTAGAAGAATATATAATTGGATATATGAAGTCTATTATTTGATTGTTCAGTTCTTTTGTACATGAATACACGAGGAACGTGAAAGACAAATTTGTGTCAAATTTGATGTGCTCACTCCACCCGCACAAGAACGATTTCAATTGTGTCGGACGAGACATTGAAACCACAACCCAAATCGGCGATATCCATACTTCCATAGAAGGGTATGTTTAGTGGGACTGGGACTGACGATCTACTAGCGGAGGAGCCAGCAGGCCGAAATCACTATTCTGACCTTTTCAGCAATCTTTGCCACAAAGTATTTCACGATCTGACCCTTTTAGCAACGCCACAGCCCGTGGCAGTGACGGTGATCTGTATGCATGCAGAAGCATCATCAGTGAAGTACTTTTCATCAGTGGAGATCCTTATTCTTCAGAGACACGAGAGAGAGTTGCTTACACTTGCGGGTGCATTGGTTGCAGTCGGAGAGGCCGCCATGGCCGTCGTCGTTGGCGGAGCACAGGAAGCAGCGGCAGTAGTGGCAGACCCAGGAGTCCTCAGGGACCCTCCACGGCGAGGCACTCCGGGTGGAAGGTGGACGGGCAGCTGTCGTAGCACAGCAGCTGTCCGCCGTCTGCGCACACACCGCACGCTTCTTCTCCTGTGTGCTCCTCTCCCGTTCCTTCTCCAGCGCAGCCCGTGCCTTCTGCTTGGCGTGTAAGGTCTTCAGGTCCTCCCCCTGCCAGGCCTCCCGCACGCACTCCAGCAACGACTTGCCGGACTTTAGCAGGAGCCTCTCCCACGGTGCCGAGTCCTCAGAGTCGGCGTGGGACCAGAAGGTCGGGGGTGCCATCGTGGTGTTGCAGCAGGTGCACTGGATGCTGGCCCTAGTCACCGCGCCAGAGGCCTTCGTGGCGAAGCTGGTGCTGTCCACGTATGAGACCTTCTCGTTCTCTTTGAGTACACCAGAGTCGATCAGCCATGTCAGGATGGTGTGCTTCTTGGCTCCGGCCGCCGCCGTGCCGGACGTGCTACTGTTATTCCTGCGAGGCCTCCGGCTCGATGGCACGGCCGAGGCAGAGGCCGTGCTCTTCCTATTCCTGTTGTTGCTTGGAGCCGAGACAGTGTTCAGCTGGTCATTGCCTTGGGCGCCATGGTGCATGCCCGTCGGTCCGCCGGCGTCAGATTTCTTGCCGGGCACCTTCCTGGATTCCGCTAGAGTGCTGCTTCCCTTGGGCGCGCTTGTCTTCCGTACGCCAAGCATCATGGCATTTCGGTCTGGGCGGCAACGCCAACGTGCTTGGCGTTTCCATGTGGGCTGGAAACACTAGCTAGTTTGGCGTTCGAACGTGGATCTGAAACGCGAGCTACTTCGGCGTTTCTATATGGAGAAGAAACGCCACGGGCTGTGGCGTTGCTAAAAGGGTCAGATCGTGAAATACTTTCATGTCGAGTTCACTTTGTGGCAAAGATTGCTGAAAAGGTCAGAATAGTGATTTCAGCCGAGGCAGCAAGGCATGAGAGGTAGCATCGCCGACCGCAGGTGGTTGGCCCTAAGTTTGGTTTGTTGGGTGAGAGGAGGACGAACGGCTCTCGGCTGATGGATCACGGTCGGATGGTACAAAAAAGTTACTGGACCCAAAAAAAAGAGGGAAAGAAATCAGTCCACTGGAAAATAGTCGGCCCCAGTTACAAGTGTCCATCTTTTTTTGCTTTTTGCCACAATGATATCTCTAAGAAAATGTTTTTTTAATGTCAAAGTGATGGTGAAAATTAATAATGTCTAGTTGTGTCCAAGATCTAAATAATAAAAAACATTGTGTCCCTCATGTATTTATCCATAGGTGAAAAAATGTTAGCTTTATATTTCTGCTGCAACCATTGTTGAGGAAATCGTTGACTGGTAGCTGCTCGGTTGGCTGGTAAGTAGGGGATTAATAGTCTAATCAGCAAGTACTCAGTGATCCTATGAGTTGGGATTAATCGGCAAGTTAAATGGTTAGTCGGATGAATTCTTGAACAGGGGTTGCAGCTGCTTTCGGCTTGCGCCGAGACCTTGTAAACTGTGTGGACCCGTTGGTTTCTACCTTGGCTTAATTAAAAGTTGGGACGGGAGGAAACCCCTTTCATTTAAAAAAACATTATGTCCTTAATTAAATAGTTGTTCAAACTTCCTACACTAAGAAACAGGCGTACCAAATCAACAACATAATAAATATGTGGGATCCAATGACATCACTCTGGAAACGTCTGAATTCACACTTTTAGACCAGATCGGTGAAGGTGAAGCAAATTTTCTTTCGTTTGAAAACCTTCGCTATCGAAGATGGCTCAATGTTAAAACGAAGACTGACTTAGTTGGAGAATGCTTCCCAGCGTGTGTCCGATGTCATGGGCTTTTTCAAATCATGTGCTATAAAGACATCGCAGTTGCAGAATTTTTGAATCTCACTGCTGCCAAATGTGATTTCCGAGATGATTTAGTAGATCGTTGACTGATAGCGTGGAACGTTGTACTAGAATGATTAGATTCCATTTAGTTGTCACAATGTTTGAATTTAGAATAGAGCAAAATTCTCAGCCAACTTGATGTACCAGGCTCACGTTCATCTTGATTGTGATCTTGCTATCAATAATGAGGAATAATCCCGTGAAATTATCTCTAGTTTTAAAATTTTCTTGTGATACCCTTGCAAAGGGGTGACTATAATGAGGAATAATCCCGTGAAGCATAACAGGCACATGAGTGAATGGTGTTGCTTTTGCTATAAATATGAAACAAATAAACAAGTTTTCTTTGAATGCATGCAAGTTCACTCGCTCCATATAGTCTTATCTCTCATGTAAGCTCTAACTATATCCAAACTGAAATGTTCCGTGCATGTATGGTAATTGGTTGTGTGGGGTATACAAACAAGGCTTAGCGATTAGAGCACTACAGGGACGGCAAATTTCCAGCCGAAATATGGAGGATGGATCAAATCATCCGTTGGATTCCATCTTTCCGCAAATCAACACCGTTTAAGATGGGCATCGTCCAGATTTTGTCCATAAAGTGTCATGTGCAGAGTACTTTGTAGCGATTTAATCTTGGTGTGAAGGGGGGTCCTCTGTTGGGTGCTATGGTTATGCACGCATTATGTAAAATTGACTTCTTCTCTTTTTTTTGCAATTTTTTTTCGATTTATTCATCTTCAATCATGGCAGTACAACGAATACCAGAAATAATAAAAATTACTTCTTCCAATTATAGGTTGTTATTATGTAAAAATGACTTCTCCATTATAGGTTGTCATTATGCACCTCGTGTTTTTGTATTTTGGGTGTTTCTTGCTTCGGCCTATGGAGCAGCAGCCCATTAGGATAGTTAGGCCCGTACTTAAGCAATGCGGGGTAGATGGTTGTAGACATCAGATCCGATGAGCTAAAAAGTCTGGATTATCAGAAGGGATGACCAGAAATGCAAAACGCAGAGAGGACTCACTTTAGACTCAGTTTTATTGTTCTAAATATCCCCGTCAAAAAGTCTATCCTTAGTGATTTCTCAAAAAAGAGAACTTCTTTTATGGTTCACAGTAGCGGCTTGTTAATCCCGAATACCTCTTATATGCAACTTTTTACAGAAAATTTGTTAAAGAAATATATATATAGTGAGAACAAATTTCAACTCCCTCCGTCCTAAAATAAGTGTCTTGAGCTTAGTACAAATTTGTATTAGAGCTAGTATAAAGTTAAAACACTTATTTTAAGACGGAGGGAGTATAATTTTGCGTAAGGAAAAACTACAGACAAGTGAAAACAGCCAACAAACCGTGAGACGGCAAACTGCGGTACCTCATGTGGTTAGTTTTGCGTAAGAAAACACTACGTGTGTGAGTTCATAAGGTTAAATGTACGTGCATGTATATAAGTATGTGCGTTTGTAGGGTGTTAAAAACCCGGAAGACCTGACTTGTTCAACCATGCGCCGAACCTACGTACTGCGCACCACTTGCCGTAAGACTACACCGCACCGCTATA
The DNA here is from genome assembly GCF_002162155.2 of Triticum dicoccoides. Lineage (NCBI taxonomy): Eukaryota > Viridiplantae > Streptophyta > Magnoliopsida > Poales > Poaceae > Triticum > Triticum dicoccoides. The sequence continues at coordinate 11,489,178 of NC_041387.1, forward strand.
GGTCAAAAAAAAGAAGCCGCCAACTCCAGGTGCAATAAACTCCCATCCACCCCGAAGGATCATCGAGGTCACGACTATCCACGCCATGACGTTGACCGCGATTCTTGGAGCGTGTGTTACATGGGACCCGTCTTGTTCCCCCATATATATGTACTGGAGCAGCTCGTCATCTTCATCTCCCCGTAGCCGCAACCGATCGAAGAAACCCAAGCCTTCAAGCTCGAGGCGATCAATCAGCCATTTAACCTGTCCTATTCTTCTTGATCGCCATGACTTGGGGGAAGAAGGACGGCGGCGATTCGTCGGCGTCGCCCGGCTCCTCGCCGTGCCATGACGACGAGCGGCACAAGGTCCCCAGAGGGCACGTCCCCATGGTCACCGGTTGCGGCAAGCGCGTGGTGGTGCCGGTGAGGCTGCTCCGGGACCCATGCGTCGCGGAGCTGCTTGACATGGCGGCGCAGCAGTACGGCTACGGCCAGCCGGGCGTGTTGCGGATCCCATGCGATGCCGGACACTTCCGCAGGGTCGTCGACGGCGCGCTGCACAGAGCCGACTAGCCGCCCGGCCTGACACGTCAAGGAGCATGCATGTGTGGAGCTGCCTGTACATATGCAGCGTCGACAGTGTAGATGGATGTATATATGTAGGTGGATATATACGTATATAGACATGCATGGTCAAACCAAGAGCATTAAGGACCACCCTCGCGGGCGAACCAACCTGTGATTAGATGGTTAGAGGGACTGTGGTATTCCCAGCCCATCAGGGTTTAAATTCTGGTGCTCGCATTCGACGAGGTGCTTGCGGTGACTTCGTAAATTTCAAGATGATATGCCGGCTCAGTCTTTCGGAGGTGCTCATAGGGATAGGGCGTGCGTGTGTGCGTTCATAGGATTGAGTGTATGCGCGTGTATATGAGCCCTTGCGTCTGTACTGTGTTCAAAAAAAAAGACCACCCTCGAGGACAATTTTGTGAGGTTACAATAAATAAATAAAAACAAATGTTTGATGGCTTCATCATGGCCACACATGAAGCAGCTGTGACTATTCCCAGTCGAGCCTTGTGAAGCATTTTAATCATCACCTACAAAAGGATTTTGATTATCAAAAGCATCTTGAGCTTCCACATCCTTCTATACCCTACCAGGGTCAGGCCTTAAGCCGTAAATATAGATCTCGAACAGTAAATGATACTCTCCCCGTCCCATAATATAAGAGCGTTTTGACACTAATGAGGGTGTATCTCGCTATCAATTCTCCAAGTCACCCTGTCAGGATCATCAGTAAAACAACATCATCCACCAAAGCTTTTAATTATTCAAATAAGTATCACCCCTCAAAGTTCTTATGAATTGCAGACAATCCCAGCCTTCAGATTCACCATGATGACAGTAACTTTCTTAGAGAAGCACACCGTATATAATCTGGGGAATCTGACAGCAAGAGGAGTATCATCTATCCAAATGTCTTCCCATAACAGAGATTTTTTTTTTTCATCTCCAAGTACTCTCTTGGCAAATCTTTGAAAGATACTATTGACTTTAATCAAACCTTGCCAGAAGTGGGATCCACCAGATTCTGCACCCATACTTGAGAAGGTCTGACAAAGTACGTTTCTTTTGTTAACAGGTTCTGCCACACACCATTAGTGTTTTCTAGTTTCCAAAGCCACCTGCAAAGCAAGCATTGATTCATAGTCTGAGGATCTAGAACCCCAAGACTAGGGATGAAAATGCAGTGGAAAGTTTCCGCTTTTCCGGAGGCAAAACGAAAACGGAGAGGAAATATGAAAACGGAAACGAAAATTTGCAAAACGGAAATGGAAATGAATTTTTTTATGCGGAAACAGAAACAAAAATGGAATGGTGTTTTCTGGTGGAACAGACGTGGAAACATAACTTTCCGTTTCCGTGAATATGGAATTTTCATTTCTGCTATAGGCCCATGGCTACTTTGTGGCCCATCTACCAAACAACACACAATGACACAATGAGTAGAATGAGAAGAATAGATCATTTGAGGACCAACTTTTACTACCACACACTCAACTAGACCCTATACGGAATTGTCATGTGTTACTACAATACTACCCTGTTGCTAACACAACTATATTATTTTGTAGCCATGTGAAAAATCCATAAATTTGTTTGCTTTTTGTCTGTATTTCTCTATGATTCAAGGGGAGTTTTAAGTTCCGGTCAACACACAGTTTTGTTTCCGTGTCCGCTTTGTATTCACTTCGTGTTTGTTTTCGGTACTATCTGTTTTCGTATTCGTTTCCGGGGTTTCTGTATTCGTTTCCGCTTCTGCAAAAAAATATGAAAACAAACATGATAGCACCCGGTTCCGTCCGTTTCCGCGCCGTTTTCATCCCTACCCAAGACCACCACATTCTTTAGGTAAACAAACAATAGGCCAATTGATCAAGTGATTTTTTTTTTGGAAACGGAGGCAAAAGCTTTGCCTCATTTCATTAAAAAGAAGGGGGATAACAAAGTCTGCAAATGGTCATTAGTCCTCACACGAATGGAAATACCAAAAGCCTACTCCCGCGGCATTATAGAACTCAAATGTGTTGCCCCCGCGATCACCCAAAGTCTCGCCTCTGCCTTAATGGCCTCGACCAACATATTTGGCAACCTGCACACGTGCTGGAAAACCTTCGCGTTTCTCTCTTTCCAGACCTCCCAAGAGACGAGCATGATGAGCGATGCAACCGCCTTCCTCTTGTGACCATGCCGAAGGACCACCGCCGCCCACCACTCCTTGACCATGGGGATCCCGCTCCAGGCTACAATATCCACCTCCGGGGCGTCCACCCAATCTCTAACCGTGCTCCAAATGCAAATTGTGAACCTACACTTGAAGAGAAGATGAGTTACAGTCTCTTGTTCCCTCTTGCACAGCTGGCACCCTCTTGCACAGCTGGCACAAGCTGGAGTTTAGCCATCCTCTTCTTTGCAGCCGGTCTGCCGTCCACATTTTATCTTTGATAACTAGCCAGGCAAAGGACTTGCACTTAGGTGGGGCCAGTTCTTCCACACAACCTTGGTCATGTTTGATACAACAACGCCCTCAAATTGGGCCCTGTAGGCCGAGGCCGAGGAATAAAGTCCGTCGGTGGTGAGGTTCCACCTGATATCATCCGGGAGAGCATCCTGATATTTCTTTTTTATTTTGACTGTCTTGCCAAACCATTCTAGCTCTACTAGAGTTCATCTTCTCCAGGAAACCTTAAAGGAAAGCATAAATGATGGAATGCTGCTAAGACAGACATTGGTCAAAGTGACCAGGTCTCCAATCTCTACTCTTAATATCTCAGTTGGTAGGTCGCGTTCCGGGTTTTATTTTCGTCCCACCTCATCCGGTCTTTTTTGGTACTTCTTTAGTACTTCCTCCGACCTCCCCCTCAGCCGTAAAAACCCCGCGATCGAGTCCCGCACACGCCCAAACTCCCGTCGTTATCTCTACTCCTAATGGAGCAGTTGGTAGCCTTGTACGGTTTATTTTCGTCCCACCACTTTCAACCGTTTTATTTCGCTGGTTTTTTTCGTCCCTCCCCACCCCACCGGTTTAGTTTCGCGTCACCCTCTCACACAACGAAAAAAATCTTAACGGATCATAACTTTCCATGCTGGTGCAAGTTATTTTTAGTAATGTCTTTATGTGAAGGAATCAATCACGATCAATCTCTAAATATCAAATCTAAATTAATTAACCTTACCTTAAATTGCCCAATCACATTAATTAGGAAACAAAATAACCGATTTTAAGAAAATATCTACTCTTAATGGAGGGTATTACATACCAAACATAGGTACGTCATTAGCTCGCTTCCTTCCCTTCGTCCCTCAGTCCCATGCTCGTGGCGCTGAAGTGGCATCGACAGGCGATGGCGGCGAGGACAGCACGTGGCAGCCCCTGAAGCACGAACACGACTGCACCTCGGGTCTGCCGTCTCCCAAGATATGGGTGAGTTCTCGTGATGCCCACCCTAAACCCTCACGTCCTACAAATTCCTCAACCTCTACCATCTCAATTTCGTCCATGCTCTGATCCAAATGATGATGCAGCTCCGGCCGATTGACAATGGAGGTTTGCCATCCTTCCTCTCAGCACCCACTCCTGGAGGAACGACACGCCATGCCGATCGAACCCGGTCGAGATCACTCACCAAGATTGCTATTCGGAAGAAGAGTGGGACGGGATCTGCACTTTTGTTAATATAACATATACTTGTGCAGGTGCAGGTTTTGTTTTAAAAATCCAATTTGTTTATCCTTTTTTGGCTGAAATTGTTTACTAATTATGTCATTGGTTTTATTTCTTCTAGATGTTGTATATTCTTGGATTGAAGGGACTGTCTGACAAGGTGAAAGAGCTAATCTCTACTCCTAATGATCATGGGCTAATCTCTACAGTTTATTTTTGTCCAGTTTTTTTCGTCCCACCTCCACCCCCTAGCCAGCCCCACCCCTCGATCTTCTCCAAGTTTCCGGTTTTCTTTTTTCATGCAGGAAATCAGGACACAATCTATCTTTCCTTTAATGCACATCTCCCCGGTAAAAAAATCAGGACACTATCCCCTCCTTCCTATTAACACTAACACACATTTCTTCTGAAAATCTGGGACGTAATCTTCTCCTTCCCACTAATCTCTCTTATATGGCTTCCCATAATTATGTCGGTCCTTCTCAGTTTGATATAATTCAATTTGGACGAAGGACGCCAGAGATTAACTTTCGCTGGCAGAGAAAGAGACTAAGGATTGATTGGTTTTAAACATTGGATTCGGTATTAGCTTAACATCTGCAGGAACAAGACGACCATAGGAAAGGCTGGCTTGCTCGACCTGCATGTTTCCTGTATATTCATTCTCTCTTCAATTCTAATACAGTCCAATTGATCATTGTATATTTATCTAATCATGGTTCCTATATCGTTTTGTATGGCTACGTGATGGGTCGCATCCACATGGGGGAATATCGCAGATTGGATCGGAAGCAGGCCGCACAGATGAACCACCCCACCTCGTTGTCTGCCTGCACGATCTCCATTAATATCCAGCGCCGCCTCTCAAGTGGACGACCTGCATGTCGCCAACAACACCACTTACCTCTGCGCTCCGACCAAAGATAATTGTCCAGGTGAGGGTACCTCGCCGCAGGCCCGCAACAGTTGTCGTCACTGTTGATTATTCGTACTTAGATTAAGTTTCAGGCTCAGTCGTCTCTGTCGTCACTCGTCAGCGCACAGACGATGGGTTGGTGCCATACTATCATGTGGCATCTCCGTCGTTCTGGGCCGGGAAGATAACAGATTTTCAGAAAACAAATAATACATTTTAACCTAACTTCCTTAAATTATGCAAATCAATCGATTCCTTTTATTGGTTCAATTTGTCTTAGGAAACAAATAACAGATTTTTAGGAAACAAATAATACATTTTAATCTAACTTTCCTAACTTATGCAAATCAATCGATTCCTTTTATTGGTTCAATTTGTCTTAGAAACAAATAACAGATTTTCAGAAAACAAATAATACATTTTAATCTAACTTCCTTAAATTATGCAAATCAATCGATTTTTTTATTGGTTCAATTTGTCTTAGGAAACAAATAACAGATTTTTAGGAAACAAATAATACATTTTAATCTAACTTTCTTAACTTATCTAAATCAATTGATTCCTTTTATTGGTTCAATTTGTCTTAGGAAACAAATAACAGATTTTCAGAAAATAAATAATACATTTTAATCTAACTTCCTTAAATTATGCAAATCAATTGATTCCTTTTATTGGTTCAATTTGTCTTAGGAAACAAATAACAGATTTTTAGGAAACAAATAATACATTTTAATCTAACTTTCCTAACTTATTAGTGAAATTTATTTTAGGAAACAAATAACAGACACGTTACAACTTTCCTCCCAATAAATAGTTTCTTAACATTTGCAAACTTTCCTAATCAGACACGTCACAAACGGGCAGGTACTGATATCACGTTATCCAACAATAAAACCCCATTTGCATAGAAATCAGTTCAAAAATCCTAACTTTCCTAAATTTTTACCTTTCCTTGATAACAACAAACATTTTCTATGTTTTCCATCGATATTAGCATTTTTTTGAACTGAGATCTCCAGGTTATGATTTTTTTTGTGATTCTTTCCAATTGTGACCTCTCCTTCCACTCCGGCTCCTTGTCGGATAAACACCTCCACCACAGCCAGGTGACACCGCCCCAGACCTCCTGCCTCTCCACAACTTCTCCGCCACCTCCTTCTCGTACTCCATTAACAATCCCTCCGCCACATTTGTCCACGGCGGTGTCGAGGGCATGGTGCAGAAGCGTACCAGCGGTAGAGCAGCGCATAGCAACAGGAAGCAACACGCAGTAGGTGAGGCTGAGGGGGCGGCCGGCAGAAGATGGCCATGACTGGAGGCGGCGCGAGGCAGGGGGGCAGCAGACGGGGCGAGCGCAGCCAGCGAGAGTGTGGCGCGCGACCAGGGTGTGTGTCGCGCGGGGCACAGTGGTGCGGTGGCTGCAGCGAGCGCGATCGACGCGGTGTAGCACGGGCGTGGGCATGGAGAGGGAGTGGCCCCGCGGGCGCGGAAGAAGAGCGGAAGGCTCGGGCATGGGCGTGCATAGGAGCGGGCATGTGCCACGGGGTCAATCCGAGGAGCTCGGTGGCTACCCCTGCAATGGCCATGGCGGACGGCGGTTCTCGGCCACGGTGAAATACCTAACGAGAGCAAACGAGAGGGGAGACAAGGGAAAGGCAAGAGGAGATCATGGCGGTGTCAATGGCGCCCTAGGCGAAGACATGGGAGCTCGGGGCGGCGCGGATCGAACGGCAATGTCGCAGTGGCCCAAGGTTGAGGAAGACGGCAGCGACATCGATGCGGGGGTGCTGGACTTGATCTCGTTGGCGCAGACGAAGTAGCGAAGGCATTCGGAGCTCCTCGACAAGCTCCTGGCCCGCAGGGAGGGCAGTGGCCATGTGGACGGGGTCGGTCATGGTGGCCGTGGCGTCTGACTTCCTCCAGATCGACGGGATCGAGCGAGCGAGGAGGAGAAGTGGATTTGGGAGGGGGCGTCAAGGAGGAGTGAGGCCATGGGGTAGGGAAGGCAGGGCGTCACCCTTATCCATTCCCCTTCGATGCCAGCGAGGTGGTCTGGCGGGAGCCCGTCTCTGTAGCGACGCGGCTCGGGGAACAGGAGAAGACGACCGCGCGGGGACTGGACCGCTGAGCCGGTTCGGTGGCAAGGCCCGGGGGGCAGGGCGAATCCCCTTTTACATCGTCCTTTTGGTTTTTCAATGTATTCTAATCTGTTTCTCCTTTTTAACACCGTTTTCTATTTATTCTTATCAACTAAATGATCTCTACTCCTAATGTCTCAGTTGGTAGTCTCCGTTTCGGGTTTATTTTCGTCCCACCTCCCGAGTGAGGGAGAGGGGGAGAGAGAGTGAGGAAGAGGGAGGGAGAAGGTGTGTGTGTGAGAGAGAGAATTTGATGGTAAAAAAGATCGTCGATGTCACTTAATATGTATGAGAATATTCAATGTAATATTAACATAATTGATATTGAACTTTTAAAGTTAATGTGGCCCCGTTGCAACGCTCAGGCGTTCTTCTAGTGGAAAGTAGATTCCCAATCCAACCAGTCATTCCCTTATCAATCTTTCTTTTCTTCAAACATCAGAATATTGATAGATATTGCTTTATGGATAGCTTTATGCACCGCATTTGAGGTTCTAAAGCTGGGTCTGCATGCGAAGAAGACTTGTCAAGTTGCGTTTATGCCCGTCCAAGCCAAAGAGATGTAAAAGTGCAATGCTATTAAATATAGAAAAAAGTCTATCCTAAACTCCAAATTGTGGTGCTTGGTCTAACTTTAACGCTGGTCAACTATGAAATTGCCCACATTAAACGCTGAAACTTTCTAAATCTGTATAACTGAAAACCTAGCTGATTAGCCGATATTCGCTAGGGATATCCAGTCTAGTGTATGAGCAGCGTGGTGCAACTAAGCACAAATGTCCGACAGAATGACACAAATTTACAGTCCAACTAAAGTTAATGAAATTTGAGTGGATGTGACATAATTTGGCATTCCAGTAGTGAATATCCATATGAGTTTTTTGTTGACCCAGTTACCAAGCGAAAAAAATGGAACCAACTTTTCATTTGGGGAAATAATACGATATCGCAATGTCGCAACTAAAAGCAATAAAGTTTCAAGAAGAATTTTGTAATTGGGATACTAGCTAATTGTTACGACTTCATAAATAAATAGAGGAATCCATGGAATTTCATAGGAATGGTTTGTTTGCTGGCGCACGGTAGAATTTTTTGACAATCCATGCAAGTACCATACTGTGTGCTTCTTCTCTTTAACACTCGGTGACCCAAGAGTTTGGACTGTGAACCAGGACGAGATAGATCCCAAACTGTCAAAAGAAGACGCCCAATGCAATGGAACTCCAGGTATTCTCAAAGTCTCCATGGTTCAAAGTCTAGTCTCCAACCGGGTCATAGGAGCCAACATTGTTTTGTACGTTGACCTCACGTCATAACCCTATTGTGCTTGCATATAAATACGAGGACCTCCGCATCCTTGTCGTCTCACCGCAGCACCAACCAAGCAAAAGAAAGAAACCAAACAAACGACCACCGACCTCGCTCGAGGCGTGTGCTCGTCATGGCGTCGAGGAAGAATGGCAGCGAGGCATCAGCGCCGGGCCACGGCGAGAAGGTCCCGAGGGGGCACGTCCCGATGGTCACCAGCTGCGGCGAGCGCGTGGTGGTGCCCGTGAGGGTCCTTGCTGTTCCTTGCATCGTGGAGCTGCTTGACATGGCGGCGCAACGGTTTGGGTATGGCCAGCCGGGCGTGCTCCGGGTGCCATGCGATGCGGCTCATTTCCGGCGGGTCCTGGATTGCGCGCTGCGAAGAGCCGGCTAGGCCAATGCCTAGGCAGTCACACCAAGCGGGAACACATGTGGTGGAGCTGTGTGTATACAGTGTGGATGAATATAGGTGCATATACATGTAGTCCGTACTCTTTTATTTTGCATTGGTGTAGTCCTTTGATTGGTCAATTCTTATATGGATAGAGTGCATATATACAGTGTAGATGACTACACATGATATATGTGTATATATACAAATTTGTGAAACGTTTGTAGCCGCTGGCCGGCGGAGAGGGCATCATTGGATCCAGTCGCGATCGAAGCGCCTGAGTTTAGCCAGGTCATCCCAAGCATGACCAGAACACGTGGCTGTGGGGGCCCACAAGCCGCCTATGTGGAATGGGGATCGAGTAGATAAGAAAGAAGTCGGGGCGTGCTCGTAACCATGCCGGCTCACCTCTCGGTCGGGACACACGATGTCAGCAGCCCTGTCAAGGCGGACCCACAGGTCAGCGAGAACCAACGCGTCGCCATGGCTCCGCGCACGAACCGGGCCAGGCAGCCCAACCCAAGAGTCATTGGGCCGGCCTGGGTAAACTGAAGCCCAGGCACGCAACTACTTGAGGAGCGATCAGGATCGAGCGAGGGCATCCAGTGGATCACGGTTGCGGCGACTCGGCTCTTATCCCCTTCCTCCTTCCCTCTGGCCACGAACCCTAGCCATCCATTCTTGTATTCTCCCCTGTAACCGCTACCAAATCGAACCCTGTGAGTGAAGCGTTGCTAAGTAATCGAGAGATCCACCTCCACCCTCACATCTGGTATCAGAGACCAGCCCTTTTTCCCCACCTCGCTCCATTCTGGCGCAACTAATCGAGACCAGAGGGTTGCGGCAAGCTCGAACTCACTTGCTCGTCATGGATCCGGCGATCGAAACCTTCCTCGACCGGCTTGACAACACTCTCAAGGCCCAGAACAAGGCAATAGCAGAGATCCAGGCGTTCACGGCTAAGATCGACGATCTGGTCAACTGGCGCCCCGATCTGGAGAAGCGCGTCTCCGATCTGGGGGAAGCGGTGGCGGCGCTCCAGATGGCGCATCCACCGTGCAACAAGCCGAGCGACGAGCCTCCAGTGGCGATCCCGAAGCAAAGCCCTTTTGCGACGACTGGAGTCCTCACGGGGCCCGGTGGCCGCGCGGGCAGCGATCTGCAAGGGCCAATCGGCCACGGCGTCTTCAATCTTCCACGGGGGAACATGGCGGCGTCCTTCCTGATGCCGCCGCCACCCCCGGCATCAGGTCCGTCCTCCTCTTTGATAGCATCACCGACACCCTCATCGCCGTTTGCACACGCTAGTCAGCTATTGTCAGGGCTGGGGCAGTCCCATCCATCCATCTCGTTTCCACAGTTCACAGGGGACAACCCGAATCTGTGGAAAACGATGTGCGAGCAGTACTTCAACATGTTTGGCATCTTACCGTCTTTTTGGGTACCCATGGCGGCTCTGAATTTCTCAGGGTCAGCCGCTGTGTGGCTGCAGTCCATACAGAAGCGGCTAGCAGAGTTCGACTGGGAAGCATTTACATCTTTGCTTTGCACTCGTTTTGGGCGCGATCGGCATCAAACGCTGATCAGACAATTTTATACTGTCCGCCAAACTTTTTCAGTAGCGCATTACATCGAGTAGTTTGAATTAATCATTAATCACTTGGCATCATATTCTGACACGATCCATCCTTTCCATTTCTTAACGCGATTTGTCAAGGGATTGAGGAAGGATATCCGGGCGGTGGTGCTCGTGCAACGCCCACCAGACCTGGATACGGCGTGCGCACTCGCTCTGCTTCAGGAAGAGGTGGCTGAGGGCATGTTTGGCAGTCTTCCACGCCCACCGGAGCCGACCCAGCGAGGCAGCTCGCCACTGCCGCTGCCTCCTCCACCGGTGCGCGCAGTGCCTCCAGCGCTAGCGGTCGATCGCCGCGGCACGGACACAGCCCGCACGGACCCCTCCAAGCTTAAGACACTCCGAGACTACCGTCGCGCCCGGGGTCTGTGTTTCAAGTGCGGCGAGAGGTGGGGGCACGACCATGTGTGCCCCACTACTGTCCAGCTACACGTCGTCGAGGAGCTGTTGGACATCTTCGGCCTCGACAATTTTGTGGACACGCAGCTGGGTCCTGATGAAGCAGCGCAAGACACAGCCATGGCAATCTCAGTTTCGGCTGTTACAGGAGGGGTTTCAGCTAAAGCCTTTCAACTCAGAGCGTGGCTGCAAGGGCATGAGGTTCTCATGCTGGTAGATTCTGGCAGTTCTAATTCATTTGTCAACGAGCATCTCGCAAGGCAGCTCTCAGGGGTTCAACCTCTTTCCAAACCCAGTCGCGTTAGAGTTGCGGATGGGGGTGAATTGTTCTGCAAGGAGGTAGCCACACAATGCGCATGGTATGCACAGGGGCATGAGTTTTATACGGATTTGAAGGTGTTGGCCCTGGGCACATACCATGTCATCCTGGGCATGGATTGGCTGGAGGAGCATAGTGTTGGGGAACGTAGTAATTTCAAAAAAAATTCTACGTACACGCAAGATCATGGTGATGGCATAGCAACGAGAGGGGAGAGTGTTGTCCATGTACCCTCGTAGACCGTAAGCGGAAGCATTATGACAACGCGGTTGATGTAGTCATACGTCTTCACGATCCGACCGATCCAAGTACCGAACGTACGGCACCTCCGAGTTCAGCACACGTTTAGCTCGATGACGATCCCCGGGCTCCGATCCAGGAAAGCTTCGGGGATGAATTCCGTCAGCACGACGGCGTGGTGACGATGATGCTGCTCTACCGGCGCAGGACTTCGCCTAAACTCCGCGACGATATGACCGAGGTGGAATATGGTGGAGGGGGCATCGCACACGGCTAAGGAACGATCCGTAGATCAACTTGTGTGTCATGGGGTGCCCCCCTGCCCCCGTATATAAAGGAGCAAGGGGGAAGGTGGCCGGCCCTAGGAGGGGGCGCGCCAAGTGTGGAGTCCTACTAGGACTCCCTAGTCCTAGTAGGATTCCACCTCCCTTGTTGGAGTAGGAGAAGGGGGAAAGAGGGGGAGAGGAGGAAGGAAAGGGGGGCCGCACCCCTTGTCCAATTCGGACCAGAGGGGGGCTGCGCGCCTCCTTCCTTTCGGCCTCTCTCCTCTATTCCCGTATGGCACAATAAGGCCCATATACTCCCCGGCGAATTCCCGTAACTCTCTGGTACTCCAAAAAAATACCCGAATCACTCGGAACCTTTCCGAACTCCGAATATAGTCGTCCAATATATCGATCTTTACGTCTCGACCATTTCGAGACTCCTCGTCATGTCCCCGATCTCATCTGGGACTCCGAACTCCTTCGGTACATCAAAACTCATAAACTCATAATATAACTGTCATCGACACCTTAAGCGTGCGGACCCTACGGGTTCGAGAACTATGTAGACATGACCTAGAACTATTCTTGGTCAATAACCAATAGCGGAACCTGGATGCCTATATTGGCTCCTACATATTCTACGAAGATCTTTATCGGTCAAACCGCATAACAACATACTTTGTTCCCTTTGTCATCGGTATGTTACTTGCCCGAGATTCGATCGTCGGTATCCAATACTTAGTTCAATCTCGTTACCGGCAAGTCTCTTTACTCGTTACATAATGCATCATCCCGCAACTAACTCATTAGTCACATTGCTTGCAAGGCTTATAGTGATGTGCATTATCGAGAGGGCCCAGAGATACCTCTCCGACAATCGGAGTGACAAAACCTAATCTCGAAATACGCCAACCCAACATGTACCTTTGGAGACACCTGTAGTACTCCTTTATAATCACCCAGTTACGTTGTGATGTTTGGTAGCACCCAAAGTGTTCCTCCGGTAAACGGGAGTTGCATAATCTCATAGTTACAGGAACATGTATAAGTCATGAAGAAAGCAATAGCAACATACTAAACGATCAAGTGCTAGGCTAACGGAATGGGTCATGTCAATCACATCATTCTCCTAATAATGTGATCCCATTAATCAAATGACAACACATGTCTATGGTTAGGAAACATAACCATGTTTGATTAATGAGCTAGTTAAGTAGAGGCATACTAGTGACTATATGTTTGTCTATGTATTCACACATGTATCATGTTTCCGGTTAATACAATTCTAGCATGAATAATAAACATTTATCATGAAATAAGGAAATAAATAATAACTTTATTATTGCCTCTAGGGCATATTTCCTTCAGTCTCCCACTTGCACTAGAGTCAATAATCTAGTTCACATTGCTATGTGATTTAACACCAATATTCACATCTGCATGTGATTAATACCCATAGTTCACATCATCATGTGATCAACACCCAAAGGGTTTACTAGAGTCGATAATCTAGTTCACATCGCTATGTGATTAACACCCAAAAGAGTACTAAGGTATGATCATGTTTTGCTCGTGAGAGAAGCTTAGTCAACGGGTCTGTCATATTCAGAGCCGTATGTATTTCGTAAATATTCTATGTCCACAATGCTCTGCACGGAGCTACTCTAGCTAATTGCTCCCACTTTCAATATGTATCCAGATTGAGACTTAGAGTCATCTGGATTGGTGGAAAATCTTGCATCGTTGTAACTTTAACGACGGGCTCTTTTATCACCTCCATAATCGAGAAACATCTCCTTAGTCCTCACTAAGGATATTCTTGACCCATGTCCAGTGATCTACTTATTAGATCAAAATTGTATTCCTTTGCCAAACACAGAGCAAGGTATACAATAGGTCTGGTTCACAGCATAGCATACTTTGTAGAACCTATGACTGAGGCATAGGGAATGACTTTTCATTCTCTTTCTATTTTCTGCAATGGTCGGGTCTTGAGTCTTACTCAACTTCACACCCTTGCAACACAGGCAAGAACTCTTTCTTTGACTGTTCCATTTTGAAATGTTTCAAAATCTTGACTAGGTATGTACTTATTAAAAAACTTATCAAGCATCTTGATCTATCTCAATAGATCTTGATGCTCAATATGTAAGCAGCTTCACCGAGGTCTTTCATTGAAAAACTTTTTATTCAAGTATTCTTTTATGCTATCCAGAAATTCTATATCATTTCCAATCAACAATATGTCTTGCACATATAATATCAGAAATGCTACAGAGCTCCCACTCACTTTCTTGTAAATACAGGCCTTTCCAAAAGTCTGTATAAAACCATATGCTTTGATCAACTCATCAAAGCGTATATTCCAACTCCGAGATGCTTGCACCAGTCTATTGATGGATTGCTGGAGCTTGCACACTTTGTTAGCATCTTTAGGATTGACAAAACCTTCTGGTTGCATCATATGCAACTCTTCTTTAATAAATCCATTAAGAAATGCAGTTTTGACATCCATTTGCCAGATTTCATAAAATGTGGCAATTGCTAACATAATTCGGACAGACTTAAGCATCGTTACGAGTGAGAAAATCTCATTGTATTCAACACCTTGAACTTGTCGAAAACCTTTTGCAACAAGTCGAGCTTTGTAGATAGTAACACTACTATCAGTGTCCGTCTTCCTCTTGAAGATCCATTTATTTAATATGGCTTGCTGATCATCGAGCAAGTCAATCAAAGTCCATACTTTGTTCTCATACATGGATCATATCTCAGATTTTATGGCCTCAAGCCATTTCGTGGAATTTGGGCTCATCATCGCTTCCTCATAGTTCGTAGGTTCATCATGGTCTAGTAACATGACTTCCAGAACATGATTACCGTACCACTCTGGTGCGGATCTTACTCTGGAAGACCTACGAGGTTTGCTAGTAACTTGATCTGAAGTTTTATGATCATCATCATTAACTTCCTCACTAATTGGTGTAGGAATCACTGGAACTAATTTCTGTGATGAACTACTTTCCAATAAGGGAGAAGGTACAATTACCTCATCAAGTTCTATTTTCCTCCCACTCACTTCTTTCGAGAGAAACTTCTTCTCTAGAAAAGGATCCATCTTAGCAACGAATAACTTGCCTTCGGATCTGTGATAGAAGGTATACCCAATAGCTACCTTTGGGTATTCTATGAAGACGCACTTCTCCGATTTGGGTTCGAGCTTATCAGGTTGAAAACCTTTTTCATATAAACATCGCAACTCCAAGTTTTAATAAACGACAACTTAGGTTTACTGCTAAACCATAGTTCATACGGTGTCGTCTCAACGGATTTAGATGTTGCCCTTTTAAACGTGAATGCAGCTGTCTCTAATGCATAACCCCAAAACGATAGTGGTAAACCGATAAGAGACATCATAGATTGCACTATATCCAATAAAGTACTGTTATGACGTTCGGACACACCATTAAGCTGTGGTGTTCCAGGTGGCGTGAGTTGCGAAACTATTTCACATTGTTTTATATGAAGGCCAAACTCGTAACTCAAATATTCTCCTCCACGATCAGATCGTAGAAACTTTATTTTCTTGTTACGATGATTCTCCACTTCACACTGAAATTCTTTGAACCTTTCAACTATTTCAGACTTATGTTTCATCAAGTAGATATACCTATATCTGCTCAAATCATCTTGTGAAGGTCAGAAAATAACGATACTTGCCACGAGCATCAACACTCATTGGATCGCATATATCGGTATGTATTATTTCCAATAAGTCAGTAGCTTGTTCCATTGTTCCGGAGAACGGAGTTTTAGTCATCTTGCCAAAAAGGCACGGTTCGCAAGCATCAAATGATTCATAATCAAGTGATTCCGAAAATCCATCTTTATGAAGTTTCTTCATGCGCTTTACACCGATATGACCCAAACGGCAGTGCCACAAATAAGTGGCACTATCATTATTAACTTTGCATCTTTTGGCATCAATATTATGAATATGTGTATCACTATGATCGAGATCCAACAAACTATTTTCATTGGGTGTATAACCATCGAAGGTCTTATTCATGTAAACAGAATAACAATTATTCTCTAACTTTAAATGAATAACCGTATCGCAATAAACACGATCAAATCATGTTCATGCTCAACGCAAATGCCAAATAACATTTATTTAGGTTTAACACTAATCCCGAAAGTATAGGGAGTGTGCGATGATGATCATATCAATCTTGGAACTACTTCCAACACTCATCGTCACTTCCCCTTCAACTAGTCTCTGTTTATTCTGTAACTCCTGTTTCGAGTTACTAATCTTAGCAACCGAACAAGTATCAAATACTCAGGAGCTACTATAAACACTACTAAGGCACACATCAATAACATGTATATCAAATATACCCTTGTTCACTTTGCCATCCTTCTTATCCACCAAATATTCAGGGCATTTCCGCTTCTATTGACTATTTCCTTTACAGTATAATCACTCAGTTTCAGGCTTTGGTCCAGCTTTGGGCTTCTTTGCGGGTGTGACAACTTGCTTGTCATTCTAGTTGAAGTTCCCTTTCTTTCCCTTTGCCCTTTTCTTGAGACTAGTGGTCTTGTCAATCATCAACACTTGATGCTCTTTCTTGATTTCTACCTTCGTTGATTTCAACATCACGAAGAGCTTGGGAATCACTTTCGTCATCCCTTGCATATCATAGTTCATCACGAAGTTCTACTAACTTGGTGATGGTGACTAGAGAATTCTGTCAATCACTATTTTATCTGGAAGATTAACTCCCACTTGATTCAAGCGATTGTAGTACCCAGATAATCTGAGCACATGCTCACTAGTTGAGCGATTCTCCTCCATCTTTTAGCTATAGAACTTGTTGTAGACTTCATATCTCTCAACTCGGGTATTTGCTTGAAATATTAACTTCAATTCCTGGAACATCTCATATGGTCCATGACGTTCAAAACGTCTTTGAAGTCCCGATTCTAAGCCGTTAAGCATGGTGCACTAAACTATCAAGTAGTCATCATATTGAGCTAGCCAAACGTTCATAACGTCTGCGTCTGCTCCTGCAATAGGTCTGTCACCTAGCGGTGCATTAAGGACATAATTCTTCTGTGCAGCAATGAGGATAAACCTCAGATCACGGATCCAATCCGCATCATTGCTACTAACATCTTTCAACACAATTTTCTCTAGGAACATATCAAAATAAACATATGAAAGCAACAACGCAAGCAATTGATCTACAACATAATTTGCAAAATACTACCAGGACTAAGTTCATGATAAATTTAAGTTCAATTAATCATATTACTTAAGAACTCCCACTTAGATAGACATCTCTCTAGTCATCTAAGTGGTCACGTGATCCAAATCAACTAAACCATGTCCGATCATCACGTGAGATGGAGTAGTTTCAATGGTGAACATCATTATGTTGATCATATCTACTATATGATTCACGCTCGACCTTTCGGTCTCCGTGTTCCGAGGCCATATCTGTATATGCTAGGCTCGTCAAGTTTAACCCGAGTATTCCGCGTGTGCAACTGTTTTGCACCCGTTGTATTTGAACGTAGAGCCTATCACACCCGATCATCACGTGGTGTCTCAGCATGAAGAACTTTCGCAACGGTGCATACTCAGGGAGAATACTTCTTGATAATTAGTGAGAGATCATCTTAAAATGCTACCTTCAATCAAAGAAAGATAAGATGCATAAAGGATAAACATCACATGCAATCAATATAAGTGATATGATATGGTCATCATCATCTTGTGCTTGTGATCTCCATCTTCGAAGCACCGTCGTGATCACCATCGTTACCGGCGCGACACCTTGATCTCCATCGTAGCATCGTTGTCGTTACGCCATCTATTGCTTCTACGACTATCGCTACCGCTTAGAGATAAAGTAAAGCAATGACAGGGCGTTTGCATTTCATACAATAAAGCGACAACCATATGGCTCCTGCCAGTTGCCGATAACTTCGGCTACAAAACATGATCATCTCATACAATAAAATATAGCATCACATCTTGACCATATCACATCACAACATGCCCTGCAAAAACAAGTTAGACGTCCTCTACTTTGTTGTTGCAAATTTTACGTGGCTGCTACGGGCTTAGCAAGAACCGTTCTTACCTACGCATCAAAACCACAACGATAGTTCGTCAAGTTAGTGTTGTTTTAACCTTCGCAAGGACCGGGCGTAGCCACACTCGATTCAGCTAAAGTGAGAGAGACAGACACCCGCCAGCCACCTTTAAGCACGAGTGCTCGTAACGGTGAAACCAGTCTCGCGTAAGCGTACGTGTAATGTCGGTCCGGGCCGCTTCATCTCACAATACCGCCGAACCAAAGTATGACATGCTGGTAAGCAGTATGACTTGTATCGCCCACAACTCACTTGTGTTCTACTCGTGCATATGACATCTACTCATAAAACCAGGCTCGGATGCCACTGTTGGGGAAGGTAGTAATTTCAAAAAAATTCCTACGTACACGCAAGATCATGGTGATGGCATAGCAACGAGAGGGGAGAGTGTTGTCCACGTACCCTCGTAGACCGTAAGCGGAAGCGTTATGACAATGCGGTTGATGTAGTCGTACGTCTTCATGATCCGACCGATCGAAGTACCGAATATACAGCACCTCCGAGTTCAGCACACGTTCAGCTCGATGACGATTACCGGACTCCGATCCAGCAAAGCTTCGGGGATGAGTTCCATCAGCACGACGATGTGGTGACGATGATGATGCTCTACCAGCGCAGGGCTTCGCCTAAACTCCGCGACGATATGACCGAGGTGGAATATGATGGAGGGGGGCACCGCACACGGCTAAGAAACGATTCGTAGATCAACTTGTGTGTCATGGGGTGCCCCCCTGCCCCCGTATATAAAGGAGCAAGGGGGAAGGTGGCCGGCCCTAGGAGGGGGCGCGCCAAGTGTGGAGTCCTACTAGGACTCCCTAGTCCTAGTAGGATTCCACCTCTCTTGTTGGAGTAGGAGAAGGGGGAAAGAGGGGGAGAGGAGGAAGGAAAGGGGGGCCGCATCCCTTGTCCAATTCGGACCAGAGGGGGGCTGCGCACCTCCTTCCTTTCGGCCTCTCTCCTCTATTCCCGTATGGCCCAATAAGGCCCATATACTCCTCGGCGAATTCCCGTAACTCTCCGGTACTCCAAAAAATACCCGAATCACTCGGAACCTTTCCGAACTCCGAATATAGTCGTCCAATATATCGATCTTTACGTCTCGACCATTTCGAGACTCCTCGTCATGTCCTCGATCTCATCCGGGACTCCGAACTCCTTCGGTACATCAAAACTCATAAACTCATAATATAACTGTCATCAACACCTTAAGCGTGCGGACCCTACGGGTTCGAGAACTATGTAGACATGACCTAGAACTATTCTTGGTCAATAACCAATAGCGGAACCTGGATGCCCATGTTGGCTCCTACAGATTCTACGAAGATCTTTATCGGTCAAACCGCATAACAACATACTTTGTTCCCTTTGTCATTGGTATGTTACTTGCCCGAGATTCGATCGTCGGTATCCAATACCTAGTTCAATCTCGTTACCGGCAAGTCTCTTTACTCGTTACATAATGCATCATCCCGCAACTAACTCATTAGTCACATTGCTTGCAAGGCTTATAGTGATGTGCATTACCGAGAGGGCCCAGAGATACCTCTCCGACAATCAGAGTGACAAAACCTAATCTCGAAATACGCCAACCCAACATGTACCTTTGGAGACACCTGTAGTACTCCTTTATAATCACCCAGTTACGTTGTGACGTTTGGTAGCACCCAAAGTGTTCCTCCGGTAAACAGGAGTTGCATAATCTCATAGTTACAGGAACATGTATAAGTCATGAAGAAAGCAATAGCAACATACTAAACGATCAAGTGCTAGGCTAACGGAATGGGTCATGTCAATCACATCATTCTCCTAATGATGTGATCCCATTAATCAAATGACAATACATGTCTATGGTTAGGAAACATAACCATCTTTGATTAATGAGCTAGTTAAGTAGAGGCATACTAGTGACTATATGTTTGTCTATGTATTCACACATGTATCATGTTTCCGGTTAATACAATTCTAGCATGAATAATAAACATTTATCATGAAATAAGGAAATAAATAATAACTTTATTATTGCCTCTAGGGCATATTTCCTTCACATAGCCCAATGCAAGTTGACTGGCGCGCTCATTTCATTGAAATACCAACACCATCGGGTCCGTTGCGTCTCGTGGGGCATGACGCAGCATCAACAAGTTGCCAGTCCATCAACAGCTTGCAGCTGCAAAACTTGTGCAGCAAAGGATCTGTCTCGCATATCATACATCTTTGTGTGGTAGCACCTCAGCCTGAGCTCTTGGAACAGACACCAGATTGCATCTAGAAAATATTGGATCAATTTCCAGACGTATTTGAAGAACCAAAGGGGCTCCCGCCAAGGAGGGCATGTGACCATCGTATTCCGCTCATTCCAGGAGCACGGCCAGTTAACATCAGGCAGTATCGATACAAACCTGAGCAGAAAACTGAGATTGAAGCTCAAGTCGAAGCATTGTTGAAATCAGGAGTGATTCAGCGTAGTAACAGCCCCTTTTCATCCCCGGTTATCCTGGTAAAGAAGAAGGATGGCACCTGCCATCTCTGCATTGAATACAGGCAGTTGAATGCGATTACAGTGGTCGGCAAATTTCCAGTGCCAGTAATTGAAGAACTCCTCGATGAGCTTCATGGAGCAGCATGGTTCTCCAAGCTAGATTTGTGTGCAGGGTATCACCAGATCAGACTAGCTCCGGGCGAAGTGCACAAAACAGCTTTCTCAACACACCAGGGCCATTTTGAGTTCAAGGTCTTGTCCTTTGGGCTCGCAGGGGCTCCTCCCACGTTCATTGAAGGGCTAACCACGACTCTCAAGCCGGTGATGCGCATCTATGTACTCTGCTTCTTCGACGACATCTTGATCTTTAGCGCCACTCTGGAAGAACACAAGTATCACGTGCGACAAGTGTTGGAGCTATTGCGCAAAGATCACTGGAAAGTTAAGCTCAGCAAGTGTGCTTTTGGTCAGAGAAAAATTGCTTACCTCGGCCATGTCATCAGCGCACAAGGTGTGTCAACAGGCCCCACCAAGATAGCTGCAGTAGCAAATTGGACCTCACCTCAAAATGTCAAGGAAGTCAGGAGCTTTTTGGGACTTGCGGGCTACTATAGTCGTTTCGTGTGCAATTTTGGAGTGATTGTGCGGCCACTTTTTAACTTGTTGAAGAAGAGCATCCCCTTCCTTTGGACATCAATCACAGAAACTGCCTTTCAAGTTCTCAAGCAACAACTTATCACAGCTCCGGTTCTGGCCCTACCAAACTTTGAGCAACCATCCACAGTTGAGACCGATGCATGCGACCGTGGCATAGGGGCAATTCTGCAGCAACAAGGACATCCAATAGCGTTCATGAGCAAGGCTCTGAGCCCACGTTACCAGGGACTGTCGACATACGAGAAAGAATACCTGGCAATTATAGTTGCCGTGGAACAGTGGCGTCCATATCTGCAACACTCGGAGTTTGTCATCTTCACAGACCAAAAGAGCCTCACTCATCTAGAGGAACATCGTCTCAACACACCGTGGCAGCACAAGGCTTTCACCAAGCTGCTGGGACTCAGGTATTGTATCAAGTACAAGAAGGGAACAGAGAACAACAGCGCCGATGCTCTCTCACGTGCAAACCCAGCGGAAACCTTGTTCATGGTCACATCGTGCCAACGCGGCTGGCTGGAGGATGTCGTCAACAGTTACAACAACAACCAGCATGCTCTGAAACTACTGGAACAACTAGCGATTCGTGAGGATGCCAAAGGACGATTCTCCCTTCAACAAGGCATCATCAGATTTCGAGGAAGAATTTGGCTTGGAGGGGGCACATAAATACAGCAACGGATCATCCAAGCATTCCATGACAGCCCACTAGGTGGCCACTCCGGGTTCTCAGTAACTTACAGGCGCATTCGACGCCTTTTCGCTTGGCCTAAGATGAAGATTCAGATCAAGCACTATGTGCAGTGCTGTTCAGTGTGTCAGCAAGCCAAGCCGGATAGAGCGGCGTCACCTGGTCTCCTATTGCCTCTGCTAATCCCTTCCAAACCATGGGACATAATTACAATGGACTTTGTGGATGGCCTTCCCCAATCGAGCCGGTTCAACTGCTTGATGGTGATTCTCGACAAGAGGACCAAGTTTAGCTACTTCTTGCCGTTGGCGCACCCTTACACTGCGGCATCAGTCGCACAGCTCTTCATTCAGCAAGTTTATAGGGTGCATGGCCTACCGGGAGCAATCGTATCGGATCGAGATCCTGTGTTCACCAGTCACTTTTGGCAGGAATTATTCAAGGCAGCGGGCACCCAACTCAGACTAAGCACAGCCAATCACCCGCAAACAGACGGTCAGACGGAACGTGTCAACCAATGCGTCGAAAATTTTCTGCGTTGTTTCACGCAAGCATGCCCAAGACGGTGGAGTTTCTGGATTCCGTTAGCTCAGTTCTAGTATAACAACTCTCATCACTCAGCTATAGGTATGATACCTTTCAAGGCAATGTTCGGGTACGAACCAAGGCATTGGGGGATCACAGCAGACAATACCTGCTCGGTGCCAGCTCTCAAAGCATGGATCGAGGAACGAGACACAGCCCAAGAATTGCTACAGCAACATCTGAACAGGGCGAGGCAACTGATGAAGAATCAAGCAGATAAGAAAAGATCATTCCGGACTTTTGACGTGAGTGATTAAGTGTACCTGAAGCTACAGCCATACATCCAAACTTCCGTCGCGCCGAGAGCCAACCACAAGTTAGCATACAAATATTACGGCCCTTTCCCGATCATCGCCAAGATCAACGACGTCGCATACAAGCTCCAACTGCCTCCGCAAGCAATGATTCACCCAGTCTTCCACGTCTCATTGCTGCGGCGCGTGCTGAAATCGGGTATGCCTGTCGAAACTCACCTTCCTCATTGTTCTGACGAGCTAGCAGTTCCTGTGGCAGTCCTCCAGTCGCATTGGAAACAGGAGAAGGGCAAGATGCGGGAGCAAGTTCTCATACGCTGGTCCAATTCCAATGTACTGGGCGACACCTGGGAAGACAAGGCGGGACTCAAGGAGCATTTTCCGTTGGCTGAGGCTTGGGGGCAAGCCTCGACTCAAGAAGAGGGGGATGTCAGCAGCCCTGTCAAGGCGGACCCGCAGGTCAGCGAGAACCAACGCGTCGCCACGGCTCCGTGCACGAACTAGGCCAGGCAGCCCAACCCAAGAGTCATTGGGCCGGCCTGGGTAAACTGAAGCGCAGGCACGCAACTACTTGAGGAGCGATCAGGATCGAGCGAGGGCATCCAGTGGATCACGGCTGCGGCGGCTCGGCTCTTATCCCCTTCCTCCTTCCCTCTGGCCACGAACCCTAGCCATCCATTCTTGTAATCTCCCCTGTAATCGCTACCAAATCGAACCCTGTGAATGAAGCGTTGCTAAGTAATCGAGAGATCCACCTCCACCCTCACACACGAGTCGCCGGTGCAGGGAGGAGTGCGCAGCCGGGGTGTGCTCCTCGCCATGGGTGCCGCCAGCTGCATGGGCTTCTCTCCAGCCGCAAAAGGAAAAAAAATGTATTTTTCGCGCCAATTTTTTTGTTTTTTTATCCAAATCCTTAGAAAAATGGGGGAAACAGAAAAGCCGGAAAAAATAAAAAAAAGCATCTAAAACCTGAAAACGCGTATCGGTAAATAAAATTTAAAGCAAAATCATCTAGAGTGCGACACGTGGCGGCCGCTAAGAGCGCCCCAAGCGGCGTGGTCTCAGCTCACTCAAGTGATTCTTGGGGAGGTTCCCGTAGGAGTGCTCTTTAATTAGTTGCTCATGCCCCGTCCCTTGTGTTTTGATACAGTAGCTAGCCTCGCCACATTAACCGATACTAGACCAGGCCGACGAAATTTTGGGGGAAGAGGGGGGGGGGGAGTTAATTAGTTTAAAAATTAAGTAACTTTTTAAGCCTTTTGTAAGCGGATATTGTCTTTGGAGGCCGAGCTCCATGGAGCTCGGTTCGGTTTTGAAAATTCTGAATTTTGTCAAATTTCATATTTTCTACATTTCAAAAAAATCTGAAAAAAGACACATATACATGAAGGCATAACACACATGTGTGTAAATTTTCAGGGCAAAATAAGTTGAAATGAGGGCTGTGCAAAAAAGACAAATTTGGAGCTTTTTAACACATGATACTATTCATTCTCCCAGGCCATGAATTTGTCTTTTTTGTACAGGTCACATTTCAACGTTTTTCATTCTGAAATTTTACACACATAGACATAACGTACTTGTTTACTTGCACAATTATTTTTAGATTTTTTTGAAACCGAAAAGTTTAAATTTTGATTTGTTTTCAGAAAAAGGCCTCCATGGCTCCCGGGAGCCAAACGTCTGCTCTCTTTTGTAGGTGTCTATTATTGCTCTTCACACCATGCAAGGCGAATTTTTTTTTCATTTTCTCGTCTTGCCCATTTTTTCCAGCTCGGAGCGTGCGTATTCAGTAGAGAACTAAGTTGTTTTTCTTTTAAAAAAATTGCGGGGTGAATAGAAGAGGATTGCGCAAGCACAAGGTGTAACGGCCAACCCCGCCATTTTTCTCTAAAATTAGGCAACCACCCAGAAGTTCTCTAGACTGCAAGCCAGGTCAAGCAAAATAGCTAAAGTAAACAGTTCAACTAGATAGCAGCCATGAAGTTACACGGATCTTATCTTCTCGTATTGGTCCGACCAGAATCAGCCTGTCTCAGTCTACACCTTGACCTAGTGGCCGCCGTATCTACACGGTCCTCAATCTCTATGGTCGCAAGAAGAAATAGACATGAAAGTCTCCATACATGAGTTAATGACCGACAACACACATGCGTTTCTTGAAGACTTTGTTACTGAATTTTATTTTTAATAATATGAGCCGTATGCATCTTTCTGATGCAGAGGCTGGGGTAAACCCCTTTTTCGAGAAAAAAAAACGTGCGTTTCTTGGGCATGCATCCACAGAGACGCCCGATGTTGAAAACCGTATGGTCTGGTTATGTTCCTGTCGACAAAGACCTCCGTTGAATTGGCCAATTGGCCATTATGTGCCCCCTCACTAGTCATGCGTGCCTTGTTGCTGCAAAACGGCATGCAAAGCACGTGTTCCTCTATTGGAGAATGTATCCGGTGCTCTTAGTTTTAGGATGCTATCCATGTTCCCAACCTAAAAATCGCCCTTAACCAACTCAAAATAATACTAATAATCATCCCACATGGTTAAAATTGAAAAGAAGGTATGTGCTTCTTGTGTGGTGTCCGTAGGATATTACGCGAATCTGGTGATCCTTATTCTCATGCAAAGGGGAGCACATGTAAGCTTTTGTGTGGGGGTGGGTGTCTGTGTGTGTGTG